>NC_136062.1:114150419-114640419 GCF_964261635.1 Lissotriton helveticus | reverse complement strand
TGCATGAGCATTCCTGATCTGTAATTGCTTCAATTGTGTGGTGACAAGTTCATGAAAGGTATCCACATTGTCCTTGATCATCAAAGGATAAAATTTGGATTTCTGTTTAAACGGTGTTGGGCACAGTGCCGGGAATGGTTCACCTCCAAGTGCTGTCTGACTGTCCATATGACAGGGAAATTCCTCCTCATGAAGCTCCAATAGTTCTTGTGTTAAAGCTGCTCCCAAAATAACTGCTTCGCTACTACCACTGGGTATAGTGGGGGCACGAACAGCAACATCATTAGTCCCACTGGCTGTACTAGAATTCGATATTGTGCGTGTAGCATGATATTTACGTAATTTAAGTTTTCGCACATACTTGAATATGTCTATCTTAGTTGTAGCATAATCGAAATCTCCCCGTGGACTGTATGTTAATCCCAAAGCTAAGATAGATGTCTCATTTGGAGTCAAAGCAATATCGGTTAAATTGATGACAGCATGAACATTAGTATTGGAGTCATTGATAGTCTCTACTGCTGTGGTTGAGCTGGCTGTGCTTTGTTCCACTGCCATCTGGAGCGAGGTTTCCTTTGTCTTCCCCCTGCATTTGCGGCGCTTGCTACTTTTCCGCCTCTCTGCGCGTTTCCTATTGATGCGCTGGCGGTGGCTGCCTGTGTTCCTGAGCGCAGGGTTAACTTTCGGTCTTGCCGGACCATTTCTATTTCCTGCGCTGGAGTAAATTTCCGAAACCCCGACCGTGCTTGGCGTCGAGCTTCCGTGTCAGACTCGCTTTCAGGTTGCGAGCTGTCTCCTGAGAATGAAGACAACTCAGTCTGCCCTGTGACTGCTGTAGTACCTGTGGTGATGTTGGCGGTAGTAGTGTTGTGAGCACTGCGCTGTTTAATGCTGTCATACTTTTTCGCGAAAGTGAAAATCTGGCCGTTTTCATAATCCAGCCTGACGCGATGGAATTTGTACGCCTTCCTCTTTATAATGATATCTTCCTCACGTTTGAGACGTATAGTCATTTCCTCTCTATATTTTGTAAGTTCAGGAGAGGGAGGAAGTTTATCAATTTCCGCATATATTAGGGCAATTTCATCCAAAAGCTTAATTCGGTCACTCTCGGCATACTGGACAAGTATGACCATTAGGCGTTTCGAATTCTCGAGGTTACAATGCGCCCAATCTGTTAGCATAAGCGGGTCAGGATCCTCGTAGGAGGGGGCTAGCATGCTGCGCAATCCACGCGGCACCCGCCCCACCTCTAAGTAGCCCGTTAAAGAGGTGTATTCCCACCACTTGGATTGTTCGCGTTTACTGCATTTTTCAAGCCGCTTGAATAAATCCTTTATACCGGTACTATGTTCGGGCACCGCATTAGTACTAGTGTTAGGAACGGACTCCCCGGCCGGGGGGTCCGTAAACATGCCCCTGGACACCTCCATACGCCCCCTTAACGTGTCCGCGGACATGGTGCGTAGCTATGGGCGAATAACAAAAGGCACAAAGCCTGAAAAAAACATAGGTTTTACAGAAGTTATAGTTAGAAATTAGCATTTTAAAAAACCTTAGAAATTCACTGAAAAAACCATAGGATTCAGGGTCGTTATAGTTGGCTGGACATTTCACTCGTACAACACCATAGAAATTCCACCATAATAGTTAGTTCAGCTAACTATAACTAGCGCCCCGCAATGCACTGCTCATGACGTCAGATATTATATCATTCATGGCATGGTCAGTGACATCACAAATGACTTCGAACAACGGCGTTCACAGTTCGATTCCCGAGTCCAGCGGCATGTTAGCCCACCACTATGTCACTGTGGGCAACATCTTGCTTAATCTTCCCGACGCCCCAAGTGCTGGCACACCTTTCCGGGGTTAGCTGTACGCTTTACAAATGCTGGCATTTTTTTAATTTAACAGCATAGTGATGACAAATATTAGTACGTTTTTTTTTTTCTATTGTGAACGATATTTTCTTATGTCTTCTATTTAGATGTTTTTAGTCATTAGAATGTAAATGACACTGTTTGCCGGGTAACAGTTTTTAAGCTCGCCAACGTATGTACATATTAAGGACCGTATACGTGTTACGATCGAAATTGAAACCATTACAGCTTCACATTTTGTAACTTTTCCCAACACATGCACAAGTTAAACAGTTAAAACGTGATCATGTGTAAACTGTAAAACGTGACATCTAAATGGGAGGAGCCCCACCTTCCTTCCATATACTACTCAATAACCAAAAAGTATATAAACCACACCCGTTGTACGATTAGTTTTGTTTTTGTGAGTTATTTACCGTTGTCCATTCTGTGATGCAGGTTCCCTTTTCTAGTGTCGGATTCTTGTTTTGCGGCAACAAAACATATTCCGGAGTTGTAGCTATTTGTCAATATTTAACCATTTATATTTAGAAAAAAGTGTTATTGCTTGTTTTTGCCTTTTTTCTATAACATCAGCAGCTTGTTATTAGAAACAGACAGATTACAGCAAACATTGCTCCTTGTTAGAATTGGGGGTCTCTAGTTTGCACAGGTAGGTACTTGTGACAAATAGGGACCCTCTCCTCTAGTCAGGATAAGGGGATTACACTCCTAAAATAAACTTCTTGGTAGCTCGGCACGAGCAGCAAGGCTTTATCTCAGAGGGGTTGTAAGTACGCATTTGTGACCACACATAGTAATCCAGTGACAACACTACATATGGACACCACACAAGGTTGCATATCAAAAATAAGTATATTTTATATAGAGTTACCACAAGACTAATAAACGACAAAAATAATCCACAGTACTATTAGATTTCAAGAGTTCTGGTTAAAAGGCTTAAATCTGTGCGAGTCGGTAGCCCTGTCTGGCTACAGCATTGTTGAAATAACACAGAGTCTAGCAAATCCAGCGGACCGCATGGGTACGGGCCCACGCAATTGTCGACAGACTCAGTCAGAGTACCTTTTACTTGAGGCGGCCGGCACGGATGTGCGAGCCGGTTCGTGTGTTCGTTGCGGTGCAGAAAGTAAGCGTTGCAGGACGCGTTGTCCCTCGATGCGGTGCAGGCAGCGGCCCATTGACAGAGTCGGTGGATCCAAGGCGTGCGTTGCAGGGCGAGACGGTGCTTCGATGCGGTGCTTGCGGTGCGGCGACAGAGACGGAGTTTGGGAGCTGGCGTCGATCAGTCCGGACAGCGGTGCGAGTCGGGCAGTGCGTCGTGAAGCGTGCGAGGCGGTGCCCAACTCCGGTGCTGCTGAACCGTGAACTCCGGTGCGTTCACGGTTCAGAAGCAGTAACCGCGTCGGTCAGACCACTACGAGTCGGTGTAGCGAGGCGATGCACGTCGTGGTGTCCACCAGTCGCGGTGCAGGCAACGGCTCGGTGACGCCGTCAGGACGGAGTCGGTGAGCTCAGAGCTTGCGTTGTTCGAGGCAGACGTTGCTTGATGCGGTGCCTACAGGGCACCGGGCCGGTCGTGAGAGTCGGTCACAGCTCCCTGCCTCTGTAGTCACTGAAACAGCGTTTCCAGCAGCAATTCACAAAGGCTGGTGAAATCTACTGGTCCTGAGACTTTGGTCAGGGGGCAAGCTGTCTTCCAAGCCCTTGGAGATCTTTTCACAAGTTGAAAGTAAAGTACACAAAGTTCTTTCTCCTCTCTATGGCAGTTAGGCGACCACTGCAGGCCAATCCCCCAAGCAGCACTTCTGCTTGGGAATAGTCTCTCCTCAGTTTCTTCAGATTCCTCTCCTCAGCAGAGGTTTTGTCTTGTAAGTCCAGAAGGGATCTAATTTCATGGGATCAGGGTCCCAATATTTATACCCCAAAATTCTTTGTTCTCTGAGGTGAGAGGGGCCTGTGCCTAGTCCAAACCATTTCTGAAGCACTCTGTTTACCAGACTTCTCCTTTCCTTTCACAGCGCAGGGCAGTCACACCAGACGCCCCACAGGAGGTGGAGCCAGCATTGTGGAAGGCAAGTACAGTCCTGGAGCACTTTGTTGACAGTCTTCCTTCTATTCTTTCAGGGTGCAGGGCAGAGACATCAGACGCACCACAGGGGGTGGAGCCACCATTGTAGAGGGAAGGCCCAGCTCTATGCAGGTCCCAGGTGCAACTCCTCCCTGTCATCTAGATGCAGATCTCCCTATTCACCTCTGGGCTGCCCCAGCCTGTCTCTTGGAATCCCCCAGCCCTGTCACTCACAAAACCAGATGAAGGAATACACAACCTCGCAGAGGCAGGCTTAAATGGTTAGGCAAGCAAATACCTACTTTCTAAAAGAGGTATTTGCAAACAGAATATTAAAATCAACTTCACTAAAAGACGTATTTTATTATTCTGAGTCCAGGCATACTAAACTCGAATTTCTACCATGTTCTCAGAGTCTGTTAGGATTATAAACATGTAATAATCTAACTGCCCATGCTGGCCTATAGAGAACAGGTAGCCTTGCAATAGTGAAAAACGAAAATGGCTGTAATTCAGGATTAGGACATGCCACACACATCAGGGCTTGTCTTACCTTATTCTTACAATGCACCCTGCCTGTGGGCCTACCATAGGGGTGACTAATATGAAGAAAAGGGAAGGTTTAGGGACTGGCAAGTTGGTGCACTTGTCCAGTCAGCATGACAGTACCAGACTGCACGCAGGTTCTGCAATGGCAGACCTTAAACATGTTTTACAAGGTCACTTCTGCGGGTGGCACAACCAGTGCTGCAAGCCCACTAGCAAAAACAACAGGTGATGGACAGAATGCCGAACAATGCCATACATTCACCCCAATACAGAGATCTGGGCCTAAATACATCGTTTTTTTGCTCACCATTCCTTTCCAGTTTGAACCCAGCCAAATGCAAATCAGTCTTAACCCTGTGCCCCTTGGGAACAAGCCAGGCCAAACTGCCAAGCCAGGTCCTCCCTGGACTGGAAACAAGCATCCAAGGACCGGTTTCGGGCTTTCAGCCCTCATCAGCCTGGATAGCTTGATTCCCGTGGCATGGAGAGCACGGGACTCACGTCTGAGCATACCCGTCCCACTCGGGGTGACAATTGCAAAAACAACAGGTGATGGACAGAATGCAGAACAATGCCATACATTCACCCCAGTACAGAGATCTGGGCCTAAATCCATCGTTTTTTTGCTCACCATGCCTTTCCAGTTTGAACCCAGCCATATGCAAATCAGTCTTGACCCTGTGCCCCTTGGAACAGTCCAGGCCGAACTGCCAAGCTAGGTACTCCCTGGACTGGAAACAAGCATCCAAGGACCGGTTTCGGGCTTTCAGCCCTCATCAGCCTGGATAGCTTGATTCCAGTGGCATGGAGAGCATGGGACTCACGTCTGAGCATACCGGTCCCACTCGGGGTGACAATTGCAAAAACAACAGGTGATGGACAGAATGCAGAACAATGCCATACATTCACCCCAGTACAGAGATCTGGGCCTAAATCCATCGTTTTTTTGCTCACCATGCCCTTCCAGTTTGAACCCAGCCATATGCAAATCAGTCTTGACCCTGTGCCCCTTGGGAACAGTCCAGGCCAAACTGCCAAGCCAGGTCCTCCCTGGACTGGAAAGCCCACTAGCGGCATTTGGAATTACACGCCCTGGGCACACGCAGTGCACTGTATTAGGGTCCGATAAGTAAACCAAACATCCAATCATGGAACCACTAATCAATACATTAATTTACAGTAGGGAGCACTCGCACTGTGTCACTGGACAGCAGTGGCACAGTGCCCAAAGCATCTAACACCAGCAAAAATACATGAGGCAGCAGCAAAAATGGAAGGGAGACCCACGCCAATGGTGCCAGGTCTAACACGTGTCCCCTCCAGTTGAAATGTGGGGAGAACTACCCTACCTCCTGCGAGTTCTCATCACTAAGGCGGAAAAATCTGGACAGACCATCAGCATTGGCGTGTTCTGTACCAGGGCGGTGCTCCACCGTAAAGTCCATACCCTGTAGGGAAATAAACCACTTCAACAGCTTTCAATTCTCACCCCTCATCTGCATCAACCATCTGAGGGGCCTGTGGTCTGTCTGAACCCGTAAGTGAGTCCCAAACAGGTATGGTCTCAGCTTCTTCAGTGCCCAGACCACAGCAAATGCCTCACGCTCAATAGCACTACACCTCTGTTCCCGTAGAAGTAACCTCCTACTGATGAAGGCTACAGGTTGATCTAGGCCCTCTTCATTCATCTGTGACAAAACAGCCCCACACCATGCTCTGAAGCGTCTGTTTGAACGATGAACTCTTTGGAGAAGTTGGGTGCCAGGAACACGGGCGCCGTGCACATGGCAGCTTTCAGGGCCTCAAAAGCTTTCTGACAGGTGTCAGTCCAAATCACTTTCTTGGGCTGCTTCCTGGAAGTCAGCTCTGTCAAGGGTGCAACAATGTTGCCATACCCCTTGACAAACCTCCTGTAGTACCCGGTGAGACCTAAAAAGGCTCTCACCTCTGTCTGGGTTTTGGGCGGTTCCCAAGCCAGGATGGTTTAAATCTTGGGTTGTAGGGGCGCCACCTTAATCGTGAGGCCTGCCCTCCGCACAGCCAACAACACTTCCCAGAGGTGCTGCAGATGTTCCTCATAACTGACAATGAATACTGCGATGTCATCAAGGTAGGCGGCACTGAATTCCTCAAGTCCAACCAGCACCTGGTTGACCAACCTCTGAAAGGTGGCAGGGGCATTCTTCATTCCAAAGGGCATAACACGGAACTGGAAATGCCCATCTGGTGTGGAGAATGCTGACCTCTCCTTTGCCCCATCAGTCAAGGCGAACTGCCAGTACCCAGACGTCAAGTCAAACGTGCTGAGGTACTGTGCAGCCCCTAACTGATCAATGAGCTCATCAGCTCTGGGAATGGGGGTGAGCGTCAGTCTTCGTGACCGAATTGAGCCCTCGGTAGTCCACACAGAACCGGGTTCTGGTGTGGCACCCGGCACCGCAGCCTTTGGGACCAAGACAACTGGGCTGGCCCAAGGATTGCTAAAGGACTCAATCACCCCTAGCGCAAGCATCTTTAAGACCTCCTCTTTGATACAAGCCGTCACCCTGTCAGTTACCCTGTAAGTTTTGTGCTTCACAGGTAAGCTGTCATGGACACACCAATCTGTGACACCAGGAACCAGGGAGAACAGGTCTGAAAACTGTCCCAGCAAATGGCGGCAGCCATTCTGTTACTCAGGGGTCAGGGTGGAAGAGAGGTTAACACCATCCACTGACCCATCTTGCTCTGTGGCCGACAGGAGGTCAGGAAGAAGCTCAGTTTCCTCTTCCATTCCAGTATCTGTCTCCAAAACATGCCCACTTCAGACCTCTCTAAGTGGGGCTTAAGGCGGTTGACATGCAGGACCTTTAAGGAGTTCCTGAGAGACCGCAAGTCCACCAAGTAGGTAACTGGACTCTTGCGCTCCACAACCTCAAATGGTCCGGTCCACTTATCCTGGAGCGCACAGGGCTCCACTGGGGCCATGACCCACACTTTCTGACCAGGTTGAAGCTTTACCAGAGTGGCATTCTGGTCGTACCACCGCTTCATCTCCTTCTGGCTGGCTTCCAGATTTGCCTCAGTGAGTTGCCTGAAAAGCCTAGTCTGGTTCCTGAAGGTCAGCATATAGCTATATTCATCCTGGGGAGGTTTCCTGGGAGATTGCTCCCAGCCTTCCTTGACCAGACTCAGAGGTCCTCTGACCGGGTGCCCATAGAGAAGCTCAAAGGGACTGAACCCTAGAGATTTCTGTGGTACCTCCCGGTATGCAAAGAACAGGCATGATAAGAGGATTTCCCACTTATGCCTCATGGGTTCCTCAAGACCCATATTCGTCATGATTATGGGTCTTGAGGAACCCATGAGGCGTAACCCATTAGGTTTCGGTTGAACCTTTCAACCAACCCATTTCCTTGGGGATGGTAAGGAGTGGTGAACTTGTAAGTTACCCCACACTCCCGCCACAGGGACTTCATATACTTGGAAATTAAGTTTGTTCCTCGGTCAGACACCACCTCTCGAGGGAATCCTACTCGTGAGAAAATTCCCATCAGTGCTCGTCCCACCACGTGGGCCGTCACTGTCCTCAGAGGTATGGCTTCCGGGTACCGGGTGGCATGGTCCACCAAGACCAGGATGAACCTGTTGCCCATGGCTGTCCTGGGGTCCAGTGGCCCCACAATGTCAATCCCCACCTACTCAAAGGGGGTACTGACCAAAGGGAATGGCTATAGAGGAGCCTAATGCTTCCTCCAACTCTTTCCACTTGCCTGGCAAGTCTGACAGGTCCTGCAATGAGTGTCGGAAATCTTACGCGTTTGGGGCCAATGAAAGTGGGTGACAAGCCTCTCAAAGGTCTTACCCTGCCCCAAATGTCCTGCCAATGGCACATCATGAGCCAGCCCCAGTAGGAAGGCTCTGAAGCTCTGGGGTACCCCTAGCACATGGGCTGACCCAGGCTCAGCAACCTTAGGTTCACTAAACAGGACACCTTTCTCCCAGTAGTTCCAATGTGATCCAGACTGATCGCCTGCTGCTTGACTTGCAGCCTGTTGCTGCAAGCCCTCAAGAGAAGGGCATTCTCTCTGCTCCCAGTATAATTCTTCCCTGGAGGGGCCTCCTTCTTGCTGCCAACGGGTCAGCTCAGGCAGTTCCCCCAGTTCAGCTACCTGTGCCCCGGTAGGCTCCAGGGAATCCCCCTCAGGGTCTATCTCCTCCTGGGCCGTGGGAACTTCGGGGGCCGGTTTCCTGCATCTGCTGCCTCTTCTCTCTAAGGCAGGTTCCTGGGCCTCCCTCTCAGGTTCCAGGTCTTCTTGAGCACCCCTACTGGCTGCCATTGACTGGGTGGTCATGCATGCCCAGTCAGGCAGACCCACCATCCTCAGGTGAGTACTCTTCTCCACCTTCTCTCAAGGTGAGCTCTCTAAATCATTCCCCAACAAACAGTCAACAGGCATGGGGGGCCTCACAGCTACCTGAAGAGTACCAGAGACCCCCCCACTCAAAGGGAACCTGAGCCATTGGACAATGGCTCTCTGTGTTGTCGGCATTAACAGCTCGGCAAAATGCATGAGGGACAGCCTGCTCTTGAGACACCAGGTGATACCTGACAGCTGTCACACTGGCTCCTGTGTCCCTCAGAGCCTCCACCTTTTGGTCATTGATGGTCACCCACTGCCCATATTTCTTAGTGTTCCTGGGCAGTTGGTTCTCTTGGACTACCTCACAGTCTCCTAAAGAGACATGGGACATCTCTGCGGGACCACACCCACCTTGGACATCAATCTACTCCCCAAAGGCTACACTAGCCATCTGCCGGGGCGGAGCACCAGTGGGTGCTGCTTTTACAAATAGGTAGCACCTGGGATCACTCGCCTTGTGACCCGGATCCCCACATTTGTAACATATCAGGGGTCCCTGTGGAACAGGATTACCTGTGGGACCCCTTGCTTTCTCTCAGGGGGAGGCTGGGAACCTTTCCCTTGGTTCCCTTTGGAATTGCTTTGGGGCCCTTTGCGGAACTCCCTCTGTTTACCCCTGTCCCCCCCACTCTTCTGCTGGGGACCCTGCCAACCTTTGACTGAGTCTCCCACGTGACCCTTGTGGACCATGGGACTGACCTAGCGGTCTGTCTCCTTAGCAAGCTTCCTAGGGTTAGTCAGCTTGCTATCAATCAGGTGCTGGCGCAGCCCTGGGAAACAATTATCAGACAAGTGCTCCCATGCAATCAAATCCAAGAGAGCTTGAAAATCATTAACTTTGCTGCCCTTCATCCAACCATCCAGTGCTCTGCGAAAGAAAGTGACATATTCTACCCAGGTACTATTTCTATCTTCTTGCACTTCCTGAACCTCTGCCTATAGAGCACAGGGGTCAAACCATACCTAGTCATGAGTGCATCTTTCATTTAGCTATATGAATTATGGACTTCATAAGGCAAGTCCAACAGTGTGTCCCGCCCCTCACTAAGGAACCTTCCCCACAACCCCGCTCCCCAGTCTCTCTCAGGGACCCGATGGGAAGACATGGCTGCCTCATAGGCTCTGAACCACTGCCCAATATCATCATTTAAAAAAAACTCCTTTACCACCTCTTTGGGGATGTACACTCTACCTTCCACAGGCGCTGACGGTGTGCTGCCACCAGAGGGAGTAATCTCTAGGCTTCTGGCTTTCAAATCCAACTCCCTCAAAACTTTGTCATGTTCCAACTGCAATCTGTTTTCCTCTAGAGCCATTTTCTTGCTTTCTAGCTCCAGTTGCCCATTCAATTTGAGCTTGGCCATCTCCATTTCATGCATCCTGTTTTCTTTCCTGTCTGCCAACTCTTCCGGGGACCGACCTCGGGCAGAAACACTGCTACCCACTGGGGAGGGCGCACCCCTCTTCTCAGGATCCATTGGCCCATCAAGCTGCTGCTTTGCATCCTCATAATCCACTAAATATCTAGGGGCATTCCTTGCCGCCATCCAGGCCCTCAGCGCCTTGTGGTACTGCTCCTTCCTGGTGATTCCGGTCAAGGAAATTTTAAACTTTTTGCAGAAGCTCCTGAGCTGCTTGGTGGTGTAGCTTTCTATTTTCTCTTCCTCCCAATCACAGTCAACAGATGCAACGGATGCTGCCTCTTCCATGATGGTTGAATCAGGCATTATTTTTCAAAAATGGATATCCGTGGCAAAACAAGTATCAGAAGTACGTGGTTGCGTTATGGTCTGCACTCACTAAGTAGTGTTCACCAATCACTGTACATGAGTCACAAATGCAAATCCAGAATACCTTCTTCTGACCACCAATGTGGGGGTCTCTAGTTGGCACAGGTAGGTAATTGTGACAAATAGGGACCCTCTCCTCTAGTCAGGATAAGGGGATTACACCCCTAAAATAACCCCTGCTTACCCCCTTGGTAGCTTGACACGAGCAGCAAGGTTTTATCTCAGAGGCGTTGTAAGTTAAGCATTTGTGACCACACACAGTAATCCAGTGACAACACTACAAAAGGACACCACACAAGGTTGTATATCAAAAATAAGTATAGTTTATATAGAGTTACCACAAGACCAATAAACAACAAAAATAATCCACAGTACTATTAGATTTCAAGAGTTCTGGTTAAAAGGCTTAAATCAAGGTTCTGTGCGAGTCGGTAGCCCTGTCTGGCTACAGCGTTGTTGAAATAACACAGTCTATCAAATCCAGCGGACCGCGTCGGCACAGGCCCACACAAATGTCGACAGAATCAGTCACAGTACCTTTTACTTGAGGCGGCCAGCATGGATGTGCCAGCCTGTTCCGGGGTTCGTCGCGGTGCAGAAAAGGAAGCATTGCAGGACGCATTGCCCCTCGATGCGGTGCAGGCAGCGGCCCGTTGACAGAGTCGGTGGATCCAAGGCGTGCATTGCAGCGCGAGACTGTGCTTCGATGCGGTGCTTGCAGCTTGCGGTGCGGCGACAGAGACGGAGTTCGGGAGCTGGCATCGATCAGTCCGGACAGCAGTGCGAGGTGGGTGGTGCGTCGCGAAGCGTGTGAGGCGGTGCCCAACTCTTGTGCGTTCACAGGAGCAGTGACCGCGTCAGTCAGACCAGTATGAGTTGTTGTAGCGAGGTGTTGCATGTCACGGTGTCAACCAGTCGCGGTGCAGGCAACGGCTCGGTGACGGCATCAGGACGGAGTCGGTGAGCTCAGAGCTTGCGTTGTTCGAGGCGGACGTTGCTTGATGCCGTGCCTACAGCACACCGGGCCAGTCCTGAGAGGTGGTCACCGCTCCCTGCCTCTGTAATCACTGAAACAGCGTTTCCAGCAGCAATTCACAAAGGCTGGTGAAGTCTACTGGTCCTGAGACTTCGGTCAGGGGGCAAGCTCTCTTCCAAGCCCTTGGAGATCTTCTCACAAGTTGAAAGTAAAGTACACAAAGTTCTTTCTACTCTCTTTGGCAGATGGGCAACCACTGCAGGCCAATCCCGCAAGCAGCACTTCAGCTTGGAAATAGCCTCTCCTCAGTTTCTTCAGATTCCTCACCTCAGCAGAGGTTTCGTCTTGTAAATTCAGAAGTGATCTAATTTCATGAGATCAGGTTCCCAATATTTATAACCAAAATCCTTTGTTCCCTGAGGGGACAGGGGCCTGTGCCTAGTCCAAACTAGTTCTGAAGCACTCTGTTTACCAGACTTCTCCTTTCCTTTCACAGCGCAGGGCAGGCACATCAGACCCCCCACAGGAGGTGGAGCCAGCATTGTGGAAGGCAAGTACAGTCCTGGAGCACTTTGTTGACAGTCTTCCTTCTCTTCTTTCACTGTGCAGGGCTGAGGCATCAGACGCATCACAGGGGGTGGAGCCGGCATTGTAGAGGGAAGGCCCAGCTCTATTCAGGTCCCAGGTGCAACTCCTCCCTCTCATCTTGATGCAGATCTCCTTATTCACCACCGGGCTGCCCCAGCCTGTCTCTTGGAATCCCCCAGCCCTGTCACTCACAAAACCAGGCGAATGAATACACAACCTCACAGAGGCAGGCTTAAATGGTTAGGCAAGCAAATACTTTCTTTCTAAAAGTGGTATTTGCAAACACAGAATATTAAAATAAACTTCACTAAAATATGAATTTTATTATTCTGAGTCCAGGCATACTAAACTCGAATTTCTACCATGTTCTCTGAGTCTGTTAGGATTATAAACATAGAATACTTGGGCGTGGCGCACAGCGGTTATGTTCAGCTATGGGTGTAAAGGTAAACGGCGTGTAGGTTTAAGGTGCTCCTGCAGGTGACGCAACTGTTCGAATGCGTCCTAGAGGGTTAAGGGGTTGAGTGCGCTACAGGGGTGTAGGCGCATCCCTGCGGTGGGCACACATATGCGTAACTATGTGTTGTGGATCAACAACATAGGAAGTTTCCCAAAGTTCAAAATAAAGTTTTCTTGAGGAAAATTTCAAATTTTTTTAATCATAGTCTTTCATGCTTTATGTTTCATATTACATTCATATGAAATGAACCATCAAATTTAATCTAATACACTTCCATCCCCCACGAAGGAGGAATCAACGCGGTGGAACAAGCATTGCTCTCATCGGATATTAACGACTCACTGAAACCATTCATTCTTGAACTTATGGTATATACTCTATACCATAGCTACTTTGAGTATGATGATACCTGGTTCCTACAAATGTCCGGAATGGCTATGGGAAATTGCGCGGCTCCCACCTATGCGAATCTATACATGGGTGATTTTGAATCCAATCACATTTACCAAAACAAAACATGGACGGACAATCTTAAACTTTATGTACGTTACATCGACGATCTACTGTTTGTTTGGAAAGACTCCCAGGCAAGTCTTGAACTTGCATTAACTGATCTCAATACCAAAGATGACCGCATCGATTTCACCTGGACAATCAACCACCAAGAGATCGCTTTTTTGGACGTTCTCATTAAAATCACCCCCCAGGGTGTACAGACAGACCTTTTCCGGAAGACCACTGATCGTAATAACGCTCTACTGTTCAGCAGTTTTCATCGAGATTCTCTCAAAAGACACTTGCCTTATAGCCAGATGTTGAGGGTAACCCGTATTGTCTCCGATCCTGAGATTAGGATGAACCAAATGGCAAACATCGCATCTAGATTTTGTTGCAGAGGTTACCCAGAGACAATCCTCAAGGAAGCTATGGACCGCACGTCCTCCACCTCCCGGACTGAAGCTCTCAAAAGCAAACCCAAAACCGAAGGCCAGAGAATGGTATTAGTTTCCAGATATTCTACCTCCAGCAACAAGTACAAAAAGATCATCATGAAACATTGGCGCATCCTCGCATCAGAACCTGATTTCGGAAACCTCTTCCAAGATCCTCCGATCTTTGCTTACACTAGACCAATGAACTTTAAAGAAATTTTATCCAAGCAAATAACGGCAAGTACCCCAACCACCCACACTGGCACACGACCATGCCATCATTGCAGCAATTGCAATAACGTAATGAAAGGAAACATTATTTGCCACCCTATGAGAGGCTTTGACATCAAGCTAACCGTAGATGCCACTTGCGACTCTTCAAATCTGGTCTACCTGTTAAAATGCCCATGTGGCAAGGTCTACGTGGGCAAGACAAGCAGGAAAATAAAAACGAGATTAAACGAACACAAATCAAACATAAGGACTAAAAATACCAAGTCCAACATTGCCGTCCACTATAACGAAGCCAACCACAGTGTGGCTCAACTCAAGTACATGGTCCTAGAGATTGTTCCCAAAGTCGAAGGCAGAGACAACAATAAGACTTTACTGCAGAGGGAAACCGCCTGGATCTACAGATTACAATCTCAGAAACCGTGTGGTCTTAACGACCGGACAGAATTAAGTTGCTTTCTTTAAACGCCACTTGTGGGCACTTATTGATGCATGACCACTCTGTTCTGCTACATGCTTACACCTCTTGCTGTCATTCACCCCCCCTTCCATTATGGCCGCTCTATTCACCGTTTTAACACACCTAATTTCTGAAGTCCCTTTTCTACTTTTATGATCCTTCAACCACCCACCTAACCCCGCATTTGCTTTGCGGAACTTCACCCTCGAGGAACCCGTTTTATGGTCCCGAAACACTTGCTGTCCAAGTAAGTTTTCCGCTTCTCCTCACGACTTCTTTCACTTTTGGCCGTTCGATTTTCTTTATTTATTTTTCTGACACCGATCCGATTGTTTTTCAGGATCGCCGTGTATTTTCCCGGCTTGTACTCGTAAGCCCGTTTGAGCCTACGGCTTGATTCTTTCACTGCTTAATTCTTACACAGTTGCACGTTTTCCCGCTATGTCTATTAACCACCTCCGAAGACCTCACCCTCTTTAATTACCCGCCTCACGTCGTAACCTCTGTACTTTTCACACGTCTGTACGCACGTTTAAAACCACATTTGTTCATTTTCCATTTCTAATCAGCATCCCCACACTTTCCTTCACCCGTTCTTCTATTGCCATTGAGACACCCTTTTATAATGGGGCGCATGAGGTTGACACATTAAGTCACTCGCATAATTACAACTATGTTGCATCAGATGTTATACTGTACATATTGATTGGCATTTATTCTCTTCGTTTTAGTGCTCCTTGAGAAAGGACACCCTTGTCCGAAATGCATCGGAGCCACCATATAATGGATTAAATTTGATGGTTCATTTCATATGAATGTAATATGAAACATAAAGCATGAAAGACTATGATTAAAAAAAATTGAAATTTTCCTCAAGAAAACTTTATTTTGAACTTTGGGAAACTTCCTGTGTTGTTGATCCACAACACATAGTTCCGCATATGTGTGCCCACCGCAGGGATGCGCCTACACCCCTGTAGCGCACTCAACCCCTTAGGATTATAAACATGTAATAATCTAAAAGCCCATTCTGGCCTATGGAGAACAGGTAGCCTTACAATAGTGAAAAACGAAAATGGCTGTAATTCACTATTATGACATGCCACGCACACCAGGGCTTGTCCTACCTTATACTTACAATGCACCATGCCCTTGGGCCTACCATAGGGGTGACTAATATGAAGCAAAGGGAAGGTTTAGGGACTGGCAAGTGGGTGCACTTGTCCAGTCAGCATGACAGTACCAGACTGCACACAGGTTCTGCAATAGCAGACCTTAGACACGTTTTACAAGGCCGCTTCTGTGGGTGGCACAACCAGTGCTGCAAGCCCACTAGCAGCATTTGGAATTAGACGCCCTGGGCAGACTCAGTGCACTGTACTAGGGTATGACAAGTAAACCAAACATCCAATCATGGAACCACTAATCAATACATCAATTTACAGTAGGGAGCACTCGCACTGTGGCACTGAACAGCAGTGGCCCAGTGCCCAAAGCATCTAACACCAGCAAAAACACATGAGGCAACAGCAAAAATGGACGGAAGACCCACGCCAATGGTGCCAGGTCTAACACTCCTTTTCTGGCTCCTTTGAGCTTATATATTACTACTTTGTATATTATAATATTGACACTGTACTTCACTTCAGAGGTGTTGGTGACCTGTTGGCGTAAACCGTAAAGATTTATAATTAACGTCACCAGCTTCCTGTTTTCCCCTGGGGATCACATACTGTTAATATGTATATTATACGCCTATCCGCATTTTGCTGTTACCTGCTTGGAGTTTGGAGTTTGCCACCAGCCCACTTCTTGCGGAACCCGCTCCGCGGGTCCCGCTGCGTTAAGAGTGCTGCCTGCTGCTTTTTCCGAAGGGGACGCTGAGGGGAGGACATTTGCCGGGGCTGCGAGTGAGTGCGCGCGCTCAACTGGGACTGCATATCCCAGGAGCGCCCGCCTGCCTGCCTGATCTGTTACACCTGGGCCGCTCTCCCCGACCCCTCCCCCTTTTCATCGAGTGCTTATTAACTGCATCTCTGGACCTGGCAAGTGGGACGCCTATCCGCATTTTGCTGTTACCTGCTTGGAGTTTGGAGTTTGCCACCAGCCCACTTCTTGCGGAACCCGCTCCGCGGGTCCCGCTGCGTTAAGAGTGCTGCCTGCTGCTTTTTCCGAAGGGGACGCTGAGGGGAGGACATTTGCCGGGGCTGCGAGTGAGTGCGCGCGCTCAACTGGGACTGCATATCCCAGGAGCGCCCGCCTGCCTGCCTGATCTGTTACACCTGGGCCGCTCTCCCCGACCCCTCCCCCCTTTTCATCGAGTGCTTATTAACTGCATCTCTGGACCTGGCAAGTGGGACGCCTATCCGCATTTTGCTGTTACCTGCTTGGAGTTTGGAGTTTGCCACCAGCCCACTTCTTGCGGAACCCGCTCCGCGGGTCCCGCTGCGTTAAGAGTGCTGCCTGCTGCTTTTTCCGAAGGGGACGCTGAGGGGAGGACATTTGCCGGGGCTGCGAGTGAGTGCGCGCGCTCAACTGGGACTGCATATCCCAGGAGCGCCCGCCTGCCTGCCTGATCTGTTACACCTGGGCCGCTCTCCCCGACCCCTCCCCCCTTTTCATCGAGTGCTTATTAACTGCATCTCTGGACCTGGCAAGTGGGACGCCTATCCGCATTTTGCTGTTACCTGCTTGGAGTTTGGAGTTTGCCACCAGCCCACTTCTTGCGGAACCCGCTCCGCGGGTCCCGCTGCGTTAAGAGTGCTGCCTGCTGCTTTTTCCGAAGGGGACGCTGAGGGGAGGACATTTGCCGGGGCTGCGAGTGAGTGCGCGCGCTCAACTGGGACTGCATATCCCAGGAGCGCCCGCCTGCCTGCCTGATCTGTTACACCTGGGCCGCTCTCCCCGACCCCTCCCCCCTTTTCATCGAGTGCTTATTAACTGCATCTCTGGACCTGGCAAGTGGGACGCCTATCCGCATTTTGCTGTTACCTGCTTGGAGTTTGGAGTTTGCCACCAGCCCACTTCTTGCGGAACCCGCTCCGCGGGTCCCGCTGCGTTAAGAGTGCTGCCTGCTGCTTTTTCCGAACGGGACGCTGAGGGGAGGACATTTGCCGGGGCTGCGAGTGAGTGCGCGCGCTCAACTGGGACTGCATATCCCAGGAGCGCCCGCCTGCCTGCCTGATCTGTTACACCTGGGCCGCTCTCCCCGACCCCTCCCCCCTTTTCATCGAGTGCTTATTAACTGCATCTCTGGACCTGGCAAGTCGGACGCCTATCCGCATTTTGCTGTTACCTGCTTGGAGTTTGGAGTTTGCCACCAGCCCACTTCTTGCGGAACCCGCTCCGCGGGTCCCGCTGCGTTAAGAGTGCTGCCTGCTGCTTTTTCCGAAGGGGACGCTGAGGGGAGGACATTTGCCGGGGCTGCGAGTGAGTGCGCGCGCTCAACTGGGACTGCATATCCCAGGAGCGCCCGCCTGCCTGCCTGATCTGTTACACCTGGGCCGCTCTCCCCGACCCCTCCCCCCTTTTCATCGAGTGCTTATTAACTGCATCTCTGGACCTGGCAAGTGGGACGCCTATCCGCATTTTGCTGTTACCTGCTTGGAGTTTGGAGTTTGCCACCAGCCCACTTCTTGTGGAACCCGCTCCGCGGGTCCCGCTGCGTTAAGAGTGCTGCCTGCTGCTTTTTCCGAAGGGGACGCTGAGGGGAGGACATTTGCCGGGGCTGCGAGTGAGTGCGCGCGCTCAACTGGGACTGCATATCCCAGGAGCGCCCGCCTGCCTGCCTGATCTGTTACACCTGGGCCGCTCTCCCCGACTCCTCCCCCCTCTTCACCTATTTGTGCACATACCGTATCCCGCTGCGCGCGAGCGCGCGGGAGCGCGCCGGGAGAAGCCCGGGACAAGGGCGGGACCGTCTGTGGCCGTCCGGGGCCGCTGGAGGCCGGGCTGGGCCACCCCATTAACATCTAGATCCCAGGTATTGTTCCACCGTTTGATATACTAGTTGATACGTGACTTGTGGATTCATTTGTAGGGGGGTTCTTTATACTATGGCTGGCACAACAAGTACTTCTACATTACTGCCATCAATGTCAGAGTCAGAACCGGCTGTCATGGGCCCTCTTGACTCTTATTTCAAACGTTTGCCACAGGATATTGACAAAGAGATTGCCCTGGCGGAAAGACGAGCTGGGCGTAGGCTCTCGATTGAGCTCTTGAAAAACCCGCCTGAAAAAAACCAAGGTCTTAACTTTCCTGCGCTGGTTACACCACTGTCATCTATTGTTCTACCAGTCACCCAGGACTTACTATTTGATATACCCCCCCTGATTGAGCTAGTTGATACTTCTTCATCAGTCACTGTAGGAACTGGTTTATCTGTTGAGCATTCTGATGCACTCAGTCATTCATCTAAAGAAAATGGAGTTCTAGAAAAATCCTGTGTGCATTTGGAAACGCTTAAACCCAAGCCTGGTGTTAAAAGGAAATGGGGAGTTACTGCCAAAAAAGCGCAACCACAAAAACCTGTGAGAAAGCATAGGAAGTTGGGTTCTAAATCATTCCTAAGCCATGTCCCTGCAAAGAATGAAGTAGTAATGCCAATGGGGGAGGATGTAGCAGTCCAACTAGAAGTGGACTCAATAATTTTGGTGCCTCCTTTAACATCGGCAGCTTCAGTCAATGATCCAATTCTTTCAGAACCCCCGGGGTTATCCTCTCCTAATCATGATTTCCTGGTAGAAGTGGGAAAAATAATGCGTTCCCTTCTACACCCTGTAGAGCTTAGACTGCAAAAGCTAGCCGAACAACTTGACCATCTAGAACAAGCTAGCTTGGATAATTTTTTTTCTATTAAATCTTTAATCAAGTCTGGCAATAGATTGGGTGAGAATGGGAAACACTCACAGTTAGCTAATAAAGACCAGGGAGTCGTGTTGGTAGACTTGCAATCCCCGCCTGCAAGTGTTACTCCTGTTCAGGAAACCAAAGGGGAGAACAGTAAGAATGTATCTAATCCAATTCCCTCTAAAATTATTACTAACAGTGGGAACACTAAATCCTTTAACACTACCAATGGGGGTTGTAAGGTTAGTGTAAAAAACCCACCCACCACAACTAGTAAAAATACCACACTTTTGCCGATCGGGCCGGGGAAAACTATGGCCAAAAGGCCAGGAAATGATAAACTCCCTTCTAGTAATGGCACTGGGAACAAGGTGGGGCTTACGACTAATATAGTAGTGGGTGGTGGTCCCACGAGGGATGCCCCTAGTATTGGGAACAGGACCAATACTGTTGTGGCAGTGGAAAACATCCTCACACATTGCCGTGTTCCCCCAGAGCAAGCATCCACAAAACCACATATAACTAAATTTCTGACTAGGATCCCTCCAGTACAGCTCACCCCGGACTCCTACCCATATGTGGCCATACTCACTAATGTCCCACCCCTAATGGAGGGCCAAAAAGAAACTTTTGACATGCTAAAAAACAAAGCCATGCATTGGCTTCGTGTCAATAGACCTCTGCCAGGGGGAGTGGACGGCCTGATAATTGGGGTAAGAAGAGTCAATTGGATAGGGAATACCCTAAAAAAGCAGGGGGGTGAGTGTATCATAATTAATTTTCAGAATCCAAGGGTTGTGGGTCTGATAACGGGACCAGGATGGAATATTAGTATTGGAGGGATTGGGGTTGTGGACCTAACTTTCTTCTATCCGAGACCTGTCACCCAGTTAGGGGGTTGTAGGGAGCAATCGAGATCTAGTCTCTGCATTGGGGTAGAGGCTGGTCCCATTGCTGTGCCCACTGTAAGAACAAACAATTATTATATACCGGCATTTATCCCGCAGAATGGGCAGGGACAGATGAGGTGGGGATATTGACAGAGCTCAGATGAACAATTGCATCCGGTGGGGGAAATGGTTGGGGGAAGTAACCTTGCTGGAAAAATGATAAATAATGAAGATGAAACGAGTTTAACATCGGAAACAGAGAATATGGGTGATGGGAGTATTATTGCAAGCCCTGTGGGCTATGTGGGTGAACTAGCTATCCCAACCACTATTAGCATCAAGGAGGGAATAGTTGCTAATTGCATAAATACTGTCGTTGGAGAGGATTGTGATTGTAGGACGCTGGTTGATTTGTTGCCCATGGTATCTATTGAAAAGGGGACTTGTATTGAAAACACCCTGGAGAGCTTTCTGTCATGGAACATAGCGGGGCTGGGGGCTAGATTATTGTCACAGCAATGGATTGATTTTGTAAGTGGGTTCGAAATGTGCCTATTCCAAGAGACGTGGGCTTGCGACCCAATATACTTCCCAGGTTACTTAAATTTTTGTATACCAGCTACGAGAGGCCCCAGGGGTAGACCCATGGGCGGCCTCGCAATTTGGATCAAGCAAAATTCAAAGGTTAAAATAAAAGTGATTGATCTAGGGTGCAAGGACATACAATTATTAAGATTATCTGTAGGAAAGGGTGGCGTGATAGACATTTATAATATATATGCCAGGGGCATGAGTCTTGGTAATTCTGCCACCCTAGAGGTCTTATCCGCCTCCCTTGATTCCCAGTCACTTGGAAATAGAGTAATTTTGGCTGGTGATTTGAATAGGACATTTGAGCCTCTAGAAAATACTGCATACCCAATAGGAATGGAGGAAGATGCCCTCTGGGGCATCCCAAATCTAAACCTCGTACCTGTGAAGCGGTGGTCAAAAGACATTCTATTGTTGAATGCGTTATGTCTAGAGTATGGTTTGAGGGCTCTCAATGGCAGGACAAAAAGCGACCAAGGTGGCAATTGTACATTCGATAATGGACATAACAAAAGTAGGATCGACTACGTCATCTGTAGTTTTGAGTTATGGTGTGGCGTGGGTGACATGGAAATTGTGGGGAGAGTAGAAAGTGATCACAACCCCCTCTGTGTCTCCCACTCATGGTGGAGGTCCGCACGAACTAATTTAGTATCAGGTAGTGGGAACGTACCTGTTATGACTAATGACTTAAGACGGGTGAGATGGCCATATGTCCTGGCCAATTTGTCCACTTTGGAGTCCATTAAATTGGAGACAGACAATGCTATTGCTGCCATGACAAAAGTAGACCCTGTAATACCAGACTCGGTCGAATTAACTGATATACACGACACCTTCTTCTCTGTGATAAAACCGCACTTTACCAAGCCATCAAAGTCTAACAGAAAAGTGCCAATCACTATGGCGACCTGGTTCAACAAGCAGTGCAGGGTAGCCAGACTGGAGTTGGGCAGAGCACTCAAAAGCAGGGTCAAGGCCACGATTAGCGCCAGTAGGAAATACTATAATGACAGTATCCGTATGGCCAAGAAGTTGTGGGACGAGGAGTACTGGGAGGAGCTACTCGATGCTTCAGGGCAGAAGGATTCCAGACTTTTCTGGAAAATCGTGAAATGGGGAAGAGGGGGCGCCCCCAACAAACCCGACAACAATGTCGATGAGGCATTGTGCGTCGAGTATTTTAAACCCCAGTATGCTGAGAGTAGGGATCTAATGGCCATAGAACCAATCCCTATGGTATTCTGCAAGGGTGATTTATTTTCATGCAAGGACGCGGAACTCGTAATAGCAAGTTTGCAGGGGGGGAAAGCCCCTGGGCTAGATGGAATCCCCTCAGATATTTTTAAACACGACAAGGCCCAGTGGGCAAAATACGCGACCTTGTTGGGAAATGGCCTAGCGAAAGGGGCTAAAATCCCAAATATATGGAAGGGGGCAATAATAATACCGATCTTTAAGAAAGGCGATCGGTCACTCCCGGCAAACTATAGACCAATAAGTTTGTTGGCCACCATGCAAAAAGTGGTGGGGAAGATGTTGGTTGACAAACTTATGGCCTGGGTAGATGATAACAATGCGTTATCCCCCTTCCAGGCAGGATTCAGACGTGCAACTAGTACGGTCGACCAAATTTTTCGCTTCACCATGCTGCGGTGGGGGACTGTACTCCTGGGCAAAGGCAGGCTCTATGTAGCATTTGTAGATCTCAGGGCCGCCTTTGATCTGGTGCCCAGGCGCACGCTGTGGGAGGTTCTGTTTAAAATAGGGGTCCCACCTGATTTGCTCACGCTGATAATGCGTCTGCATGAAAGTAATTATGCAAAGGTCCAGTGGGGGAGGAATGGGGAATCCACCACTAACTTCCCAGTTGAGCGGGGGGTCCGGCAGGGATGTGCTATGGCACCCCTGCTGTTCTCCCTGTTCATTAATGGCATTGTAGATAGGATATTGGACGCAATGGTCGACGCACCTTCGTTAGCGGGCATCAGAGTTCCAATTCTGATGTTCGCTGACGACACCTTGATCGTGTCTAAAACCCCTTCGGGCCTCCAGAGAGCCTTGAACATTTTCGACTCATTCTGCAAAGAACGGGGTCTCGAGGTTAATGTAAACAAAACTAAGTTGATGGCCTTTGGGCAAAAGTGCCATTCTCGACCCAATGTATCTTTGAACAATATCAATCTTGAGTTGGTAAATGTTTTTACGTATCTTGGGGTCGAGATATCAAGTAAACCGGGTTGGTCACGACACATAGAGAAGGCGGTGTTGAAACACCAGCAGATTTCTGGTGCACTCAGGGTTGAGCAAATAAAATCTAAAACCAGGCCCATAAAACCTGTTCTCATGGTTTATGACGCAAAAGCCCTGGGCGCAGCCCTTTACGGGGCTGAAGTCTGGGGCTTTGAGAGTCTTACCACCCTTCAAAGATCTGAGAACAGGTTTGTGAGAGGGATAACTAGTCTCCCTCAAAGCACCCCACTTATACCGCTTGGTTTAGATTTAGGTAGAAGATCGCTTAGTGACCGTGCCCGATTGAGGCCTATCCTTTATTGGAGACGTTTATGGACAACCGTGGAAATAAGACACTACGCCGAGGGGTTCTTAGCATTAGCCAAACTTGATGTTTTTCATAAAATCACATGGCTAAAAATGTTAAGGGATGCTCTTGTTGAGCTTGGGCTCTCCAAACTGTGGGAAAACCCCCTTGGGGAAGTATTCCCTAGTAAATCCAGTATTAAAGAACTATATTGGAACCACATTGATCAAAAACTTTGGAGAAGCGTAACCTCGGAATCCTTGGGGGGTAGATTCATGGAAATTAAACATAAGCCATCCTTAGAAAAGTATTGGGACACTATAACTGTCCCAACAGATAGGAAATTATTTTTCCAGTTAAGGGCAGGCTCTCTCCCCTTGAGGTGTATGACGTCCAGGTGGAAAACTGGAGGTAGCGCGTGTTGTCCGTCATGTGGGGCCCCCAATGAAAGCATCGCACATTTTCTTTTTTCATGTGTGGCTTATGTAAACCCAAGGAAATCTTGGTTGGCCCCAGTTTGTAGGAATCTCGGTGTCCTAAGTGGTGTTGAGGGGCTAAGAATTATTTGTTCCTCCACTGAAATGTTCATTGTAGTCGGAACTGCCAAATATTTGGGGTGGGCATGGTCCTTAAGGAGGAGGGCTCTAGCTACCAGTGTCTTCTGAATTCTACATTTTCCCAATTTCCTATGTACGATTTCTACTTGCAGATAGCAACTGGGAGATATATATGAATTTTAACTTCAAAATGCGGTTAACATGTATGGTATGAGTTTTATTGTGTAAACCCGGGAATGGTCCGTAACGCGGAGGTTTCTACATTGTAACATGCATTTAGTTTCCGCACATTATGAAAAAGCTTATTTTAATCCCAATTGATAAATAATTTTTTATGTTTGTGTATTATGTATTTTTAACTATAAACTAACTGTTATAGATTATTTGATGTTTTTAAGAAATGTATGCAATTTATATGTGTGTGCTTTTATGAGTGTATAACTCGAATAAAGCTTTTTCAATCATATTATAATATTGTCAGTCATTGTATCTTCAGTTGAGTTCATGAACCCGTCGGCGCCAAGAATAAAGATATATAAGCAACGTCACCAGCTTCTGTTTTTTAGTCTGTTTCCCCCTTGGGATCATATACTATGAATATGTATATTATAATTTTCACAGTCATTATGATCTCGTCGCCACGAAAGTATTTTGTTATTGATCTTCTGTTGTATTCATATCTTTATTTTCCTTTTTTTTTGTTTAACAACGGTGTCACTTTTTATATTGTAATAGAGTGTCATATCATTACAGAAGAGAAATTGGAGATTTGCCGGCGCCATCTGAAATACAGCTTACTAACCTTTATAACTTACTTGATCAGATATTTTTTCAGTGAGAATATTTTACGAAATTGCAGTTTAAAAAATATAGCTTTCCTTCATACTTTCTTACTTTAAACATTTGATAAACCCTACTTTTCTGAATGTTATTTTCTAATTTCTATTTTTCTCAGTTGCAGTTCGTATGCACCTTCTCCCTATAGATTATATAGTACCAGTACTGTATATTGTAATATTACTATCCTATATATTCTTTAAAGACTACGTGATTTGTTAGTGGAACAGTGTGAGACCTCTAAGCACTACGACAGAACGTTCCCGAATTCTACAAAATACAAATTTAAAAAAATGATAACGCGTACATTTCTATGGAATATGAAGTCATTTGTGTTTAACTGTTTTCTACTTGTTCTTCTGACCTCACATGATGTAGTGCGGGAGTGTTTCTTGTAGCACTTCTTTTCTACTTTATCTAAATGTAACACATGCCCTCTTATATTATCAAGAATATGGGGCAACACTTTTACAAACTATAGCAGAAAAAAAGTAGGGTGAGGCCACGCTGAAGTGATATTTTATGAAATTCCATGTTTATTTGTCCCTCCTTTGATATATATAGCATCAGTTTCCTGAAGAATTTTTTTTTGTAATTGCTTAATAAAAACTGTTTGAAACCTAGACAAAAATGTTTGATGCGCAACCACACCTCCCTATCAGAAAAGTAAACACCACATTATAAGTAAATAGTGCTCCTGGGAAGTATCCCACCCGCAAACTTGATAAAGACTGCAAGACACTCTGTTATTTTTCCGCCGTGATTTGTACACTCCTGGGCAATTACATAAATGGTCCTTAAAATATATAAAAAAAAAATTGTTACTTTCACAATCCATGTCCACCACCTTGTGACCACTGTACAGAGTTAATAGTGTTCCTACTCTCCCCTCTACTACGTTGTTTTTCCGTACTCCTTTGAAGTGCATCACAAAATGGCTGACAAACGGGAACCATTCCCAACCAATAAGGAGCAAAATTGTACTCGGAACACTTTAGCCAATAAAATGTCCATGTTGTTCCGCAGAGGAGGAGAGAATGGCTGCCAACACTTCTACTTTTAATGCTTCACAGCCAATGAGCATTAAGCTGGGGAAGGTCCTGCTTGGAACGCGTTACCCAATGAGATGTCCCTAATACTCCGCGGAGGGTGAAGGAATTGCTGATAACACTTCTACTTTCAATGGTTTACAGCCAATCAACATTACGCTTGGAAAAGTCCTCCTTGGAACACGTCAGCCAATCAGATGTCCCTACTACTCCATGGAGGGGAAGTGAATGGTTGGCAACACTTCTACTTTCAATAGTTCGCAACCAATCAACATTAAGCTCTGGTAGCTCCTCCTTAGAACACGTCAGCCAATCAGATATTCCTCCTACTCCGCGGAGGAGAAGGGAATAGCTAGCAACACTTTTACCTTCAATGGTTCGCAACCAATGAACATTAAGCTCTAGAAGGTCCTCCTTAGAACATGTGAGCCAATCAGATGTCCTTGCTACTCTACGGAGGGGAAGTGAATGGCTGGAAACACTTCTACTTCCAACGGTTCGCAGCCAATGAATATTAAGCTTGTTGTTGGAACATCTCAGCCAATTAAACGTTAATTTTGTTCTGCGCACAGATAGAGAACACACCCTCCCACATATTATTAAATTTCCTGTAACAAAGGACACTATCTGTGATAAAAGTGAACACTGCATTATAAGTAAACATTATTCTGCATTATATTAAAGGAAGGCCACAATACAGCGCATTGTTGTTTTCCCAATATAATTTCCACAGCCTACTGAACATTTCCGCAATACGGCGCAGCGTTGTTTTGCGGAAGTGATTTCCACGGCCTAAGCAACATTCACACTACCTGTGTGTGCAACCTACACACTGCTTGTCGCAATACGGCACACTGTTTTCACAATACCGCGCACCCACCCAGAGGCCTCATTAAAATAAAACGCGGGAACCCACGACCCCAGCACGAATTGCGCCAAATTTTTCTTCCCCAGAAATGCTTTTTTGGCCCTTGGGGTCCTTCTGGGACCCCCTGAGCAGGCCTAGTGGGTCAGGATGTTTCTACCCTGCCCCCTTCTCTTGTTTTATCCCTGGTTAAGCACAGCACGGAATGTGCCTGCTTTCTGGAAGATGAGGGGATAATGATCGCCTTTGTCACAGAGACCTGGACGGAAGACGCCTCGGGTCCAGATTTAGTGAAAGCCACGCCACCTGACTACCTCTGCTTCTCACTTAATAGACCACAGAAGAGAGGGGTGGGCTAGCAGTGATACATCATAACTCCATCACATCATCCTTTCATCCATTGAAAAATGAGAAATGTGAAGCACTAGATTTCTGTATATATCTCACTCACCACGACTCTTTTAGAGGCTCATTTATCTACAGACCTTCTGGCCCGAGGAAACGCTTCATAGAGCAAGCGGGCACCCTATTAGAAATAGGACTAAATTCAACTGCATATACCATCCTAGGTGATTTCAATTTCTATTTGGAATCAAATTCAGATCTAGATACAGCTAGTCTGCTAGATCTCATGACGTCAGGGAACCTAGAACAGTTTGTCACAGGAGCCACGCATCAAGCAGGGCATACCTTGGATGGCATCTTCTCTAACAACCCTCAAATATCTTTTACAGGCCTTCGCCGCACAGAGTCACACACACCCCGCCCACACAAACACTCAGGCACCCATACAGATACTCAGACAACTGATCAATAACCCATATAGACACTCATGTAGCTATTCGCAAACCCATGCAGCCGCTTACACACCAACAGACAGACGGATACAGACATTCACACAGTTTAGTCACTAACCCATGCATTCAGTAAGATATGTTTGATCACTGTTTAGTCACGCACCTACTAAATCATCCATTCAAATACTTTTACACCCACTCATTCTTCAATACACATTTTCCTATGTATATGAAACATATTTATGCTTTACAGAAACACACAGTCACTGGATGATGTCATCAGTGATGTCATTTGAGATGTCATCAGTGATGTCATCAGTGATGTCACTGACCATGTCATGAGTGATGTAATATGTGACATCATCAGCAGTGCATTGCGGGGGCGCAAGTTACAGTTAGCTGAACTAACTATAACGGGGGGATTTCTCTGGTTTTGTACGAGTGAAATGTCCAACTAACTATAACTTTCCCTAAAACCTATGGTTTTTTTCAGTGAATTTCTAAGGTGTTTTAAATGCTAATTTCTAACTATAACGTGCCTGAAACCTATGGTTTTTTTCAGTGAATTTCAAAGGTTTTATAAATGCTAATTTCTAACTATAACATGCCTGAAACCTATGTTTTTTTAGTGAATTTCAAAGGTTTTTTAAATGCTAGTTTCTAACTATGCCTACAGAGGTAGAACATGTGAAGAAAGAAGAAAAACGCACAGAAAGAAGCAAAAGAAATGCAGAAAGAAGCAACAGAAGTACACAAAGACGAAGAAAAGTGCGGGAAGAAGCAAGACATGTGCAGAAAGAACCAACAGAGGAGCAGAAAGAGGCCTTGTTGCAAAATCATCCTGTGCCCACAACTTTTTCAGACGGGTACTGGGGGTAACTGACTCTGACTAACCAGGCCTAGAGCCAGTGCTATGCTAAAAGAAACATAGAATACAGTGAAAACTCCTACATACACTAGGTAACACTATGGGGTACTCCTGTGATTAGCATGACCTCCTCTATAAGGCCTTAGTACATAATAGGGCAGGGGGATTAAAACTATGTCAGAGGTGCAGAAATATGCTACTTTAACTAGTAGTCGCGTTTGCAGAGTGATGGAGAAAGGGTGCTGGGCGTCCAACCAATGCTCAGGAATTCCGCTGCGTAGGACTTAAAGGAGGTACCAGGAGGGATTCTTGGCCCCCAAACTCCCTCAGGACTAAATTGGACTTCATCCCCCATCCCGTAGTCTGTCACGAGGCACATTTGCAGAGTGGTAGAGAAAGAGGGCCATGGCCTCTGAAGACGTCTTAGCAATCCCACTGTGTGGGACTTACTGGAGGTAACAAGAGGGGTAGTTGGCCCCCAAGGACAACCTCGGGGGCCAGCTTCCCAAACCATTACCCTCAGTCAGTCCCACACAGCAGCACTTGTAAGTACTTGTACCAGGCCACGGCAACTTTGCCCACCACTCTACAAACGCGCTCCCTGGCACGCTCTTGGATGGGGTTTGAAGTCCCCTTCACTGCTGTGGGTCCTTTAGGCCAACTAGCCTACCTTTTATCTCCAGGGATTGGTGAGAGGTAGACAAAGGCCATGTCCCCTTTCTCCACCACTCTGCAAATGCACCCCCTGGCACGTTGTAAGTTGGGGGATTAATTCCCCTTGAATCCTGAGGGTCCCTGGGGTCCAACTAGCACACCAGGTACCTCCAGTAAGCGCCACAGAGCTGCGTTGCAGAGAAGTGGTCCAGGCCATGCCCCTTTTTACACCTCTCTGCAACGCAGCTCTGTGGCACTTACTGGTGGGCTAGTTTGACCCCAGGGACCCTCAGGAATCAAGGGGACTTAATCTCCCAACTTAAAACATGCCTCGGGGAGCGTTTGCACAGTGGTGAAAGGAGGGGGCGGGCCTGAGGTGCCATGTGTTTATGCTTGTGGGACCCCCTGAGCAGGCCTAGGGGGCCATGGTGTTTCTACCCTGCCCCTTTTTCTTGTTTTTTGCATTTATTTTCCTGTTTTCTTGTGCCTCGGTTAGCGAGGCACAAGTTGGCTGCCAATACTTCCTGGTTTGGAGTGTTGACAACCAATTAGACTAAAGCTCGTGATTGGGAGGGGGCACGTGACCACTGCGCCGCTACATGTAGAAACTTTTATTTTTTTATTTTCTCAGCAACTACTGAACGGATTTACACCATTTAAAGAAGGTCTCTTTCTGAACCAAGGGCTACCTTTGAGCCAAATTTGGTGTCATACCGTTCAGCAGTTACGGCTGTAGACGTGTCTAAAGTTTCCTATGGTAAATTGATTTTCCGACCTCTATTTTTTAAATTTCTCAGGAACTACTGAACGGATTTAACCATTTAAAATAAAGGTCTTTTTCTGAACCAAGGGCTACCTTTTTGCCAAATTTGGTGCAATTCCGTTCAGCAGTTTGGGCTGTAGTTGTGTCTAAAGTTTCCTATGGGATTTAACATGGAGAAAACATGTTTTGGACCCCCCTTTTTTCTCGGCCCCCAATTGCCAAATCACCCCAAAACTTTCAAGATAGGAGCTGACCGGAGCGCCCCACGAGTTTTGGAAATTGCGCGAAGATTTGTCAACTGGCGCCAAAATTATTGGGAAAAGAAAAAATGCATTTTGAATAGAAACAAGGTCCTAACTAAAGGACGGGGATCATAGGCCCAGTAGGTAATATGTATATGTATATATATATATATAGAGAGAGAGAAATCCTGAACCGCTGAATCACAGACAGCACCAAGCAGGTAACGACCTCTTCCCCAAAAGTAGAAACGCTCAATAACAGGCCATCCAACACAGTAGAGTGCAAGCAGTCATTATTTTATTCAGTGCAATTACGGGCAGCTGCCCTTCCTGACGCGTTTCGCTCTGACAAGCAGAGCTTGATCACGATATAATATAAATATATATATATATATATATATATATATTTCGTCCTTTGGATGGTTGGCGTGGCGAGAATCGCTGTGAGTATATATATGAGTATATATATGAGTATATATTACCTAATGGCGGTCGCCAGTAGGTATATATAGTTAGGATTTTTTCTCTATGGGTTTTTTGAACATTCTATGTCTAATAACTTTGGCGTTTGTGGACGGAATTGGCTGAAATTTTCAGGAAAATGGCACATTTTGTTTCTGAGCAGCCCCTGAAAATTGGGGGGGGGTTCGTCCAGGGGGGGTCGAGAAAAAAGGGGGGTCCCAAAACGTGTTTTTAACATTGAGTTTTCCATAGGGCGGTTGGCCTCACTTTTAGCCCGAACGGCTGAATGGATTTGCACGAAACTTGGCAAAATTGTAGGGACTGGTAGCCCGATGTGCCTTTTGTAGGTCTCAATATATGTGCTACAGTGGATTTTGAGAAATTAACGTTTAAAAAAAGATATATATCTGTAACAGCGGACCGGGCAGCGCTCCAGGACGCGTACTTTTCGCGCAACGGAGCTTTGTGAAGCGAAGCTGATTGGTTCTCCGGCGTCTGTCAACATTCCAAACAGTCCGTAGCGGCCGCCATCTTGTCTCTCGGTAGGATCGAGAGACAAGAGGAGGCCAAAGCGAAGGGGCAAATGACCATAAGGGGGAATAGTAGATCCTCGCTGACCCCCTAGGTTTGATGTGGAGGTTTTAAAAGGGCCCCGCGGGGCAAAAAAAAAAAATAATAATAATAATCGAACGGCTGAATGGATTTGCACGAAACTTGGCAAAATTGTAGGGACTGGTAGCCCGATGTGCCTTTGCTAGGTCTCAATATATGTGCTTCAGTGGATTTTGAGAAATTAACGTTCAAAAAAAGATATATATCTGTAACAGCGCACCGCTTCGCGTACTTTTCGCGTTACGGAGCTTTGCGAAGCGAAGCTGATTGGCTCTCCGGTGTCTGTAAACATTCCAAACAGTACGTAGCGGCCGCCATCTTGTCTCTCGGTAGGATCGAGAGACAAGAGGAGGCCAAAGCGAAGGGGCAAATGACCATAAGGGGGCATAGTAGATCCTCGCTGACCCCCTAGGTTTGATGTGGAGGTTTTAAAAGGGCCCCGCGGGGCAAAAAAAAAAAATAATAATAATAATCGAACGGCTGAATGGATTTGCACGAAACTTGGTAAAATATTAGGGACTGGTAGCCCGATGTGCCTTTGCTAGGTCTCAATATATGTGCTTCAGTGCATTTTGAGAAATTAACGTTCAAAAACAAGATATATATCTGTAACAGCGCTCCGCTTCGCGGAGATAAAATTATATCTGTATTACCTAGCTGTTGCTAACACCAGTTAGCGACGGCTAGTAGGAGATAGCGGCCATCTTGGGCCCCACTTTGCATGTGAGTGATATTTATCACTAATGACATGCAAAGTGGGCATGCCAAGATGTTAGCGACTGGAAACAGTCGCTAACATCGCTATCTCCTATTATCAACTTTTGGAAATATTCGAGATAAGCGCGAATATCTCCAAAAAGTAACAGCTGCCCTGAGCAGTTCTTAGCCATGTTATCCAATGGGAGGTGGATAACATGGCTATGAGCATTAGCTCGGTAATGCATGAATATCGCTGAGTTTTCAGCGATATTAATGCATTGCGGTCGTTTTTTATCGTATTTGCGATAAACCTTGATAATAGCAAGGTTTATCTGCCATAATTTCTGACGGTAAAAAAATCTTTGCAATGCATCGTTAGGGATAAATATCGCTTAACTTTGGTAATATGCCCCAACGTCTGTTAACGTTCGATTCGAAGGAAATCAGGAAGTGTTGAAAAACATTGTCTGCGCCATCTTGTCTTTTTTCAAATGCCACACTTTTGTCGTGCACGGCAGCCATTTTAGATGCCTTGACCAGACCCACTCTGTGCACGCTGTCGATCCTTAGCATGGCTCCCCACCCTCGCAAGCATCTCACCCAGGCAGTGGTCACCCCCGCTCTCTGTCTTATGCATGGGTAATAAACCTCCCCCCATCTGCGCTGCTCTTCCCTGAGAATCACACCCTGTGCCCGCCCGACACCTCCCTTTCGCCCTATTCACTACCGCACCCTCTGACACTCCTTTTCCTCTGTGTCCGATTGTCCAGGCCGGTCCTAGGCTATCAGCTAGCCCTGCAGATGTAGTTTATGGCCACAGCTGTAAAGAATCACCCCTCTTCAAAGGAGTTATAGTAGATCAAGGCCCACACTCGATGAGATCCGTCACAGCAGAAGCGTTGCTATTATCTGAAAACCATCCTGTATTGTGATTGGGGAGGGGACCGAGCGTGAAGCGGAAGATTCCAGGGATGACTCTTTGTACATCAAAGTTTTTACAATTATGTGTCTCATTAAAAATATATAGCACTCCGACAAAGTAGTAAGATTATAAAACTTTAATAATTTATAAATATATACAAGAAAACAAAAATAGTAATAACATATAAACATTTTTAGGGAAAAACAACGAAGTAGCGGTCGGCTGTGCGAATAGTCCCAACGCAGCACAACGTCCAGATTTCCGGCGTGGGGCGTCGCGGGGGGTGGGTCATCAGTAGCAAACTGTTGTGCGAATAGTTCCAAGGCAGCAGAACGCGCCGAAATCTAGATGACACGAAAGTGATGTCTAGTAAGTTGCCACCCAGCAAATAACGGCGTGGGGCGTCGCGGGGGGTGGGTCATCAGTAGCAAACTGTTGTGCGAATAGTTCCAAGGCAGCAGAACGATGGCACCAAGGTGATGTCCAGTAAGTTGCCGCACTGGTTTTGGTATCCTACAATGCTGCTCCGAATAACGGCGTGGGGCGCCCCGGGGGAGGCGGCGTGAACGGGCCTCTCCAGGTGGAGTGTCATCTGTTGTAGTGGGGCGCCCCTTTACCGTTTCAGTTGCCATTCCGTCCGTTTTTGGTCCACTGTGTCAAAAGCCGCAATTCAGCTGAGTTGCGCCCACTCTTGCGGTGCAGCGATAGGCGGCTGTCACAGGACTCTCAAAATGGCGGCAGGCTCTTTCCTTTTTGGGCCTGGTCCACTGAAATGGCCCTGGGACACCTTGGAAATCGGACGCTTGTCTGCTAGGTCTTGGACCCCATTCTCGAAAGCGTCCCCTCCGCCTTGAGAATTCATCAAAAGTTTTGGGGGCCCCGACTCCTGCAGGCTTCTGGTGGGGAGCGGCTGCCATGATTGCTCGCGGAATGACCACGACGGAGCTACGAGATGGTGGTGCTCTCATGCTGACGCCAGTTTAGTCTGAAACATCCAGAAACAAGGTGGGGCTTTCATCGTTTGGGAAAAAAAAAAAGTTTTGCCGCACTGGTTTTGGTATCCTACAATGCTGCTCCGAATAACGGCGTGGGGCGCCCCGGGGGAGGCGGCGTGAACGGGCCTCTCCAGGTGGAGTGTCATCTGTTGTAGTGGGGCGCCCCTTTACCGTTTCAGTTGCCATTCCGTCCGTTTTTGGTCCACTGTGTCAAAAGCCGCAATTCAGCTGAGTTGCGCCCACTCTTGCGGTGCAGCGATAGGCGGCTGTCACAGGACTCTCAAAATGGCGGCAGGCTCTTTCCTTTTTGGGCCTGGTCCACTGAAATGGCCCTGGGACACCTTGGAAATCGGACGCTTGTCTGCTAGGTCTTGGACCCCATTCTCGAAAGCGTCCCCTCCGCCTTGAGAATTCATCAAAAGTTTTGGGGGCCCCGACTCCTGCAGGCTTCTGGTGGGGAGCGGCTGCCATGATTGCTCGCGGAATGACCACGACGGAGCTACGAGATGGTGGTGCTCTCATGCTGACGCCAGTTTAGTCTGAAACATCCAGAAACAAGGTGGGGCTTTCATCGTTTGGGAAAAAAAAAAAGTTTTCATCCAATGAAAAGTGTTGTTTTTAGGTCATATGATCAAGCCTTCCATCATTAGGAAACCAAAAGTAAAATGAACCAATGAAAAGTTTTATAAACAAGTCACATGACCTGTTATGCGGCATAGGGTATAAAATGCGGAGAAAATACGTTGGCACGTGAGGCGGCGTCAGTAGCGGACCGATGTGCGAATAGGCCGAAGGCAATACAACGCGCCAAGATCCGGATGGCACCGAGGTGGTGTCCAGCAAGTTGCAGCACTGGTGTGGCCATCCTACAATGCTGAAAGTCGGCGTGGGGCGCCCCGTTGGCCTGTGAGTTTGCGTCAGTAGCGGACCGATGTGCGAATAGGCCGAAGGCAGCACAACGCGCCAAGATCCGGATGGCACCGAGGTGGTGTCTAGTAAGTTGCCGCACTGGTGTGGCCATCCAACAATGCTGAAAGTCGGCGTGGGGCGCCCCGTTGGCCTGTGAGATGGCGTCAGTAGCGGACCGATGTGCGAATAGGCCGAAGGCAGCACAACGCGCCAAGATCCGGATGGCACCGAGGTGGTGTCTAGTAAGGTGCACTGGTGTGGCCATCCTACAATGCTGAAAGTCGGCGTGGGGCGCCCCGTTGGCCTGTGAGTTTGCGTCAGTAGCGGACCGATGTGCGAATAGGCCGAAGGCAGCACAACGCGCCAAGATCCGGATGGCACCGAGGTGGTGTCTAGTAAGTTGTCGCACTTCTGTGGCCATCCTACAATGTTGAAAGTCGGCGTGGGGCGCCCCGTTGGCCTGTGAGATGGCGTCAGTAGCGGACCGATGTGCGAATGGGGCCAAAGGCAGCGCAACAATATTTTCTGACTGACACCACAAGGCGCTGAGATGCCAAGATCCGGATGGCACCGAGGTGATGTCTAAGTTGCGGACTGATGTGCGAATGGGGCCAAAGGCAGCGTAACAATATTTTTTGTATGGAAGATACCACTAGGCGTTGAGATGCCAAGATTCGGATGGCACCGAGGTGATGTCTAGCAAGTTGCTGTACTGGTGTGGTCATCCTACAATGCTGAAACTCGGCGTGGGTCGCCCCATTAGCCTGTGAGATGGCGTCAGTAGCGGACCGATGTGCGAATAGGCCGAAGGCAGCACAACGCGCCAAGATCCGGATGTCACCGTGGTGGTTTCATAGTTGAGAGGCACTTCATCTGCAGTGGGGCGCCGAGATCCGGATGGCACCGAGGTGATGTCTAGCAAGTTGCTGTACTGGTGTGGTCATTCTACAATGCTGAAAGTCGGCGTGGGGCGCCCCATTAGCCTGTGAGATGGCGTCAGTAGCGGACTGATGTGCGAATGGGGCCAAAGGCAGCGCAACAATATTTTCTGAAGAGAAGACACCAAAAGGTGCTGACATTCCAAGATCCGGATGGCACCGAGGTGGTGTCTAGCAAGCTATGCAGTTGAGTTGTGTGCGCACTTGCGGCGAATAGGTCGAAGGCAGCATAACAATGTTTTTTGAATAGAAGACACCACAAGGCGTTGAGATTTGGTTACCACCGAGGTGATGTCTAGCAAGTTGCCGCACTGGTGTGGCCATCCTACAATACTGCTCCGAATAACGGCGTGGGGTGCCCGAAGGGGGGGGGAGCCGGCGTGAATGGGCCTTCCTAGGTGGAGGCTCGTCTGCTGTAGTGGGGCGCCCCTTTACCGTTTCAGTTGCCATTCAGCTGAGTTTCGGCTGCTCTTGATGCTACAGCGACAGGCGGCTCCAAGAGGACTCTCAAAATGGCGGCCTGTTCTTTGGATTTGGGCCTGGTCCACTAAAATGGCCCTGGGACACCTTAGAACTCGGACGCTCGATTTTTTTTTCCTTTCCTGTACATGCAAAAAAAGGTAAATGCCCGGTACGTTACACGCTTCATCTGCCACGATGAACTCTCCAGAGGAACCGAAAAAAAATATAGTTGTGGTAACTATACCATGCATCGTCATATGGAGAGGTGGCACCAATTAATTATAGTGCTGCATAAAAGAGAGATTTGGAGGAGAACCCCTGACCTGCTAGTACATTCATCAAAGAAGTGGCACTGAGAGCTTCAGAGGCAAGGGAAACGGTCCCAAATATTTAGAAGAACTTTGGAAAGATTAAAATGACATGTTTAGATTGTGGCAAATTAATTTCATGTGGACAGATGAGTGTTACTCTAATAAATACAGCATATGAACATCATCATAGTCGATGGTTGGTAGAGACATTTTGACTATATCCTGGACCTGCCCGTCCTCGCCCAAAATGGCGCCGGAATAAATGGGACTCGTAACTCCTTGTTGTGTACTGGTTGCAGAACCTTGAAATCACGAGATACGTATGCAGTTTTGAAGCACATGGCGGGCGGGGACGAGAATTGATTGAATATTTCGACATCCCTATTGATATTAAGTTCTGATGTGTTATTGATTACTGTACTGTTGAAAGTTCGAATTAACGTCACCCATGGTACTTGCCCGCAAATGTATATCTAGATAATTTTATTGTAACTGGCCCTGTCGTATTTTAATTATAAAATGTACGTCCACCGATTCCGTAACTGTTAGACACCTTAGTTCTTGCAACCTAATGGCCCGCCCGTTACGTTCCTCTACAGTGTAAATGTCTATTCATCATATACGATTACAGTTTGCTCTGTGGCAGGCCCACGTGGTTATAGGCTCGTATTTGTATAATGAAATTTTCACAATAAAGGTTTTTAAAAGAAAACATGGTAGTAGTATATACATTGGTAAAGTTTTTAATAAAAGTGACTGTTTTAGAATCATTAAAAGGCAAGTGAAATAAAGCAGACCAATTACATGAAGGGTAAAAGGTATAATACGAAGGAACGCAGTAAAGATAAATGGTCAAGGGCTGTTGTGTTTTCTATTCCTGCAACATAAAGTGATCGATAAGAATCTCATATTCAGGCGTATCGGCGACTAAGACAGCAGGTCGACCCTCTTTTGCTCAACGGCTCCGTCATGGGACGAAGAAACGCTCTTTTTCTCGAAAAAAGAATATATTTTACTTGCAGGACAGTTGTAAAATTTCCGGGAAAGTACATTAGCCTGGAACATTATAACATATATTTAAGAAAAAATAATGTTCGGAAGTAATGAAAAGCGTAATTTTTAGGTCATATGACCAAGCCTTTCATCATTACAATAAGAAAAGTAAAATGAACCAATGAAAAGTTTTATTAACAAGTCACATGACTTGTTATGCTTACGTTACGCGCTGCGCGCCCCGGATGACTTCCGGATGCGCTAACGCGGCGCATCATATGACGCATTACGCGACAACGCAGGTACAGAATATAGTCAAAATGTCTCCACCAACCAGCGGTCGGAACACAACCCCTTTCAGCAGGTTAAATAGTTCTGTTAAATGACAACAGAAGGGACAGGCAACAAGAACCATCAGTCAAAGAGGGGAGGGCTAGTTCTTCTCTACCGGGTTACATTGGGGCGCTACCGGAACTGATCGAATTGGTAGTCTACAGTGTTTCTGGATGTTTCAGACTGAAGCTGGGGTTAGCATGAGAGCAGCACCATTTCGTAGCTCCGTCGTGGTCATTCCGCAACCAATCATGGCAGCCGTTCTTTATCGTTATTTTGGGCGGGGTGGGTGGCGGAGCCGAGCTGTTTTGCAGCCATCATTGTGTGGAGTTCAGTTCATCTCACTAGTTTTGTATTTGTCATGAGGGGTTGTTCCTAATGTTTCTATTTTAGCGAGGTCAAAAAGAGATCCCATTAGTGGCCTACTGATTTTGCTCGATTCCTTTTCTTTTTTTTTACACGATTTTTCGTTATCTGCAAAGACTAAACAGAGTATTGCGACTCTGTGTTTGTTTGTAAATAGAGAATGAACCAAAGAGAACTAATTCTAAAACAGTAAATACTTGGATAACAATCAATCAAATGGAGAGAGAAGCAGGCACGACGGATTACAACGGGGGCAAAGGCCTGCGTTAACTACCTTTCACTATCTGCAAAGAGAGAGTACTCCTAATAGAAATGAGGGGGGGGGGCACCATTCAAAGCAGATCAGTGTGCATAAACACGAAAATGTTTTCACTTACCACGTACTTGACATTCGACAGCTTATGATATTTGCTATTAAAAAACCATTGAAATTCACTGAAAAAACCATAGGTTATAGACCATATATAGTTAGGAATTAGCATTTACAAAACCTTGAAAATTCACTGAAAAAACCATAGGTTATAGACCATATATAGTTAGGAATTAGCATTTAAAAAACCTTATTTTACTCACACAAAACCATTGAAATTCCATATATAGTTAGTTGCACTAACTATATATCGCGCACCCGCAATCCACTGCTGATCATGTCACATATTACATCATTCATGACATGGTCAGTGACATCACTGATGACATCACTGATGACATCTCAAATGACATCACTGATGACATCACTGATGACATCTCATTTGACATCATTCTTGTGCTAATACGATAAACCTCTTCAGACTCTAATATAACCTTAGATACACTCAGTGTATACAGACACTCACACACTGCCACTCATCCATGGAGTTACTCACACACCCAGTCAGTCATGCAAAGAAACAATCTCACCTCCATTTCTTCAACTATACAGTTAAACACACCTTACTTATTGAAACATATACTAACACATATTTACTCTCTTATACAATCCCTGATACAAGTTCACAATGATCGATACAACCACTCACTCATTCAGTGGCTCTCATGCACAGTTATTTATATATGCCAACTCTCACATGTACTGTGTTTTACATATGTACTTACTATGACATGTAGCATTGAGATATCCATTCACTCATCAATACACTCATGCACACAGTCAACTGCCCATGTAGCTGTTTCCACATGCACTCTTGAACTCATACACCCAGTGAATAAACTGCTCACACATCTATGCATAGAGTCACACACCTTCCAGCCACCCCCACACAAACTCAATCTCCCATAGAAATACTTGGGCAACCAATTAATAACACATATAGCCTCTCGTATAGCTAATGATCAACACATGCAGCAGTTTACAGAACAACAGACATAATGATGCACAAATTAAGACAGTTTAGTCACTAACCCATGCATTCAGTGAGACACATTTAATCACTCACTCATACAGTCAGTCACGCACCTACTAAATCCTTCATCCAGACACTTATACATCCACTCATTCTTCAATATGTAAGACATATTTTAACTTTACAGAAACATACAGTCACTGGATGTTCTCATCAGTGATGTCATCAGTGATGTCATTTGAGATGTCATCAGTGATGTCATCAGTGATGTCAATGACCATGTCATGAATGATGTAATATGTGACATGATCAGCAGTGGATTGCGGGTGCGCGATATATAGTTAGTGCAACTAACTATATATGGAATTTCAATGGTTTTGTGTGAGTAAAATAAGGTTTTTTAAATGCTAATTCCTAACTATATATGGTCTATAACCTATGGTTTTTTCAGTGAATTTTCAAGGTTTTGTAAATGCTAATTCCTAACTATATATGGTCTATAACCTATGGTTTTTTCAGTGAATATATATATATATATATATATATATATCCAACACAGAAGTTGCCTGTTTGAAAGGAAGCCCACGCAGGTAGGTACATTATAAGCCATCTTTATTGGTTCGTGGAAAACAATGTTCAGGCGACCTGCAGTGTTCAGCAAAAAATGAAGCCCAACGCGTTTCATGGTAGGAAACCACTTCCTCAGGGGCTGCAGGCAAAGTGCATTACCAGGATCACGGCAATTATTTCAAGTGTTGCTCCCGCCCAGGTGGGCGTGGCCACATCAGTGGCATTATGGTCTTAGGAGTCTCAGTGATGATAATCACGGTGATTTGGCCGTATAATCCCAGCTGACTGCAAATTAAAATCCCAAGTGGGTTTGATGTTCACTGTGGCTGTCTGTCATGCTTGTATATTCCACGACTGGCGACGAACCTGTTCCAATGCTACAGCACAGTGTGGCGCTGCAGCGGAACTGCACTGGGTGCAGTGGAGCATTCCTCGCGACTCAGGCGGGGCCGCAGTAACATCCAACACAGAAGTTGCCTGTTTGAAAGGAAGCCCACGCAGGTAGGTACATTATAAGCCATCTTTATTGGTTCGTGGAAAACAATGTTCAGGCGACCTGCAGTGTTCAGCAAAAAATGAAGCCCAACGCGTTTCATGGTAGGAAACCACTTCCTCAGGGGCTGCAGGCAAAGTGCATTACCAGGATCACGGCAATTATTTCAAGTGTTGCTCCCGCCCAGGTGGGCGTGGCCACATCAGTGGCATTATGGTCTTAGGAGTCTCAGTGATGATAATCACGGTGATTTGGCCGTATAATCCCAGCTGACTGCAAATTAAAATCCCAAGTGGGTTTGATGTTCACTGTGGCTGTCTGTCATGCTTGTATATTCCACGACTGGCGACGAACCTGTTCCAATGCTACAGCACAGTGTGGCGCTGCAGCGGAACTGCACTGGGTGCAGTGGAGCATTCCTCGCGACTCAGGCGGGGCCGCAGTAACATCCAACACAGAAGTTGCCTGTTTGAAAGGAAGCCCACGCAGGTAGGTACATTATAAGCCATCTTTATTGGTTCGTGGAAAACAATGTTCAGGCGACCTGCAGTGTTCAGCAAAAAATGAAGCCCAACGCGTTTCATGGTAGGAAACCACTTCCTCAGGGGCTGCAGGCAAAGTGCATTACCAGGATCACGGCAATTATTTCAAGTGTTGCTCCCGCCCAGGTGGGCGTGGCCACGTCAGTGGCATTATGGTCTTAGGAGTCTCAGTGATGATAATCACGGTGATTTGGCCGTATAATCCCAGCTGACTGCAAATTAAAATCCCAAGTGGGTTTGATGTTCACTGTGGCTGTCTGTCATGCTTGTATATTCCACGACTGGCGACGAACCTGTTCCAATGCTACAGCACAGTGTGGCGCTGCAGCGGAACTGCACTGGGTGCAGTGGAGCATTCCTCGCGACTCAGGCGGGGCCGCAGTAACATCCAACACAGAAGTTGCCTGTTTGAAAGGAAGCCCACGCAGGTAGGTACATTATAAGCCATCTTTATTGGTTCGTGGAAAACAATGTTCAGGCGACCTGCAGTGTTCAGCAAAAAATGAAGCCCAACGCGTTTCATGGTAGGAAACCACTTGCTCAGGGGCTGCAGGCAAAGTGCATTACCAGGATCACGGCAATTATTTCAAGTGTTGCTCCCGCCCAGGTGGGCGTGGCCACATCAGTGGCATTATGGTCTTAGGAGTCTCAGTGATGATAATCACGGTGATTTGGCCGTATAATCCCAGCTGACTGCAAATTAAAATCCCAAGTGGGTTTGATGTTCACTGTGGCTGTCTGTCATGCTTGTATATTCCACTACTGGCGACGAACCTGTTCCAATGCTACAGCACAGTGTGGCGCTGCAGCGGAACTGCACTGGGTGCAGTGGAGCATTCCTCGCGACTCAGGCGGGGCCGCAGTAACATCCAACACAGAAGTTGCCTGTTTGAAAGGAAGCCCACGCAGGTAGGTACATTATAAGCCATCTTTATTGGTTCGTGGAAAACAATGTTCAGGCGACCTGCAGTGTTCAGCAAAAAATGAAGCCCAACGCGTTTCATGGTAGGAAACCACTTCCTCAGGGGCTGCAGGCAAAGTGCATTACCAGGATCACGGCAATTATTTCAAGTGTTGCTCCCGCCCAGGTGGGCGTGGCCACATCAGTGGCATTATGGTCTTAGGAGTCTCAGTGATGATAATCACGGTGATTTGGCCGTATAATCCCAGCTGACTGCAAATTAAAATCCCAAGTGGGTTTGATGTTCACTGTGGCTGTCTGTCATGCTTGTATATTCCACGACTGGCGACGAACCTGTTCCAATGCTACAGCACAGTGTGGCGCTGCAGCGGAACTGCACTGGGTGCAGTGGAGCATTCCTCGCGACTCAGGCGGGGCCGCAGTAACATCCAACACAGAAGTTGCCTGTTTGAAAGGAAGCCCACGCAGGTAGGTACATTATAAGCCATCTTTATTGGTTCGTGGAAAACAATGTTCAGGCGACCTGCAGTGTTCAGCAAAAAATGAAGCCCAACGCGTTTCATGGTAGGAAACCACTTCCTCAGGGGCTGCAGGCAAAGTGCATTACCAGGATCACGGCAATTATTTCAAGTGTTGCTCCCGCCCAGGTGGGCGTGGCCACGTCAGTGGCATTATGGTCTTAGGAGTCTCAGTGATGATAATCACGGTGATTTGGCCGTATAATCCCAGCTGACTGCAAATTAAAATCCCAAGTGGGTTTGATGTTCACTGTGGCTGTCTGTCATGCTTGTATATTCCACGACTGGCGACGAACCTGTTCCAATGCTACAGCACAGTGTGGCGCTGCAGCGGAACTGCACTGGGTGCAGTGGAGCATTCCTCGCGACTCAGGCGGGGCCGCAGTAACATCCAACACAGAAGTTGCCTGTTTGAAAGGAAGCCCACGCAGGTAGGTACATTATAAGCCATCTTTATTGGTTCGTGGAAAACAATGTTCAGGCGACCTGCAGTGTTCAGCAAAAAATGAAGCCCAACGCGTTTCATGGTAGGAAACCACTTGCTCAGGGGCTGCAGGCAAAGTGCATTACCAGGATCACGGCAATTATTTCAAGTGTTGCTCCCGCCCAGGTGGGCGTGGCCACATCAGTGGCATTATGGTCTTAGGAGTCTCAGTGATGATAATCACGGTGATTTGGCCGTATAATCCCAGCTGACTGCAAATTAAAATCCCAAGTGGGTTTGATGTTCACTGTGGCTGTCTGTCATGCTTGTATATTCCACGACTGGCGACGAACCTGTTCCAATGCTACAGCACAGTGTGGCGCTGCAGCGGAACTGCACTGGGTGCAGTGGAGCATTCCTCGCGACTCAGGCGGGGCCGCAGTAACATCCAACACAGAAGTTGCCTGTTTGAAAGGAAGCCCACGCAGGTAGGTACATTATAAGCCATCTTTATTGGTTCGTGGAAAACAATGTTCAGGCGACCTGCAGTGTTCAGCAAAAAATGAAGCCCAACGCGTTTCATGGTAGGAAACCACTTCCTCAGGGGCTGCAGGCAAAGTGCATTACCAGGATCACGGCAATTATTTCAAGTGTTGCTCCCGCCCAGGTGGGCGTGGCCACATCAGTGGCATTATGGTCTTAGGAGTCTCAGTGATGATAATCACGGTGATTTGGCCGTATAATCCCAGCTGACTGCAAATTAAAATCCCAAGTGGGTTTGATGTTCACTGTGGCTGTCTGTCATGCTTGTATATTCCACGACTGGCGACGAACCTGTTCCAATGCTACAGCACAGTGTGGCGCTGCAGCGGAACTGCACTGGGTGCAGTGGAGCATTCCTCGCGACTCAGGCGGGGCCACACTTCGCAAGTGGCTTTACCACGCAGCATTTTAGAACGCAGGATTATACAATGCAAAAAAAAACGTTACAAAACATCTAACGTCCCTTAGGCACATATGTCATTGAAATGTACATAATGATAGTGATAGGCTAAAAAAAATAGTCAAAACTGCAGAACATAGCAAAAGATCTATGTATAAAACAATCAAAAACAACAGATTACCTCACATTTAAAAATGCATTTAAATTAAAGTGTGCTTAAACAATACTTTTTTAAGAACAAAGATTAGATTCTTACCTGACACCTGCTCGCCTTTCACAGGCAGCCCTTACTTCCACCAGCCACAAAAACAAGCGACAAAACACGTCTAGCAAAATTAAAAAAAGGACTTCTATAATGACGTACACGCCACGTCGTTGGGGAGGCTCTTTCCTTGAACGACAGAGGCACTGAAGTGCGTTTTTTATTTAAGTTTTTTTTTATTTTTTAGATCCGCAATTTTTTTTGTTTTTTAAGCCCCCTTTTTTTACTGGACCTTTAACTCACATTCCTTTACTACGTATTTCGCAGTAAAGGAATGCGTGGTAAAGGTTATAGTGGTAACCACGCATGCGTTGTAAAGCATGCGTGGTTAGTGCGTTCTTGGAAACGGCCGCGTTGTAGTGGCTGCTTCCCGTTATGTTATTGCCTCACGTTTTGTCTCTTCATGTGTTAGTGTGCACCAGTGGTTGTTTTGATTATGAAGAAATGGGGAAGTGTAATGGGTTGGCTTGAATTATTGAAAGGCCATGGAAATGTAAGGATTATGTTTAAATCACTATGTACTGCCCACAAGGCACTCATTGACAAAGGGCCTATGATCCTCATCCTTTAGTATCACACTACCTTCCCAGGAGAACTCTGTGTTCCTCCATGGCCCATCTAGGCAAAATCTGTAAGGCGTTCTTTTGCCTACAACGCAGACAAACTCTGGAATAGCCTTCTGCTTTCCTTGAGATTTGCTAAAATGGAACTCTCCTTTTTTAAGTTTCAAAAGGAATTTTATTAAACATAAAGATTGCAATAAAAAAGAATACGGTACAATATCAGAATGAAAAATAATGCAATACATAATGAGAATAATACAATGAAATATGGGAGAGAAATAGAAAAAAGAGAAAAGGGGGAAGGGGAAAAAGAAAAAAAGGGAGAATCAACAATTAATTATAATACAGTCTCTATATATAAAATGTATCAAGCAAAAAACATGTAAATCTTCCAAGAAAAAATTCATATAAGAACTAGAAAGAAAGAATTACACACAATAAATAATACAATGATAAGAATTTGTATCAACATCAAGGAGGTTTGGGTACTTCTTCAAGACGGGGAGAATGTAGTGGGGGAGTTTGGGCTGATATATCTAAAAAAATAGTAATGGGCAACCATAACAAATCACGTTTGATAGCAAGTGAAACAGGATAGCCATAAGCTCTGTCCAGTCTATGATTAAAGCAAACACCGTACCACCAAGCTTGAAATGAGACATTTAATGTGTTTTTCCAAGATTTAGTAATCTGTTGAAATGCCACTGCCAAAAGAAGGTCAACAATGGAGGTGTTAGAAGGAACAGGAGACCATATGTCATAGAGACTACCTAGAAAAATGTTAAGAGGGGAAAATGGGTATTGAGTGGAAAAGATTTTATTAATTTGTTGCCATACCTTGGACCAAAAAATATGAATCAGAGGACATGTAAAAAGCATATGTTTGAGATCTGATTGTGTATCTGAGCAGGACCAACAGGTCGAAGGAATAGAGGGATCTATTTTATGTAATTTGGAGGGAGTGATCAAAAGTCTATTATAGAGTAGTATTCGCTGCTCTAGGAAGATTTCCTTTTTTTATTCCATATTGGATGCCATAATGGGATAGATAGCGATTCACCTAAATCTATTTCCCAAGCTTGTTCTATTTTTGATTTATCCCTAGTGATGGAAGTGTCTTGTAATTTTTTGTAAATTTGGGAAGCCGAAGAAGAAGATAATAGAAAGGGGATAGTAAGAGCAGAAACTTTGGTACGTGAAACGGAAGTAGAGAGGGAATCATAACTAGTTTGAATAGCAATGCGTAATAGATTATATTTGGGAAGGAAAGATGGAGGGAAAGAGAAACAAGACTGGAGAAAGGAGAAGGGAACGCAAATACCATCCTGAAACAATTGATGAGTCCAAGTAAGTCCACATTCATGCCATTCCTTCCAGAAAAAAAATCCTATTTTTAATTTTAATCAGAGGATTGTACCAAATAGGAGATTGTAAAAATCTAGCACAGTCATCAAGGCCATCTAGGAACAGGGGAAAAAAGAGTTTCTTGGATGTTTTAAGAATAGGAAGAGACCTTTTCTGTGGAATATGCGAAAGAGAAACAAATTCTTTAAAAGTAAAAGGATGAAAAAACAGAGGATTCAACCTCAGCCCATAAAAGAGAAGAAACAGTATCCGAAGTAGATTCCAATAATAAAGAAACTGAATGAGAAAGAAAAAAGGAGGTATGGTAAGAAGAGAAATTTGGAAATTGACTCCACCTAAATGCTTAGGGCGTTTAAGTTTAGAAAAAGACATCCTAGCTTTTTTATTTTGCCATAGAAATCGAGATAAAATGGAGTAAATGGTTTTAAAGCAGGATTGTGGAATATTAACTGGGAGGTTGGATAGGAAAAATAAGATTATAGGGACTAACATCATTTTAATAGAATCTAACCTACCCCACCAAGATAGAAATAAAGGGTGCCATCTCGTCGTAGAATCTGATAAAGTGGCTTGCAAATGTTTAATATTGAGATCTACCGTATCCTTAATAGAAGAAGTGAACCAGAGACCTAAGTACTTTATTTTAGAAGGACTCCAATGAAAGGAAGAGGCCAAAAAATCAGCATGAAAACAAAATTTATTAAGAGGAAGAATTTCACACTTATCGACATTGAGCTTATAACCTGGTACCGTTGCAAAATGCGAAACTTCATAAAGAAAAGCCGGGATAGAAGTCTGAGGATTGGAAATAAATAAAAGAATGTCATCTGCATAGGCAGATAGCTTTAGATGATTCTTACCATAAGGAAAACCAGTGATATCCTTATTCAATCGGATCTTTGTCAGAAATGGCTCTAATGCAAAAATGAAAAGAAGAGGAGAAAGAGGACACCCTTGACGAACACCTCGAAAAAGAGGAAAAGTAGAAGATACAAGACCATTAGCAAAAATAAAAGATCTAGGAAAAGAATATAGTAACGAGACATAAGAAAGAAACTTAGGGCCAAAACCAAACCAAGTAAGAGTAGAAAAAATAAATGTCCAATTAACTCTGTCAAAGGCTTTTTCAGCATCCAATGCGATAGCAGCTAATGATTGATGGTAAGTTTGAGATTTACTAAGAACATTAAAGAAAAGACGAGTATTATCCGAAATATGACGCCCCTTAATGAAACCGCATTGTTCTTTACCAATTAGTTGGGGTAGAATTTTGTCTAAACGTAAAGCTAAAATGTTTGTAAATATTTTATAATCGAGATTAATCAAAGAAATAGGTCTGTAATTTTTGCATAAGGTATGGTCCTTATTATCTTTGGGAAGAAGGCAAATCAGAGCTTCCTGAAAAGAACCTTCAGACTTCTGAGAGGTTATAAAAAATGAAAATAACTGATGAAGCTTGGAAACAAGTAAGCCGGAGAAATGGGAATAAAATTCTATTGAGAACCCATCTGGGCCAGGAGCTTTGCCCTTTTTAGGAACATGTATGGCTTCCAAAATGCCTTCAGAGCAAATATCCTTGTCCAAAGAGGAAAAGTCGACATCAGGCAAGGAGGGAGAGGGAATGGAGGATAAGTATCCATCAGTGTCGGTGGACAAGGGAGGTGATTCCGGAGTATAAAGAGTCTGATAAAAATTGGTAAATTCGGCCAAAATATCCTCATCTTTGTGAAGAGTAGTGTTGGGGGAAGAAACTATCGATTCAATCTTCATTCGTTCTTTTTTAACTTTAAGATAATTAGCAAGTACGTTCCAGCTTTATTTTGTGTAGAGTAATATTTGTCACTAGACTTAAGCAAAAATGAGTTGGCAGAATTTGTGGATAATTTATTGAAAGATAGTTTAGCAGTTATGAGCTGGGTAAGATCAGATTGAGATTTGGTCGAATATTAAGAATGTTCTAACTGTTTAATTTGGGAAGTTAGCGACGATAAAGACTGATTAGCTTGACGTCTTTTCTTGGCAACATAGGAAATAATAAAATCCCTAGAAGCAGCTTTAAAAGTGTCCCAAATTAATTGAGGTGACGATTGAGGAGATTCATTGTCAGCAAAAAAGTGGGATGCAAAATCATGGAAAACAGTTGTAAATGTTTTGTCTAAAAGAAGGGAGTTATTGAACCTCCATCTCCTAGTGCCCTTAACAGGGGGAAGTAAGTCCAGATGTAGAGAAACTGGAGCATGGTCAGAGATTAAAATAGAACTAATGTCTGAGTGAGTAATGTGTTGGGACAAGGCTTTAGAAATAAAAATGTAGTCTAACCGTGATTGGGAGGAGTGGACAGGTGAAAAATATGTATACTCTTGTAAAGTAGGATTGCAAAGTCTCCAAGAATCAACAAGAGACCTTTGAGATATAGTGGAGGTGAATTGAGTATGGACTTGAGAGGGAGAAAAACGATAGATCTTGAACGATAGAAAAGATCTTGAGAAAATATTGCACCAAAAGACATACCACAGAAAAAAGATAAGAACAGGGGTGGTGGTGCCACATAAGGGAAATGGAACGCCAAACAGGAAACTCCAGGACGAGACCGCGAGGAGGGGAACAGCTTCCAGGAAAGACATAAGTAGTAGAGGACAATGAGGGACCACGAAACCTTTTACCTGGGAAAAGAGGGAGAGAGAAAAATTATGGAGCAAAACACAACACACCGAAAAAGACATATGGTACAATAATAATATAAAAAAGCGTCACACGATACAAATGGAGGAAGGGAAAAGAACATATCAAGAACAAACATTGTCAAAAAATGAAGTATAAGTCCTTTATGGCCGAGGTATGTCCATGGATTCCACTCTGCAGTTGTTCAAAAATTGTTGGAGGAGATCAGGATCTTCGTAAGTAGTTGTCTTGTTATTGTAAGTCACTTTGAAGAGGCAAGGGTGGAACAAGCCATATCTAGCATTCAAACTGCGTAGAGCTGGTCTCATCTCCGAAAATCGCTTCCGACGATCTGCAGTTATCCTGGCATAGTCTTGAGCAAAAAAGAGACTAGAACCATTCCAGATGAACTTTCCACGTTGCTTAGAAGCCAGAAGAACCTTGAGCAAATTGGTGTATTCTAAAAAATACAGGATGACACCTCTAGGTTTTGGAGAAGATGATGCAGAGCGAGGAGGTGGGCCAAGTCAGTGTGCCCGCTGAATATTCAAAACTGGACTATCAGGGAGACCTAGAAGGGTTGGTAAAAAAGTTTGAAAGAAGGAAATCGGAGTCGGACCTTCAAGACCTTCAGCCAAACCATAAATGCGTAAGTTGTTATGCCTGTTGCGATTTTCCAATTGCTCAATCTGCTGCTTGAGGTGCGGTATCTCCTTAGACATAAGAGGAACCTGAGTAGTAATTTCCTGAACCAAATCCACACGATTTTCCAAGTCCCCGACTCTCTGTTCAGTGAGCGACCAGGAGGTTTCTAGGTTTTGCAGTCAGGCATTAGTTTCCTCCATATGTGGTTTAAGAGCTCGAATTTCATCAAGAATTAGCTCCATAGAAATTGAGTAGGTCAAGTTAGTGGGAGATGGTGGATTTACTTTCACTGGCTTGCCAGAAGTAGACAACGATGCAGAGGGGAGTTTGGTACTTTTTTTCGTAGCCGGACGGGAACCAGAAGATGAAGCAGACCCTTTGGCGGTATTAGGGTCCTCCATGGGTTCCTGCAGGACACTAAATGGGTTAAAATCTTCTAAACCCGCCTCTTTAGATTGAAGAGACCCACTGCAGTTGTTGCGAGGCGTTGCCATGAAAAGCCACACAAAAATAACCGCTATGGGAGAATTGTGAAGGCAGTGGCAGGATTCCGAAAATTCAATTCAAAGATTGAATGTAAATAGATATAAAAGTAGCAGGTAGCAGCATAAATAAAGAAAAGCTGATAATCCAATGTGTGTAAAATGGACAAAAATGGTGAAAAAACGAAGGAAAAGCAGTGTTACAACCAAAAGCGCGTGTCTTCTGAGAGAAACATTCCTCTCACGGATTGAAAACGGTCATTAGCAGGAGCGCCCGAAAACAAAATGGCGGCCACGATAATGCGCTGAGGCGCGACAACAAATTGAAGAAAACAGGGGCACTGGGCTCACCATGAGCAGTTTTCTTCGCTGCATAGAAGCAGCCCTGGTTCCGACGCCTAATAGCTAGAAAATGTGGGTCCGGAACGGAGAAATGTGTCCTGTAGCCGAACCGAGTCCTCACGTCTCGGCAGAGCTCCTGAACACAGCGGCCACTTCCAAAGGCTCCAAAGCCACGCCCCAAAATGGAACTCCCTTTAAGCCTCATACAACCGGTCTGTGCCACACCTCCAGCGCTGGGATGCCTAAGGGTAGCAGAGCGCTATATGAGTGCAGTATAGAACAGAACAGAATAGAATAGAATTTTTTTTTAGTGTGTTTGGAGGGTGGAAGTTTTGAATTGTCACGTTGGGCCTGTACTGGTGACTTCATGAATTAGTTTTCCTGCTATGCCACCTAAAAAACATTTTTGTCTGGATGTAACATCTGGAGCCATTTCATACTGTCCCCATATGAAGATCTGTATTCAAAGCTAAACTCCAAATTGAACCTCTTTAAAAGTCCTCTTAATCTTGCAATTTACCTCGTTTTTAATGGCGCCAATTACTTTGTGAAAGCTGGTGTTTTTATTATAATTTCCTTTGAATATTACATTTTTGGAGAACTACTACCGAAATGTAAGAGAATAGTTCAATTATGGACACAGGCAAGAAAAACGACTTTCTATTTGCATGTCCCTCGCTGTTAAATAGTTTCTCTAAGCATCCGCCTACTTCGAGGTTCATTTGACAAAATATAAATTTGAACGAGTGGTTTTATTTTTTATTTTTTTATGTAGTTTTTAAACATACTTAGAGCTGATGACACAAGTTAAACCAAGGAGTGTTAGTGTTGATAGATTGTTTAGTCCAGCAGTATTCCTTCCTCCAAGCGTTTTGAAACTGAATTTTCTATAAGCCTCACTTTTCAGGCCCCAGGGCCATATACAATGGGCGGATTTGCCATAGTCCGAGATTTGAAGAAAAGCCTTTCTAAGCAGCGGCTTTAAGCTGGAAAGTGTGTATTTGAAAAGGCACACTGGCTTTCTTGTTAAGGGCACAGTGCTGTGTTGTCTTGGGGAAGAGCAAGCTCACAATCCCTCCATCAAGTGTTGCTTGTAAAAACTCAGGCTGAGGAAGGGCAGCGGCTTCTGTTGTAAACAATTATTCAGCCACCCATGGCAGGTCAACTAACCGAGCTCTGCCAAGTGAGGGCATCACAGGGTCTAAATATGGCATCTGTGATGCTTACAACCAAGTGCATTACACAAAAGTTCACTGTATCCCAGTCAGATCAATCAGAAAGAAAGAGCACACTATCAAAATATAACCCCACTAAAAAATAAATATCCCGATGCGAACTAAGTTAAAACTGGTGAATCCGCAGGCTACATCGAACTAAATAAATGTGTGGATGTAAGGGAATCGGGAAGAGAGAAAAGCAAGAAAATGATTTTGAGGTTGAAACCACTCAGATTCACATTTACTAGTCATTAACTGCTGCCTACGAAAACAGGAAACAGGCGATGGAATCGAGATGAAAGAGGGAGAGCGCCAGGGAATAAGTCACTGAAAGAGATGAAGATAAGAGCAGGCAGGAAGGACGGGCAATCAGATACAAGAAAGCTCAGGAGAGGGGAAGACAGGGTGGGCAACAGGGCAAGAAGGAATGAAAAATCAAGATAAGAAGTGAGTTCCATGAAGGAGAAAATAAATGTAAGATAGAGCAAGAAACCGAAGAACACTTCTTGGTATATTTAGGTGTGAGTTTTAAATTTATGAGTAAAAGTCAGATGTGGTACTGTTCCCACATGTAATTATCCAAGCTTTAAGTTCATGAGGTAAAGCAGAGGACTAATGTCGGATAGAGACTAATAGGTGCAGGTTCCTTACCTGATAATTATACCCAGGTGTCAGACTGAATACGGAAAAAACCTTTTGAGCAGTACTTCTGCATGCCTGTAAGTGGTGTTGTTTTGCTCTACGCCAGTATCAGCATCATCTGTGCTGGAAGTAACATGCGCAGTGCCTATATAGGCACGACCCTAGCGCGTTGAAATACAAGGGGGGGCCAATAGGCCCCCACGCAAGCATGGCGGGGCCCGGTCCCTCCCACAACCCGTCCCCTTCGGGGCCGCGTTCCCCGCCCCCTCGCCCCGGAGGTACTGGTGTGCTTCCGGGGCGAGGGGGCGGGGTCGCGGCGGCGAAGGGGTTAAGAGCCTGGGGAGCGCGGGAAGCGGCCTCTTTGTGCCCGCGCTCCCCAGGCTCGCTCCTCGCCCCACCGTGGGGCCGTTTAATTTTCTCTAGTTTTATTTTTCAGGTTGGTCGGGCGCGAAGACTTGACGGCGTTCGAAGGTTTTTTCCCGCGAAGGAGTGAGGCTTGAGCGGCGTTCGAAGGTTTTTCCGAGAAGGAGTACGTGGTCATCACGACGCTGTGGAGGCGAGGCACGGAGCATTTAGCGGCTTGAATCGAGGATTGTCTTGGTCGTCTCCTCGTTGGGGCCGGCGTCTAGTCGTGAGCGGTGAAGTCGCACGAGGCGCGCAGCAACTCTAAGACGCCAGCGGGAAGCAAGGACTGCGAGACTAGATTGTGATCTTCATACACCAGCACAGGCGCCTACGATAGGGTCAGGTATTGCAAGTTGTGCACCACCAACTGGGTCAGGTACGGAGCACGGTGTGCTCATCAATATGTCTCAAAGAAGGGGGCGTGTCAATCCAAATGTGGGTGTACTGTTACAAAAAATGATGCGCAGAATGTCTGCAATGGATAAGAGATTGGGGAAGGTTGATAAAATGGATAAGGCTTTAGCGGTCCTGGGGGCCAAAGTAGATGCCCAGGCCGGTCCATCTGGTAGACCCAAGCGGACGATAGTACCGCCCAAGCCAAGGGGCGTCTTTGTGACACCACCCAGGCGGGCAAGAAATAAGAGGGTGGGGGGGCAGCCACAGAATATTAATCCCATCCTACCTCCTGCTGTACCAATTCTGCCACCACAGGTACCCCCGGCTGCCCCACTCCCGCCACCTCAGGTCCCGGTGCCCGTTCCAGCCCCGGTGCCCCAGTTGCCAGTGGCAGTACCAAATGTGCCAGTAATACCGGCGGCGGCACCAGTGCCACCCGTCGCGCCACCACAGGCGCCGGTGCCCCTAGGTGCGGGCCCTACTCCTACTCCCGCGCCAGGGCCCGTGCCAATAGACCTGGCAGCTCAGGTGGCGGCTATTCTACCTTGGTTAGGGGGGGGTGCGTTGCCGGTCAATACTGCTCTGACAACGGAGCAACAAACATTGGTGACGCAGATATTGTTGGCTAGTGGTAGGGGCGCAACGCCGCCTGCACCGGTTTCTCCCCAAACAGGTCCAGCGATTGATGGAGGCAGTGCCAAGACTGCGGAAGCAATGTTACCCAACGACAATGGGAATGGTAAGGAGATTGCCCTGCCTTTGCTGGGCGAAGGAACATTGCCCTCTAGGGGTGAGTGCTTAGCACAGCATGTGTCACAGAGTGTAAAGGAATTGATATGGGCCGACAAGTATGTGAACATGTTTTCATTGCTGATAGATAACAGGGAATGGGAATATGCAAAATCGCAGAAGGAAATGTTGTTGCCCAGTGAATGGAGAGCGAAGCTGTACAAGTTTAGGGTGGAAGAAAATCTCATCAACTGGCTGAGGGGTTTTGCAGTGTTCGGCGCAGTAATGGGCGAACGTTTTAAGGGGATGCAACCAGCCATGAACTGCTACCAAAGTAGGATAACAATGTTCCATGAGAATCATGCAGGGGATGTATGGAAGGAATATGATGTCGCGTTCAGAAAGTCCAAGAATTTGATAAAACTTTATCATGGGACAAGGTAGACTCTATCTCATGGCACAATCAATTCGAGAAGGGTCAGGGGGCAAGCACAAGCACAAATGCGGGTAGAGGTTATTTCCCCAGGCCGCAGCAGGCGTTTCAACAGCCCTTTCGATCAGCACCGGGAGGGGAGGCGGCCCAAAAGCAGAGAGCAAATGGTGGGGCAAAGGGGGTATGTTGGGACTTCAATAGGCGGACATGCAACAGGGCACCAGGTACCTGTAAGTTCAGGCACGCATGTAGCGTATGTGGCCACACGTCCCACCCCGAAACAACATGCCGAAATAAAAATAGTGGTGCAGGAAGCAGGGGTAGGAGGAAACCTGAATAGTAAGACCCACCCGCTAATAGCACATTCACCCATCCAGCTGTCAGCATTGATCCCCTGGTTGAACAGGTACCCGAATCACACGTCTGCTAGACTATTACAAGAGGGTTTCACACATGGTTTTCGAATTCCTGCTGGGGGGTATGTCGGGAGACCACAGTGTAGGAATCAGCTATCAGTCCTTGCCAATCCAACAGTGGTGTCAACAAAAATAGCTAAAGAAGTGCGTTTGGGGAGGGTAGCAGGACCATTTCACGTCATTCCCACGCAGAATTTTGTGTGCTCTCCTCTGGGGGTGGTGCCTAAGAAAGAACTAGGGGAATTTAGGCTCATCCACAACTTATCCGCACCAAGGGGGGCATCATTGAATGATGCTATTGATGACACAATTTGCTCTGTGAAGTATGCGTCCTTCGATCAGGCAGCGGGCATGCTGAGGAGTTTGGGCGCAGGTACAATGATGGCTAAGTCAGACATTGAGTCAGCCTTTAGACTACTCCCGGTTCATCCAGAGGACCAGCACCTGCTGGGTTTCTCCTTTCAGGGAAAGTACTACGTGGATAAGTGTATGCCCATGGGTTGCTCAATTTCATGTGCTTATTTTGAACAGTTTAGCTCCTTTTTGGAATGGGCATTAAGACAACATACGGGTCACCAATGGGTGATGCACTACCTGGATGACTTTCTTTTTCTGGGCCCGGCGGGTTCACGGGAGTGTGCGTTGGCATTGCAGGAATTTTGCGTGCTCATGCGCTCTTTCGGGGTCCCGTTGGCGCAGGGGAAGACAGTTGGACCAGTGACATGCCTGGAATTTTTAGGCATCGAACTGGATTCTGTGGAGGGGTGTTTTAGATTACCAGCAGAAAAGATCCAAAAATTCAAACAGACTCTAGGACTGTGCTTACAAGCGAAGAAGGTGAATTTAGGGCTGTTGCAGCAGACAGTGGGACAGTTGAATTTTGCGTTGAGAGTAATTCCTATGGCTCGCCCATTTTCACGCTCAATTGCACAGGCCATGAGGGGTCTTCGTGAAAAACATCACCGGACACGGCTGTCTGCTGAGGTGCGCCAGGACATGCGGATATGGATGGCATTCCTGGCGGATTTCAATGGAAGAGTGCTGTGGGGTGCACCTACGGTGTCTTCGGCGGACATTGGTTTATGGACCGATGCGGCGGGCAGTGTGGGGTTTGGTGCCATCCTTGGCAAGAAATGGGTGGCGCAGAAGTGGCCCGCCTGGTGGGAGGAGAGCGGGCTGACGGTGAACATTGGTTTCCTCGAGCTCTTCCCAATCTGGGTGGCACTGAAAGTCTGGCCCGAGGAACTGGCCAACAGATCGGTAATATTCTGGTCAGACAATATGTCAGTGGTTGAATGCATCAACCAACAAGCTGCAAGGTGTCCACTCATTTTACGCTTGATAAAAGAGATTGTATTGTGTTGCATGACAAGGAATGTACTTTTCAGAGCAAAACATGTCCCAGGGGTGTTAAACAATGCAGCTGATGCCCTTTCTCGCTTTAAGATGCAGGTGTTCAGGGATCACTTGCCGGAGGCAGAGACAGCGCCAGCCCAATTCCCGGCGATTCTTTGGCAAATTGGTGCCCCCAACTACATGACCTCGTGGCAGCCAGCCTAGCACCCAAGACCAGGACGGCATACGAAGGGGCGTTCAGGTCTTACTGTCACTTTCTGGGACAAGGCTGGGAGAGTAGTTGGACTATGGAGGCGAGCTTCAATGAGTATTTAGGCAGCTTACACAAGGAAGGGCGCACGGTGGCAACAGCCAACAGGCACAAGGCCGCTATCTCCTTTTTCGCACGGGCACGGGGGGGCAGGGACCCTACACACAGCTTTCAGGCCCACAGGGCATTAAAAGGATGGCGGCGCTTGCAGCCCCCCTCCATAGATTCCAGGAAACCCATAGGTTTTGAACGTCTGTCAGCCGTTCTCCTCGCGCTGCCGGACACATGTAGCTCTACGTCTGAGGTGGGCCTATTTAAAGCTGCTTTCTCTTTAGCCTTCTACGGGGCATTCAGGGTAGGTGAACTCGTGGCGGCCAACAAAGGTGATAAGATAGGCGGCCTTCAGCTGCAGGATATCAGCATAAGGGGCGACACTATGTGGATCAGCATCAGGAAATCTAAAACTGATCAGAACGCTAGGGGCCAAAGTTTGGCGTTACATCGGGCAAGGAACAATCCCTGCTGCCCGGTGACGCATGTGGAGGATCTAATAAGACAGCGGGCACAGGAGTGTGTGGGGTCACTGCTAATGCATGTGGATGGGACTCCTCTGACCAGGTTTCAGTTCCAGAGGGTACTAGCCATGAGCATGGCAAAAGCGGGTTATAATCACAAAGAGTTTGGGACACACTCTTTCCGGATAGGGGCAGCCACAGAAGCAACAGCTAGGGGTTTGACCACAAAGAGTGTGCAAAGAATTGGGAGATGGTCCTCAAGCGCTTATAAACGCTACGTGCGGTTGCACATGTTGTGAGAGCTGTCGCCATGTGGAGTATTGCTAATACCTGCTGTTTTTCTGGTTATTTACAGTTTCACGGGCCTGTGACGCAGGACGGAAACTACCCATGGAGCATCAAGGCAACTTTACTACAGCATGGAGGGACCAGGAGGACAGACAGAAGACCGTAGTCATTTGGGTAGTGGGGCATTCATATGTCAAACGTGCTAACAAAATTTTTCTTGCAGGTTCAGGCAAACAAAGGGTGGAAAGTAGGGGGTGCAGGGTCTCCTTCCATGGCAGGGGGGGGCTCCGCCTCAATCAGTTCAGGGACTATATGTCGGACTTACTAGCGCGACATACTACACCACCCTCGGCGGTAATACTTCACTTAGGGGGAAATGATCTGGCAGGTCTGGGCAGAAGGGTCCTCCTGGAAGAAATTATATCTGCAGCGGGTTGGCTAGCAAAGCGGTTACCAGGTAGTGTTGTAGTATGGTCACAACTGATACCAAGGATGCAATGGAGGGGGGGAAACTCAGTCAGCGCGTTGAACAGCTCGTTAAAGAGGGTCAACAACAAGCTGGACAGGTTATTTAGGACTCCGGTCTTACAGACCATCCCTCACGGTTGCATTTGGGGGGAACACTTCTACCTGCGGGATGGGGTGCACTTAACAGAGGAAGGGAATGCCCTTTTTATAAGAAACATCCTGGCATGGGTGGAGGTTTTTGCAGGAAGGGTATGACCTTTCTAGAAGGGGGGAGTTCTGGGGGGGGGCCAGATAGTCGGTTAACTACCTGGCCTGTGGCGGTAAGGTCATTAATCGGTGAGCAGCATTTTAAGGTCCTTACGGGGGGGGCGGACCCATTCACGAAAGGGGCCGCCCGCGGGAGGGGCCATTTGGTCTCTCTCAGAACTTCAGGGGCAGGAGATGGTCTCCATTAATTTAAAGGGTGCGGGGGAGGGAGTCTACGCTTTCCTCAGGCTGGTAGCCACCCCTCACAACACTATGACGTCATTAAGGTGCGCGAGTGTCTGGGCCCTCCTGTTATGGTTAAATGGAGTTCGGGGAGCGCACGTGGGTGTAACGTGCCCTGGGTTGCGCATGCGCATCTTCAACGCGAGAGCGCAGCTGTAAAAGGATCTGACACCGGTTGGCGACCTTGCCGTAGGCCTTTATTAAAGTTATTAAAAAGTTATTAAAAAGTATTGGAAATATTAGAATGCAGTTTAATTTTCAGGATGATTAGATTACGTTAGGAGACACGCTGTATTAGCTATTTGTTAAGGTTAGCCCATCATACCATGTCGAAACGGATGTCAATCTAATATTCTGAAAAGTGTGCATTTTAATAATTATCAGAAATGTTTATTTGATTAAAATTTTTGATTTGTTTTTATATTTTAATAAATACGGCCAGGGGGGGGGCCCCGTACCCCCCCTTGACTTCCAAAGACCCCCATGTGTTGACTGGTTGAATTGGGTAATTCAGTCAGTGTTCAAGGGGGGAGGTGGCCGGCAGTCCAAGACCATGATACAAGGGGGGGCCAATAGGCCCCCACGCAAGCATGGCGGGGCCCGGTCCCTCCCACAACCCGTCCCCTTCGGGGCCGCGTTCCCCGCCCCCTCGCCCCGGAGGTACTGGTGTGCTTCCGGGGCGAGGGGGCGGGGTCGCGGCGGCGAAGGGGTTAAGAGCCTGGGGAGCGCGGGAAGCGGCCTCTTTGTGCCCGCGCTCCCCAGGCTCGCTCCTCGCCCCACCGTGGGGCCGTTTAATTTTCCCCACCCTCCATCCCTTATTTAGCTGACCTTGGGGCTTGGCAAATGGTGAGTATCAGGTTTTGTCAATATGCCGGAACATAGATGTAAGGGGGACTTGATCCAGTAGGCCTGGAATTTCCTGTGTACTGGAAGGAAGTACAGAATTTAAACGTTGGTGCAGTGCCGTGATTTAAACCAATTCTTTCCTTAGGCCCCTTTTTCCCGCTTACAGGAGTAATTATATATATAGATGTTATGCTTTGCTGTGTGTTAACAATTTTATCCTTAGGCCTTTTTTCCTTTTAGAATAGCATTGTCGTATTTATTATGTGTGTCTGGCGGTAAGGTCATTAATCGGTGAGCAGCATTTTAAGGTCCTTACGGGGGGGGCGGACCCATTCACGAAAGGGGCCGCCCGCGGGAGGGGCCATTTGGTCTCTCTCAGAACTTCAGGGGCAGGAGATGGTCTCCATTAATTTAAAGGGTGCGGGGGAGGGAGTCTACGCTTTCCTCAGGCTGGTAGCCACCCCTCACAACACTATGACGTCATTAAGGTGCGCGAGTGTCTGGGCCCTCCTGTTATGGTTAAATGGAGTTCGGGGAGCGCACGTGGGTGTAACGTGCCCTGGGTTGCGCATGCGCATCTTCAACGCGAGAGCGCAGCTGTAAAAGGATCTGACACCGGTTGGCGACCTTGCCGTAGGCCTTTATTAAAGTTATTAAAAAGTTATTAAAAAGTATTGGAAATATTAGAATGCAGTTTAATTTTCAGGATGATTAGATTACGTTAGGAGACACGCTGTATTAGCTATTTGTTAAGGTTAGCCCATCATACCATGTCGAAACGGATGTCAATCTAATATTCTGAAAAGTGTGCATTTTAATAATTATCAGAAATGTTTATTTGATTAAAATTTTTGATTTGTTTTTATATTTTAATAAATACGGCCAGGGGGGGGGCCCCGTACCCCCCCTTGACTTCCAAAGACCCCCATGTGTTGACTGGTTGAATTGGGTAATTCAGTCAGTGTTCAAGGGGGGAGGTGGCCGGCAGTCCAAGACCATGATCAGTTCTTTTCTTTCCGGAGTTCGGTACCACCAGTCATTTTTTGACTGACTTTTTTCGATGTTTTGACAAGATTGTTTTTTCAAGGCTTGTCTCCCAGTGTGTAGGGATATCCTCCAAGAAACCAGTGCGGTTTAAGCCCTGTGGATCCTGTTACAGACAGATGTCTGTCACAGACCCCATCTGGTTTGTCGGTGGTGTTTGTAGCCGGACAAATTAAATGATTCGAGCACTGCTGTGATTGTTTAGTGATGTTCAAAGTTTTACTGTGCTCCAGGAACACCCTCTACTCCGGGGTGTGGCGTATAATCACAGGGACTCACAAGTTCACAATCAACTCGTATGCCTGGGCACAAGTGTGTGCTGTGAATCCAGCAAAATTTACTAATAAAATGATTGATAACTAAAAGTTCTTATGCATTCCTTCTTTATTGGTAATCCATAGATTATCACGACATTTCAATGTTGCTCCACATCAACTGTCTCCATCAATATTGTTCTTTACATTTTATTCATTTTCGTATCCAAAACATGGCCTCCAATGGCCTCCCAATGCATTTCGGCGCAAGCCAGCGCCTTTATCAAGGGATCTGCAAGTTATAGATAATGATAATTACCACCAACTCGTAAGCTACAAACAAAACTGCATGCAGTAAAAATACTGCCAATATACATTTCCAAAATAACAGGGATGTCAAGTTATATACACAGTTGGTAAAATGGTGACTGACACGGAGCTGTTTACAGACGCGCTGCGCTTGCCTACAGAAATGGCTCGATCGTACCTGGTGTAAGAATCAACTTCAGAAATATACTGCACACGCTAGTTAGAATTATTTCCTGCTGCTCTAATTAGTTGATCTATTGCTCGTTCAAGTATCTCAGTGCGCATTACGCGGCAAGGGGTGATTATGTAAGTATCCTGGCGACAACCGCAATATCTGCTCGAAGGCTTAACTGAATGTTTAAAGGGTAACTGCCCTATGCTATCGCTTCTGAGGCCGTTAAATGAGATCGCGCTTACCGCAATAAGGCAGGACGCCGCTCCCGAAGGTCTACTAGACTCAGGTTCTTGCTACGCAAAGTGGCGGGAACAGTTAAGGAATGATAGAGGAGGAGTTAAGGTTATAGCCTAGCGCTATGGATTATGGTACTTGTAGGCATATGCGTCCACTAAAATTAAGTACTACTACGTGTAGGTGCGAAACGAAGGTAGGAGTGTCCGCTGCGCTATGCATTCTGGAATATGTATTCAAACATAAAATCAAAGCTCATCATGCAAAAATTATAGGGTACATCAAGCAGTCATGTTAAATACAGTCATAATATATTACAAATAACATTGAAATTCCACCCTTTCGTTAAGGCCGAACGGCTTCAAAGTCCTGAGACGATATATCCAGTGATTTTCTCTTTTCAACAGCTGGACTTTGTTGTTAATCCCTTCGTGTTTCTCCACAGTTTCCAAAATGCATGCTTTCAGGTCACCGATTTGATGACCAGCTTCCATAAAGTGTGCGGCTACCGTTGATTTGAGCTGTTTAGTGCGAATGTTGCTTTTATGCTCATTCAAGCGTGTTTTCAGTTTGCGCTCTGTGTGGCCAACATAATGCAATTTACAAGGGCAACTTAAAATATAAATCAAATTCATCGAGTCACATGTACCATTTACTTGTAGATTAATGTTATCCTTGTGTTCTGGGGGTGATAGCTTGTTGCCCTTCTTAATGTTCCCACAATTGCTACAATTCAAGCATGGTAGAGTTCCTCTCCAGATCGTGTATGGGTTAGCTTTAGAGCCTGTTTTCAACAGTTGACCAATATTTTTGGAACGTGTATGAGCAAATAGTGGATCTAATTGAAAAGCTCCCTTAAAGTCAGGTTCAATCCGCAAAATAGACCAGTGCTTCTTGATAATGTTTTTGAAAGCCTTGCTGGCTGTGGAAAATTTGCTTACGCATGTTATCCGCTGCTCCTTGGGACTAGGTTTACTACTCAACAGAGATTCTCTTGTTATTTCCTTTATTCTGTCTGTAGCCTCTTTCAGGACAGTTTGAGGGTAACCTCTTTTCTCAAAACGTGTGGACATTTCTGTCATCTGAATTACTGCTTTTTCTTGGTCCGAGACGACTCTTTTCACCCTCATTAGTTGTGAGAATGGCAAATGTCTTTTGAGCGCTGGAGGATGGAAGCTATCGAAGCTCAATAGATTGTTACGATCTGTGCTTTTCCTATATAGAGTAGTGTCAAAGTTGTGTTCACCTCGGGTGACCTTCACATCTAGAAAATTGATAGATTCATCTTGAATATCCCAAGTAAACTTGATGCGTTCATCTATGTGATTCAGTTTGGAGATTTCTGATGACAAAGTTTCCTTGGTACCTTCCCAAACAATGAAAATGTCGTCGACAAAACGTACAAAGAGTTTAGTGTGCTGTTTCCAGATCTCTTGGCTCAGAATGTTCATCTCTTCAAAGATCCTCATAAAAATATTGGCATACGTCGGCGCAGCCGAATTTCCCATGGCTGTACCACTTTTTTGAATATACCATAATTCACCATGCTTAAAGTAACTGTGCATGAGGGTAAACTCAAGGAGCTCCATCAAAAAGATCTTCATGGTGTCTTCATAAGTGCTAGATAGTAGGACTTTTTCCACTGCCTCAATGCCTGATAAGTGGGGTATCGACGTATACAATGCTTGAACGTCTATGGTGGCCATGTAGATTAGTTGTTCACTACTGATTTTCACATCTGCCAATTTTTTTTAAAAAGTCTGTAGTATCCTTGATATATGAGTGAGCATCCACTGCAAATGTTTGAAGATATTTATCGAGGAATTTCCCCACTGGCTCATGTATGCTTTTAACAGTTGACACAATGGGTCTACACAGAGGTTGGTACAAATTTTTGTGAATTTTAGGCGTCATATAAAATGACGGGCTCCGTGGGTCTGTTTGCATAAGGTATTGTTTTGTCTTCTCTTTAATGGTACCGTTTTCTACTGCTTTCTTCAATATTTGCATCAGAGTGTCTTGTATTTCTCTAGTTGGATTATGTGTAATACTCATATATAGATTGGTGTCATTTAGATGTTCATTGATCATTGAATCGTAGTATGCTCGGTCCATGATGACAAGTGCGCCACCCTTGTCAGCTTTCTGGCACAATATGCTTTCATCCTGACTGATGTTTCTAATGATCTTTAATTCCCCTGGCGATATGTTACTATGTTTTTTGCGATGCGGGTTGATCATGTGTAAATCCTGCTTACAGAGGGTTTCAAAAAGATCAATAGCTTTATGGCTAACTGGGGCCATATATTTACTGGATGTTTTAAGGCCTTTCAGTTCATCCAGTTCTGTACTTATGGTTTCTGTCACAACATTATCAAAAAAGTTTCTGAGACGTAATTTCCGAGTGAGCTTGAACAGGCTCACTTCAAGTTCAAGGACATCAGTTCCCGTGGTAGGAATAAAGGACATACCTTTCTGTAGCGTTTGCAATTCTTTAGTGGTCAAGGATTTATGTGATATGTTGATAACTAGGTTATTTTCATCCGATTCTCCTGTAGTTATTTCCTCCTCTTGGGGTTGTCTCTCGTCGTTGGTTGCTCTTGCTCTTTTTCTATGTTTTTTGCCCCTCCTGGGTCTGCCCTTTTGTCTGGGCCTGACTCTAAAAAAGGCGTTTGTGCAGAGGTAGACGGAGTTTCTTTTGGTCCTTGAGCCTGTGTCTTCTGTTGTCCACTTCGTGTGGATGCCTCACTCCCTGTTGAGGAGGAATCGGTTTGAGAATTTTGTCCTCTATTGATCCTTCTTTTTGCATAGACCTCCGCCCATGAGTAAACTTCCTCAAGTTTATAATCGAGGGTATCTCGACGGTACTTTCTGATTTTACGCTCGTTCACTTCTTGTGTGTGTTTAACCAATTGTTGGTTAATATCTTCCAGTGTCTTAGCGACAAGACAAGTGAACGAGCGAAAAATCAGAAAGTACCGTCGAGATACCCTCGATTATAAACTTGAGGAAGTTTACTCATGGGCGGAGGCATCCACACGAAGTGGACAACAGAAGCTTGTTGTGTTCAAGCTCACTCGGAAATTACGTCTCAGAAACTTTTTTGATAATGTTGTGACAGAAACCATAAGTACAGAACTGGATGAACTGAAAGGCCTTAAAACATCCAGTAAATACATGGCCCCAGTTAGCCATAAAGCTATTGATCTTTTTGAAACCCTCTGTAAGCAGGATTTACACATGATCAACCCGCATCGCAAAAAACATAGTAACATATCGCCAGGGGAATTAAAGATCATTAGAAACATCAGTCAGGATGAAAGCATATTGTGCCGGAAAGCTGACAAGGGTGGCGCACTTGTCATCATGGACCGAGCATACTACGATTCAATGATCAATGAACATCTAAATGACACCAATCTATATATGAGTATTACACATAATCCAACTAGAGAAATACAAGACACTCTGATGCAAATATTGAAGAAAGCAGTAGAAAACGGTACCATTAAAGAGAAGACAAAACAATACCTTATGCAAACAGACCCACGGAGCCCGTCATTTTATATGACGCCTAAAATTCACAAAAATTTGTACCAACCTCCGTGTAGACCCATTGTGTCAACTGTTAAAAGCATACATGAGCCAGTGGGGAAATTCCTCGATAAATATCTTCAAACATTTGCAGTGGATGCTCACTCATATATCAAGGATACTACAGACTTTTTAAAAAAATTGGCAGATGTGAAAATCAGTAATGAACAACTAATCTACATGGCCACCATAGACGTTCAAGCATTGTATACGTCGATACCCCACTTATCAGGCATTGAGGCAGTGGAAAAAGTCCTACTATCTAGCACTTATGAAGACACCATGAAGATCTTTTTGATGGAGCTCCTTGAGTTTACCCTCATGCACAGTTACTTTAAGCATGGTGAATTATGGTATATTCAAAAAAGTGGTACAGCCATGGGAAATTCGGCTGCGCCGACGTATGCCAATATTTTTATGAGGATCTTTGAAGAGATGAACATTCTGAGCCAAGAGATCTGGAAACAGCACACTAAACTCTTTGTACGTTTTATCGACGACATTTTCATTGCTTGGGAAGGTACCAAGGAAACTTTGTCATCAGAAATCTCCAAACTGAATCACATAGATGAACGCATCAAGTTTACTTGGGATATTCAAGATGAATCTATCAATTTTCTAGATGTGAAGGTCACCCGAGGTGAACACAACTTTGACACTACTCTATATAGGAAAAGCACAGATCGTAACAATCTATTGAGCTTCGATAGCTTCCATCCTCCAGCGCTCAAAAGACATTTGCCATTCTCACAACTAATGAGGGTGAAAAGAGTCGTCTCGGACCAAGAAAAAGCAGTAATTCAGATGACAGAAATGTCCACACGTTTTGAGAAAAGAGGTTACCCTCAAACTGTCCTGAAAGAGGCTACAGACAGAATAAAGGAAATAACAAGAGAATCTCTGTTGAGTAGTAAACCTAGTCCCAAGGAGCAGCGGATAACATGCGTAAGCAAATTTTCCACAGCCAGCAAGGCTTTCAAAAACATTATCAAGAAGCACTGGTCTATTTTGCGGATTGAACCTGACTTTAAGGGAGCTTTTCAATTAGATCCACTATTTGCTCATACACGTTCCAAAAATATTGGTCAACTGTTGAAAACAGGCTCTAAAGCTAACCCATACACGATCTGGAGAGGAACTCTACCATGCTTGAATTGTAGCAATTGTGGGAACATTAAGAAGGGCAACAAGCTATCACCCCCAGAACACAAGGATAACATTAATCTACAAGTAAATGGTACATGTGACTCGATGAATTTGATTTATATTTTAAGTTGCCCTTGTAAATTGCATTATGTTGGCCACACAGAGCGCAAACTGAAAACACGCTTGAATGAGCATAAAAGCAACATTCGCACTAAACAGCTCAAATCAACGGTAGCCGCACACTTTATGGAAGCTGGTCATCAAATCGGTGACCTGAAAGCATGCATTTTGGAAACTGTGGAGAAACACGAAGGGATTAACAACAAAGTCCAGCTGTTGAAAAGAGAAAATCACTGGATATATCGTCTCAGGACTTTGAAGCCGTTCGGCCTTAACGAAAGGGTGGAATTTCAATGTTATTTGTAATATATTATGACTGTATTTAACATGACTGCTTGATGTACCCTATAATTTTTGCATGATGAGCTTTGATTTTATGTTTGAATACATATTCCAGAATGCATAGCGCAGCGGACACTCCTACCTTCGTTTCGCACCTACACGTAGTAGTACTTAATTTTAGTGGACGCATATGCCTACAAGTACCATAATCCATAGCGCTAGGCTATAACCTTAACTCCTCCTCTATCATTCCTTAACTGTTCCCGCCACTTTGCGTAGCAAGAACCTGAGTCTAGTAGACCTTCGGGAGCGGCGTCCTGCCTTATTGCGGTAAGCGCGATCTCATTTAACGGCCTCAGAAGCGATAGCATAGGGCAGTTACCCTTTAAACATTCAGTTAAGCCTTCGAGCAGATATTGCGGTTGTCGCCAGGATACTTACATAATCACCCCGTGCCGCGTAATGCGCACTGAGATACTTGAACGAGCAATAGATCAACTAATTAGAGCAGCAGGAAATAATTCTAACTAGCGTGTGCAGTATATTTCTGAAGTTGATTCTTACACCAGGTACGATCGAGCCATTTCTGTAGGCAAGCGCAGCGCGTCTGTAAACAGCTCCGTGTCAGTCACCATTTTACCAACTGTGTATATAACTTGACATCCCTGTTATTTTGGAAATGTATATTGGCAGTATTTTTACTGCATGCAGTTTTGTTTGTAGCTTACGAGTTGGTGGTAATTATCATTATCTATAACTTGCAGATCCCTTGATAAAGGCGCTGGCTTGCGCCGAAATGCATTGGGAGGCCATTGGAGGCCATGTTTTGGATACGAAAATGAATAAAATGTAAAGAACAATATTGATGGAGACAGTTGATGTGGAGCAACATTGAAATGTCGTGATAATCTATGGATTACCAATAAAGAAGGAATGCATAAGAACTTTTAGTTATCAATCATTTTATTAGTAAATTTTGCTGGATTCACAGCACACACTTGTGCCCAGGCATACGAGTTGATTGTGAACTTGTGAGTCCCTGTGTTTGTAGCCGGACCACACTTCCAAGACTTGTTAGCATTGTTGAGCCATGAACCCCAAAGCACTGAGGGAGCATTCCTTGAAGCTCCTAGTCGACCGACACTGGTTGACTCAACAAAGTTCCAAATCGCAGTCATGAGGAAGTTCCCGGGCTCGTCCACGGAGTCATTCCAGGTGCTCATCGTCCTGCTTAAAGTTGTCTGGTAAGTCCCACAAAAAGTCCAAGAAATCGAAGAAGTCAAAGCGTCTGCTATGCTCCTCCCTGAGTTTCCTGGAGCCAGAACGACCCCCACCCAACTTCCTGAGTATTATGAGACCAGGCACTTTTTTTTTTGGGTGGGCTTACTCGTCTGGAGCGCCTTCAGACCAAATGGGTTCCACCACTGGATTTCCACCAGAGGTGCGCCCTCTGTGCCAGTCGGGTCTCCTGGATCCAGTCCTGGATCGATATGGCTCCGATAGCAAGACCGCGACCTTCCCTGGAACCCATTCTAGCACTGTCATTCCCGGCGGCGCTAACCCCATTATCATACCAGACTCCGATAGGTAGCCGAACTGGTGTCACCCAACACTGAATCTGAAGAGACCAGAAGTCAACTTTCCAAGTCGAAGACAGTGCCACCTTTTTAAGGCAGGCCAGGAAAGGAGTATTAAAAATACAACCCCCTTGAGGAGGCCAATGACAACTGGTATGAGGAACTGGTTGATGCCAGTGGTCTGGACAACTCTCCATACTCTGGCCTAGTGCTCCTCCTGGTGTGGCTAATTAGGAATGGACCTCCTTTGCTATGGTGGTGAGGAAGGCAGCTGAGGCCTTAGACTTTCAGCTACCCTCTGTGGCAGTCAAGACAAATGTCTTGAGGTGCTTCAACCAGGAGTTACCACCTCCAAACCCCTTCTCCCTTTTAATGAAGCACTCATTGAAGTCCTGCTTGGGGCCTGGGCCAAGCACTGTGCAGAGGCACCTGTGCACAGGAAAATTGCCAACTACCATCACAGCGTTACTGGGAACCCAGCTTTCCTGTACCAGCAGCCCACTCCAGAGAGCCTGGTGATCCAGGCCTCCACTTCCAAATCAACCCTGGCACATTAACCTATCTCACCAGCACATAGGGAATCCAAGAGGCTGGCAAAAAGATGTTCTCTTCTGCCAGCGTTGCACTGCGGTCTCAATTTGGGATACAATTGTGCAAGTCCTGCATGAGCCATACTGTCAGAGACTATTGAAGATGGCAGAGGCGCCGCAGAGTTCACCATTTGCTGAGACTGGATACCACTGACTCGGTAGGCAGGGCAATTGCAGCAACAAATGGCACTCAGACGCCACACCAGGTTAAGAACGACTGTCTTTTCAGGGGATAACCAGCCGTCCTTTATGGACATACCCTTCTCTTCATAGACAAGGCAGATTAAGTGCAGGGGTGCTTTATGGACAACAGAGCCACTGCAAGGTCCTTGGGTCTCTCCATGGCCCTACGCCAACCCCACTCTGCCTTTAGCCTCTTCTGTGGCTTTGTTAGGGGCAACCAACCATGTATATTCCTGCCCAGCCACCATGGCCAATAGACTCCACACTTTATATTTTGGCCGTCAGCGCAGTTCCCACAAACCTAGTGGGACAACCAGCCAGAGGTCGACCACCCCATGGCAGCCGCATCCCCCAAATCTCTTTAGTTTGCCCTCATACCATTACAGGCACCAAGCTGGTGGTAGACATGATCTACCATCACCTGTCCCATTGGCAGTCCATAACATTAGACAAGTGGGTGCTTCAGATTGTTCAGTGGGGTTACTCCATTCCTTTTCTAGAACCCTGCCACCCATACCACCATCTTCAGACTGGCTAATGGAGGACCACCTCTCCCTGCTCTGTCAGGTAGTACAGGCTCTTCTGGCCAAAGAAACCATTGAAATGGTGCCAGCATCAGAAGTAGACCGTGGTTGCTATTCCTACTAATCTCTGATGCCCATGAAGGACAGAGGCCTCCAGCCTATTTTAAGACTCTGCCCTCTCAATTAATATCTTCCTGAAAAAGGAGAAATTCAAGATGTAGACATTAGCTCAGGTCCTGTCTGTGCTAGATCCTGGAGACTGGTTTGTTGCATGGACTTGCAGGAGGCCTATTTCCATATTCCTGTCCTGCCGGCCCATAGGCACTACCTGCAATTCACAGTGGGCCAAGAGCATTATCAGTTTGCTGTGTACCCTTTTTGCCTTACCAGTGCCCCTTAGGTGTTCATCTAGGTAATGGTGGTGGTTGAGGCACACCTGCAGAGGTCAGGGATTCCAGTCTTCCCCTACCTCAATGACTAGCAGTTGAAGGCGGGCTCGCCCCAGACAGTCGTCTCCTACCTCCAGACTACGGTGGGGTTCACTATAAACGTGCCAATGTTATACCTCCCTCCCTCTCAAACACTCCCTTTCACTGGAGCTGCTCTGGATACAGTGCTGTTTCAGGCCTATCCTACAAGACAGCAAGTCTAGGATATTCGGGCTATGATTCCAGTGGTTTAGCCTCTCGCCTGTGTTTTCATGAGACTGACTACTTGACATCATTGCCTTCTGCATCCTCCTATTAACGCATGCCCGCTGGCATATGTGAGCTCTGCAGTGGAACCTGAAGTTCTTGTGGGCACACATCTGGGGAATCTCTCAAACCTGGTTTATATATCGGAGGGAACTGCAAAAGACCTGCAGTCTTGGCTTGTGGACCACGATTGGGTTAGCAGCAGCCCTCTCCCCATTCCCCAACCACAACCAGAGCTGACTGTAGTGACTTCTGGTCTGGGACGGACATCTGAGAGAGGTGGAGATCAGAGACTCTGGTCTCTGGCAAGGCCTCCCCTCCCCATGAAATTGCTCGAGTAACTGGCATAAAAAGGCCTTCTTCCTTCCATCAAGGGCAGACAAGTTAAACTGTTCATGGACAACACCACCGCCATGTGGTATAGCAACAAACAGGGTGTGGTGGGGTCATGGACCCTGTGTCAAGAGGCCCTGTGTATTCTTGTGGCTCTGGATTGGACATGGATAGTAAGGTATCCAGAACTCCTGGGCATGAACATCGCTCTTCCGTTTAGGTTGCCCCTACGGGAGGATCTACTGTTGCAGCAACAGGGCAAGGTCTTCGACCTGAAACTGTGTACACTTCATTTTCATGTGAGGAGGTTGACTGGTGATAGTTGATAGTTTGTCATCATCCTCCTGAAGTCTGTGATGTCATTGTACCAGCCAGGATTCCCTCAACCAAGACAGTATATACCTGCTGGTAGGATAAGTGTGCAGCTTGGTGTGCATCCAAACAGGTTGATCCCTTTCAGCACCCTTCTCTGAAGTATTTTTGTTTTTTCTCTCATTAGTACAGCAAGGCATTGCTCTGGATACTGTTAAAGGGTACCTTTTTGCCATATTTGCATTCTTGCTGTTACTGGATCAGCCCTCCCTGTTTAAGTCACCAGTTGTGACTTGTTTTCTCAAGGGACTACAGCATATATGTTCCCTCCAAAACCCTTTATCATGCCCCAGTGGGATTGAACCTAGTGTTAACCTTCCTTATATGTGTGCCCTTTGAGCCATTGCACAATTCCCTTCTACGTTTATTGACCTTAAAAAATGCCTTTCTACTTGCCATTACATCGTCCAGGAGGGTTAGTGAGCCGCAAGCACTTTCTGTGCACCCTCCTTACACATCTTTCTTCCCAGACAAGCTGGTGCTGAGAACACGTGCCTCTTACCACCTGAAAATGTTGATGGTTTTCATGTGGGCCAGACCATCACCATGCCTACCTTCTTTGCTCCGCCTCACACTTTCAAAGAAGAGGAGAGACTCCATTGACTGGACCCAAAAAGAGCATTGTCATTCTACATTGATCGTACCAGAGAGTTCTGGGTGGAAGATCAACTTTTCATTGGGTTCATTGGGGCAAAAAAAATGAAGCCCATGCAGAAACAGACCATCTCACGATGGACAGTGATCTCCACTACAATCTGCTACACATTGCCCAAGAAGCAATCCCCTGAGGGCTTGCATGCTCATTCCACCAGAGACAAGGCTGTGACCACTGTGTTGACTCACGGAGTTCCTGTCCTAGATATTTGGCAGGCTGCAAAGTGGGCGTTTCTGCACATGTTTACCAAACACTATTGCCTGGTCTGTCATGATTGGCACTTTGGCCGTTCTGTCCTCCAGGACTTTCAGGTCTACATCTCTTTGGAGAGGTATTCCTTGGGTATCTATTCTAAAGTCTACGGCTAGAAGTCTCAATCAGATGAACAAGTTACTTATCTTCAGTAATGCCTTATCTGGTAGAGACTCTATCTAGCCGTAGATTCCTCACCAACCCTACCATCCTCCCTGCTCTGCAAATAGATTTCTCCTTATAGAGTAACCCTTAAGAGGTCTATCAATGTCAGACAGTAAAAGAGCAGCCGGCTCAACAAGGTAGTCGGCGGATGCAATGGCGTTATGAGCACGACGGATGTTAACTTGCAGCTTCCAGCCACATTGCATCAGTTGTTTGCTTAAATGGTGTATTGAACAAAATGTCAAAAATATGTTAGTAATGTATTGTTTTGTCTCGTGAAATAGCACTCACCCATCGTGACTTAGGGCGAATACATTGTATCAAATGTATTATGCATATTGTTTAATATTCAGATACATATATGTACTGTGTTGAATCCCTTTTTTAAAAAACAAACAGAATAAAAGAAATATCTATGTTTTAACTTTGTGTTGTGGGTTGCACTGAGCCTGGGTCATCCCCCATTAATTGATGATTGACCAGTATGTTAATTGAATCCTAAATACTGCCTAGGAAATTTCTCTTCATTGTATTATTACCCTGTCCTAGGAGCCTTATAAACCTTACAGGGGGTCCCTATTTTTTGCCCTTACACGACGGATGTTATGTCGTGTGGCCTGTCCAGTCATAAACCCCGCCTGATCCGGATGAACTATCAGCCCCATTAGGATGGGGGGCGGACTTCCGTCCACCCACCACCCTAGCGGTGCTGGGACTTGACCGCCGTATCCTGTATACCTGCACCTGCCACAATGCCAAAATGGCATGTTTCACTTTGCCATGCACAACATGGCAGGCACCGCGTGGTGTCTGCCACCTTGTGCGTGGCAATGTAGGAGGGTACCAGAGGTACCCCCCCAAGTGCAGCCCCCACCCCCCCATTCCTTTGGGGGCCCGCAACGGGCCCCCAAAGCAATTTCCGCCGGCATTTCCAATGCCTCCATGGAAAGGCCTTGTAAACAGGACATCATAATATGGATTCCAGGCACCGCCACCATATCATGCCCGAGTTCTGCCCAGTCGGCAATCGTGATGATTGCCGACCGGCGGAAAAGCGGCGGACGGACTTTCCGTCCGCCGCGGTACTCCCCGCCAATGCTAATATGGCGGGGGTATATGTGGTTGTGATGGCGGGTAGATCGCCACCGCCAGCAGGGTGGTCGCAATCCGCCCCCCATTATAATGGGGCCCTAAGTCTGTAATGTGCGGAACAATGCGGTTGGCTATGACTTTAGCAAGGAGCTTGGCCTCCACATTAAGGAGTGATATAGGGCATTATGAAGCATGTTGTTCAGAAGGGCTACCTGGTTTTAAAAATGCCACTATGTCTGCATGGCGCCAGTCTCCCTTCGTCCAGGGCTGCTGTAAGTGCTGCAAGATAGGGGGCCGTCAAGAGGGACTTATGTTTTCTATAAAATTCGCATGGAAAGCTGTTTGGGAAATCCAACATTAGGGGATAATTCTAAGGTAAGGAATCTGCAGCTAGATGGAGTTTCTACCAGATAAGGCATTACCGAAGGTAAGTAAATTGTTCGTTTATTAACAACGCTTCAGCATGTTTGACACACTAGTATAGCTAGCATCTGATGCTCTACTGCTTTACAGATGATGTAATACTTCATCACATATGCCAGTATTTCCCCTCAAGTTTCAACTCTTGTAAATGGGAAAAATGTATAGTAATCGTGATACCGTCATTTTCCTGTGTTACATTTTAAACGCCAATGAACCAATGAGAAATAAAGCAAATAAATAACAACAACTACTAACCATTGTAGGACCGAAACTACATCTCGGGCTAACAATATCAAACCTGGAACTCTGCTGTAATATCAAACCCCATTCCTTGGAGCCCCATACTACAGCTTTGCCAAAACCTAGGCACTTCCCTTTGATATATATAGTATGAATATTATATCTTTTCTGTCCATTATATTCCCATGTGTGACCAAATGTGATTAATAGAAAATACATTTATCTCATGTTATGTTCTTAAACATGATAATAAATATATTCACAGTATTGCTTTTAGTGCTCAGTGTATTGTTTTGAATTATTTGTCAGTGACTTTTGACGAATTTCTAGAAGGTTGATAAATATGTTTCTACGTGCCTTGTCTATTTTTGCTCAAAAGAGCATGATCATACAGAGTGAAAATTAAAATTAAAAAAGAAAATACGTGCAAGGGCCTGATGCCACTCTCTCTTCATTGTTTATTCTGAGACTTTCTGTAACAGCGCAACAATGTTATAAAAGCCAAGCACAAAGGCAGAGGCGTTACAGAGGATACCTTCATGCCAAGAGACACTCAGACAGGCCGGGCAGAATCATATCACTGATTTTGATTGAAAGGCTACTGGAGGGGCTTAGCCTTTGTCATTCTGCTGAGTGAACTTATCAGTATAGCTGGCCTCAAGAGACAAGAAAAGCAGGCCTTGCTATTATATTGTTTGAGCCTTATTGTTCAAACAGGTATGCAGGGTGTACCAGCTCTAAAACTTGAAATATGTTTTATTATCTGCTGTCCTATAATTAGCTTTATGTCTAAAAGTAACAGTATGTGGATATATATATATGCCATAATTGTGTAAACACAGTCTTGTATACAGCACTTCTTACAAACAACTATTACAGGAGCAGTTGCTTCTGCCTCTATACAGTCAATTAGTCCACAGACTATTATCGCCACCATTGACAAAGCATGCTCAAAACAAGACGAAATTCCAGGCAGGATTGCTCTGAAGACCAATCAGTTGGAAGCAGTTTCTCCTCATACGTCAGTGAATGATAGGCATCGATTTCTGAAGGCTTAGATTTCTGACTATGTTTTTTTCCTTGACATAGTATCGCCTGTAGAAGAGTGTAACAATTGGGGGATGGTATTTGCATATATTTCAACTACAATGCAGTGTTACTAGAGGTGTTAAAAGAAGTAGAAAATGAGCATGAAGCTGCACCTGGCTGGATTTTGCTGGTAATTGGAGGCAGTCCTATTGATAGTGATGTTCGTGGAGAAGCCACCGTTTTGACGGTGCACCAGGGGTTGGCAGCCGCTTCCCTTTAGTTTTGTGAAAGAGAGCTTCCAAAACCGATTTCAGAAGTTTACACATCTGTGGAAGTGTTCCTTATGCTCATAGGCCACTAAGCCTCATTAAAAGCATAACATTAGATTGAGGGGTCCTGCAAGAAAAAGTGGTGCTGGAAACTAAAAACAAAAAAAAAGGATTGGATCTCCACCTACACAAGAGTCAGGCAGGAAATACATTTGAGGGACTGTGATTAAATTAAAAAGCAAGATTGGTATTGCTATTCTGATAGCTGTTCACAGTGATCTGTAAAATGATAAGTGCTCGGGCCCAACCGTTTGCTCAGGAGTTGCTGCCAGCGCTGCAGAAGTTTGTGGTGCTGAAAACCAAGACTACATAGTTTTGATTGCTCCACATACATCTTTAATCAGTGATTCATTTAAACCGGTCAGACTCACCAATATCCCATGCTTAGGGACCGGCACTTATTTTTCCTAATACATCCCCAGACACTCCCTGACACCCATACTCACTTCTACACATTCTTTTTCATCCCTGCTTTCTATCTTTGTCACTGAGATAAGATACATTTACTTTTATTTGATTTAGTTTAAATCATAAAAGGGTGGCACAACCACCAATATACACAATGTGCAAGGACGATTATATCAATGCATTAATTAACATAAATCTCATCAAATTTACTAAAATGATTATATCAATGCATTAATTAACTTGAGTCTCATTAAAATTTGCAGTAAAACATAATCATCAATCTCATCAAATATACTACAATGATTATATAAATGCATTAATTAACATGAGTTTCATTAAAATTTACAATAAAACAAGTTTAAAGGCTAGAAGTGGTTTGTTGATCTAAAAGAAGACTAGTACCGTAGATCGAATCGAGTGAAACCAGAATAAAGTGCTTGGTGCTGTAAGCTAATAGTCTGCAATAATAAAAAAAAAATGCTCAATTATAATTTGAACTACTACCATTGTTGATTTCCTAATATTTCGCAGGGTGGAGTATATGGGGTTGTAATAAATGGACTTCAAATTCTTAGTCACACTTTATCTCCTTGTATCCCCAGTTAGTTCTAACTGGCAGTCCCTCTTTTCCAGTTCTTTTGCTGCGATAGTCAAAAACGTTATTGCCTTGCATGCCAGTTTTACTGTTGAGCATCCAAGGCATTTGATTACAGCAGTTCTGCAGGTACTTATTTGTTCTTTGTTCAATAGTGGCCGTAGAAGGGTTTCTGTATGTGTAATAAAGCCGGACAGATACATAGTAAGTGAAGTATTGATTCTTCTCCTTGGCCACACAGGCGGCAATCCATTGTGGTCCAAACCCGTTTCCATTTTGGAGTGAGGTCCTTTGATGAATACACATCCAATCTCAATAAGATCAATTTCCGCTTTTTTTGATTTGCGAAATGCTCTGTCAGGTATGATTGAGGTATTAACTTTTTGTATGTTGGCATTACCATCCAGGCAATGGTTTTTAAAATCAGGGAGGCTTTGTCTATTACTTGAGATTGTAGTTTGATGGTTTTGTTGACTACTTGTTTAAATTCAGGGTAGGACAATATTGTGTTCCAAGCGTCCTCTAGTTTTAGAGCTGCGATGGATTGTTTTAGGGGGAAGCAGACTCCATTAGTCGATCTGGATTGCTTTTCAACCTCCAGCCAGCAATTATGTGTTAAAGAATCTTCCTCTGCCGCCCTCATTCTCCAATTATATTTGATAAGTGCCCCTTGTCTTGTTGGAATCTGATTTTTTAACCCGAATTCCAGTCTGATCAAGGCGTGTGGAATATGGCGAGGAATTAAAAACAGATTCTTAAAGAGTCTAGTTTGAGCAGTATTTAAAACTATTGCATCCTTTGTATCCAGTAGTTCGGAACCACATGTAATTGATGGCAAAAATGTTGCCGCCACGACTGTCAATAAGTGTGTTGTTGAAATATCGCTTAGGTTTTTTTGCAAAATTTTAAATGCGAATAATAACTGTTTTGCTTTGATTTTCCTAGTTCTAGATGTTGCTTGAAACTAAGGTGTCGGTCTAACAGTACCCCCAGATATTTATATGTTCCCACCTATTCCAGAGGGTCACTTTTTATCGTCCAAGTAAATTTTGGTTGTTTTTTATGTGAGTTTGAAAAACACATAACTTTCATTTTCTGAAAATTCATGATTAGTTGAACTGAAGCTGTGTATAGTGATAATTGATTTATCAAGCGCTGTAGACCTCTGTGCGTTTGTTATAGCAGCACTATGTTGTCCGCATATTGTAAACTTGTTGTTCGAACATTACCCAGTTTTGGGGGGGTCCCCTTGTGCTAGGTGAAGGTTATTGTCTAGGTCGGCCGTGTAGATGTTGAATAAGCAGGGAGCCAAAACACACCCCTGTTTTAAGCCATTTACAGTCGAGATTTATTAGTTAGACTTTGACCATCCCCCATTTTGATTTGGACCCATGTTTTTGAGTGTAGGTTAATGATTGTGTCTAGCAATTTTGTGGGGGCTCCCCAAGATTTCATTTTAGCCCATAATAAGGATCTAGGGACCTTATCAAAGGCTGCTTTGAGATCTACAAAGCAGGAATACAAAACTTTGGAATTAACTATTGCCTGGTTGGCCAGGAGAGTGACAGCTGACAAGTTTGTTAGGGTGCCCATCCCTGCTCGAAATCCTGTTTGGGTATTAGGGATCAGTTTTGTATGGTTGACCCAATCCTCTAGATCATTCAGCAGATTCATTGCGTACATTTTGGCCTCAACATCGATAAGTGCAATTAATCTGTAGTTAGAAGGATCGGAACAATCCCCTGATTTATATATTGGTTGCAGGATGCTTCCTCGCCATGAATCTGGAATGGTGCCGGTCTCTAATGTATATGCAAACAGCGAGGCTAAGCGCACTGACCAGAATGCTGGATCTTTTTTGAATAAAGCATTGGGTAGACCATTTGGTCCCGGAGCTCTATCAGATCTTTGCTTCTTAATTGCGTACAAAACCTGTTTTTGTGTAAGCTGTAGACGGTAGTCTTGGGGGTCGGGCCTTGATGTTTCAAGCAAGCACAGATGCGAATTACCTTCTCGCTGGTTGAGATGGAGGAGGGATTTCGGTCTTGATGTATAGATCATAGGCTCTAGTGTTTGATTACTTCTTGATGTTAGCGCCTGGGTGGTCGGTCCCTGACTGATGGTTCTCCTGATCCCTTTGTTTAAAGTGGTAGATCATTATCTCCTTTGATGTTTTGGATTTGACACCAGTCCCCGAGAGAGTGTTGAATGTGGCCTCTACATGCACTCTCCACATCTTTTTCACTGTTTTTCTGTCTTTCCCTTTATACTCCTTTCTGCCTTTTTCTCTCTCTTGCTCTGGGTCAAAGTCTACTAAGCAAAAATAAGTGAGGGTGAGGACCATTATATCTTAAGTCAGGGCATAATTTTTCATTAGGCTAGTGAGCTCAATCATTAAATAGTGTTACCTGGGGTATCACAACACCTATTTTAAACCGCTCTTTAACACCACTCTGCACACACCACTTGGGCCCACACACCCTCACTTTACCAGAAGGCTAAGAAAGATCTCTGGCAAAGAGCCACCTAGTGGGTGCCCGTCGGGCATTGCCACGCCGGCCCGATGAGGAGCTAGCCCATTGATGACATGACACCCATTTGGGTGTGTGAGGGCACGTGCTCCTATTGAAGTACATTCCTTCCCCTGGAACTCTAGACCTCTATTTCTTTACTGTCTTGAAGAACTGCACATCCCTTTACCTATAGTTCATTGATACAAGGAGCATGTGTGCTGGACCTAAAAAGCTCCTGGTTCCCCTCTTTGTTGTGGTTTAGCAAAGAAACATGCTCTACATCCTATGGTTATTTCTGTGGTATGGGACTTGGGCGGTAGCGTTTCTGGGCAACTTAGCAGAAGTGACATTAGCTTACCATATTCACAAAATATATATCGTGGTGACTCCAACTAAAGAATAAAGAAATGAATGTATGTCGATACTTAGCATGATTTTAGTGCAATGTTTTTCTTAGCATAAACCATTACTTCGCAAGTTTTAACTGCGCATGCATTTATAATGCAAATGGTTATGAAAGTATTATGGTTTCTGCTAATTAAAACATCACACTAAAATCATGCTTACTCAAACACTACCTTACACTACTTAAACGCCAATACACTACCCTAAACACTAATACCCTACCCCTACACAACCTTCCCCTTACCTGGACCCTACACTCTGACACTACACTTCACGACCCCCCGACACTACCCTAAACCCTAAAAACACTACTCTACACTACACAAACACCGCACCACTACCCACTACCCTAAACCACTACCCCCAGCACAACCCTCACCCTTCCCCCAGTCCGAACCCTACACTACCCTGCACGACACCCCAACACTACCCTAAACCCTAAAACACTACCCTACACCACACAAACACCACACCACTGCCTTAAACCCTAAAACACTACCCCCTGCACAAACCTCACCCTTCCCCCAGTCTGCTCCCTACACTACAACACTACCCTGCACGACACCCCAACACTACCCTAAACCCTAAAACACTACTCTACACTACACAAATACCACACCATTACCCTAAGCCCTAAAACACTATCCCCTGCACATCCCTCCCCTGACCTCCAGTCCTGTCCCTACACCAAAACACTACCCTGCACGACCCCCCGACACTATTCTAAACCCTAAAACACTACCCAACACTACACTAACACCACAACACTTCCCTAAACCCTAAAACACTACCAACAGCACAACCCTGCCCCTACCCCAGTTCGTTCCCTACACTAAAACACTACCCTGCACGACCCTCTGACACAACCCTAAACCCTAAAACACTACCCTACACTACACAAACACCACATCACTACCCTAAACCCTAAAACACTAGCCCCAGCTCGACCCTGCCCCCTCCCCCACCCCCAGTCCAGTCCCTACATTGAAACACAACCCTGCACTACCCTCTGACACTACCCTAAACCCTAAAACATTACACTACCCTACACTACACAAACACCACATCACTACTCCCCAACACTACCCTTCACGACCCCCGACACTACTCTATACTACTCAAACACAACCCTACAACCTAAAAGACTACCCCTGCATGACCCAAAAAACTACACTTACCTCTCTCGCCTCCGTGGTTCCTCTCTTCTCCTGCTTCCAGCAGTTTCCAGCGATTCCAGATCTGTATGTCATTGTTTGGAAACGGAAGCGCCTTCCAAACAACGATGTGGATAGCGCATACCAGTACACCACATACGCTGTAACAATGCTTGCGATGTAACAACTTGCATACTAATGGTACGTGTTGTAACATCGCAAGCGTAGTAACGCTTGAGATGTAAAGGTATGCGCACTTACAGCCGCGCACTAAAAGCTGTTTACCAAATTAAACATCTGATGGACCTGTGAACTATCCATGTAGAAATACAGATTGAGGGGATATACCATCTAGCACAAAAGCTGCATTCTGTCCTTATTTATTGTATGCTTATGACAGCATTCTTGTAGAGGATGACTCCCCTCTTTTTTTTGTAAGAGGTACAGAAGAGATAATACAAAGGTTTTCCTCCTTCTACCTAAAGTACTCAGGGAAAATTATGCAGAGTGGGCTCTGAAACCTAGTTGGGTGTGGGAGGGAGTTAAGGGGGGCAAATAAACTGTTCCACATGTAATTCCCATAAGGAGTGAGCCTCGAGTCCAGTGCGAATATCGTATTAACCCTTAGGCTAAGTGTAACATAACAAATATTTTAGATCAGCTACAATGTCTTGGTGTAATAGTACGTTGTAGATGCACCGTTAATACCCTTCTTTCTCTCTCGAGGGATCTCTATGGATAATCATAAGCATTAAATAGCCCTACCCGGAGCAGTTCTTTCAAAAAGTCACATCTACTTCACCTTACTTCGGAAAGGCCAGGACACAGATATGAAAGACATTTAAATTTTTTGCAGTCTTAAAAACAGGCTATACTGTCAATCTACTGAATTATTATTAATTTGAGAATGAAAAAGGGTCATACCCTTAAAAATCACTTAAGCAAAATAAAAAGTGATCTTTTAAAAACATCCTTCACACATACTTTTGCCTTCTTTTTTAAATAATATAAGGAGTAACACATAGCAATGTAGCCTGTACAGACTGCATCCCTGAAGCAATGTAAATAGGCCACTGCGCCTTTAAGGGCCTCTGACTTCCAGTGTCCCATAATACCATGTAGATAGTAGTTTACTCAGTTCTTTTTTCCAGCTCCTGCTGACAGAATAATGGAGCAGAGCGCTGCCTTTTTTAAGGTTGTTTTCCTCACAATTTTCATCTAAAGCTTTTTTCAAGCTGGTTCACTCAGCGTCTTTTTCAGGGAATAGAGTATTTTTATTTTCTGAGAGAAAAATTATCAAATTTTTCACAAAATGCTATCTCTTTTTGCCAACAATCCACAGTATGGCAGGAAAATGGCGGAAAAAGACCCGCACAGAATCTGTATTGTATGTTTGCAAGACTCTAATTACCCCAAAATGTGTCGCCCCTGCAAGACCCTCTCCAGGCACACTTTGGAGGACAGAGAGAAGATTTGCCTCCATGGCCAAGTGGAGCACTGCAGATGGCAAGATTCCTTGACTGGTGATGCTTCTGAAGAGCGAGGAGAGACGGTATTCTCGACCAGCGCCCCTAAGTCATGCTCTGAAGACTCCCACAGAGGGTGATCCAAAAAGAGAACATATCGAGAAGAGATAATGCATCTACTTGTTGGGTGGGGTCAGAAAAGATATGGGCAAAGAATTTTAGCTTTGTCTTATGGAATTCGCATTTGTCTGCATTTACAATCAAACCTGATTCAGCAAGCAATTGAGATACTTGTGTAAGAGCTTTACCATGCTCTTTTTGTGTACCTTTGAAAACCAATATGTCATCGCTGTAATTGTACACATTCATGACTGGCTGTATGATATGTCGGATGATGACTTGAAAAAGTTCGGCAGTGGATGGCACACCAAAACGTAGTATTTTTTATCGAACAGACCAGCATGTGTAAAAAAGGTTTTAATGCACCAGCAATTTTCTTCAAGTTCTAACTTATGATAACCTTTATTTAAATCAAGGTGAGAGAAAATCTTTGCACCATTTAATTGCGTTACCATGTCAGCAATATGATGACCTGGATGTCGTTCTCATTCAATTGCCTTGTTTGCTTGACGATTGTCAACGCATATGCGTACAGCTCCTGCACTGTCTTTTTTAGGCACTACCACTAGGGGTGAAACCCATGGCTTTGGACCAGGTGAATGCTCAACAATGTTATGTTTAAGTAACGGTTCAAATTCTTTTTCAACCGTTTCTTGCAAATGGAATAGCAAATTGTCTATGTCTCTGAGCAACAGGATGGACGTCCTCATTAATATGCAACTTTACTTTCATAGTCTTAAGTTTTACCAATTCATGAAATAACAAAGGGAACTGACTTACCATTTCGTGGTGAGCATTCATGTTGTAATTCACATAAATCAGTACCATATCAGCTGAGCTGAAACTGAGTTGACAGGCACTTGACGCGTTGCCTTGATAACATGGATGGGTACTTGTACCTTCGTTTTCGTGTTTCATTGTTGCTACAAATTAACCTCGACTTTTTAAAGGTATCGATGCAGCCCAAGTGTATAATTTAGTTTTTGATGGTGTAAGTTACAGCAATGGAAATAGTTCATTGTATTTCGCCTCAGGAATATTGTTTATTGATGCACCACTGTTGATAATGAAAGGTGTCAAACAACCATTTATTTTCAGTGTAATCTTCGGACAGTGTTGGAATGACTTTGGTGCTTTGGCATGTCGATCTTTCTTTAACTGACATTTTCCAACACAAGTGGCCAAACCAACATGCGCACGCTTTTCTGAGGTAAGTATCAACATTGCACAATAGCTTTCATTGCTTTCCCTTGATACAGATACAGAACAACTGTTAGACAATGATTTGACTTTGTTCAGTGTTGATTTGTCTCAACTGATATCGCCACTTGGCCTTGTGGGTGTGCATCAAAAGTTGCTTCTAGAGCATTCTGGTGGCTAGTTTGTCATTGCGCAGTGACACACCTACTTTTTCCTTTGCAAACCATCACAAAATGGTTCTTTTCACAGTCTTTACATTTCTGTCCAAGAGCGGGACATTTACCTTCATGCTCAGGATGGACGTGGCCCAGTTAATCAAAAGCCCAGAGGCCTCTCAGTATAGTTCAAGGATATGGAGCAAGCATGCTCCAGATTCTTGGGGGTAGGCCAGATATAGATGAACATCATCAGCATAGAGTGCTATCCTGTCCAAACCTCCTAGGCAGCACCATCCCAGCAATTGAGCTACGCACCTGATGAGTCTGTATATTCCTGTGTCTGTGGGTGCCATGTCCTCCACACGTCACATAACAACAGTGCAGGCATTCATATGGTGAGAATTTTTCCTGTCCCTACTCTATGTACAGTGGGGGCAGCTGTACAGTCACGGATAGGGTCTGGAGTGGCATTAAAGTCCCCTTTAGTGATCGTGATCCCATGTGGGAACCCCAGGAGTACACTCTGGCATGCCTCTAGAGCAGTCCTGGGTAACTGTGGTAGGACGAAGACACTGAGGAGGTTAATTTGCAACTCTTCCAGTACACCCTCTGTTTCTATATATCTACCCAAGAGGTCAGAGGACACCCTTGTGTCTGTTAGGGTAAACCTTTTCTGCAGTAGGTTGCATACCCACCTTGAGCTCCTAGAGAACCAGGCATGAAACATCTTAGTCTCGGTCCCAGGAGTCGGGGTGTCACTGCATGGAGACCAAGTGAGTAGTGAATTAACATCTTTGCCTTGGTATCGGACAGTGAACATGTGCAAATGAAGAAAACAACACCCTGTGACTGGGTAATCCAGTAAAACAAAGCAAACCCAATACCCCCCAACACCCCACCCGTACTTCCCTCCCAGAGACTCGGTCACCCAGATCATGCCTGCAAACACCATACTAATGGTATAATCTATGTACAGGAGGGAACCTATAACCTCAAGTTGTAAGGATCAAGTTGGTTGCGAGCCTGTATTATTATCAGTCTAGTTTGTGTCATAAGCTCAGGTTGGGGTGGGCAGTGGGTCATACATCACCCATCCGGTATAGGAGGCCTACCCCATCTGTCAAAGGTGGTTGAGAATCTTTATACCATTGCGTCAGCCTGAGTCCTTCGCTCCACCCCTCCCCGGGAAAAGCCAGGGGCAGGGTTAGCAGGGATCTGGTTAGTTGTGTCAGGTGTGGTGAGCTACATTCCATGTCTGATGTGTGAGGGGAGTGGGCATTGCGATTCCAGCCTTTTCATGAGTGGGTCCCCCAACAGGAGGTTGTCTCTGTCCTGGTAGTTTAGGATATGGGCAATCAGTGGCCGAGAGGGTGCTACAGGGGGAGGTTTCTGGGCCAGCGACCCGTGGCGCCTGTTCAATCACAAACCATTGTGAGAGCACCTCTACCGGTGTCCTGGACTTCAACCAGTTCTCCAAAAATGTCTCCAGATTTGTGGCCTCAGTGCCCTTTGGAAACCCAACAAGCCACACGTTCTCTGCATCTTTAGATCTGTTCTCGGCTTCCTATGCTCTTAACTCAAATGGATTTGTGGCTGATGACAGTTTGGACACTATAGATGTGAGGGTAGCAATTTTGTTCTCAAGTGTTGAGACATTGGACTCAGGCCTATGCGCCTCAATTAGCTATATTGCAGAGATGCTGGCGGAGTAGGGTCATGTCAACCTGCACCTCATCAATTCAGGTCTCCTCTGCTTCGTTTGTGGCTTGGATGGCCTGCAGGATGGCTGCAGTGTCTGAGATCACAGTGGCCGCATCATCAGGGCACCCTAGGGTGGTCCCCTGGTAGCCCCGGAGTATAGCGTAGTGAACATGTCCATCTTGCCTGGGCGGATGGCCCTTGTCCTTCCCCATGGCGAGACTCCTGACAGTTGTCATGTGTGAGCCCAGCCCTGGCCCGCTTGCCCCTTGGCAGCTGCAAGCTTGATGGTAGGGATAGGCCAGCACAAGTAGCCAGCAAGGCCTGCCTGCCTAGAGAGTGGCATAGGGTCGGGATCTCAGGCTGGGTTAAGAATCGTTCGTCGCTGGTCTACTTGCCCCAGTTCAGTCCCAAAGTGATAAGACGAAGGAGGAGGTAAAAAGGGGGCAGCACATGCTGCTATGTCACCTCATCTGGGACATCCTTCATCAGCAGGGCTCCGTCCATGGGATTCCAGGTCAGAAGAGAGCAGGGCGTCTCAAGGAGGAGCGGGTAGGCTGAAAAGTGTTGTGCTTCACTGTCCGCCTACGTGGTCCTGGCAGGTAGAAGTCTTCGGGGTGAGGGAGCCTACTCCTGGTGGATCAGGCCCACAGTCTCAGTTTCTCTAATATGTGGTTAGACCAAGTGGAGGCTATAGAGAACACGCTCTCATCAAATCAGGCCCAAGGGCCACAGTGGCACCCATTCAGGACAAGAGGGGTCCCAGGTCACCCACCATGCAGTTGGTGCATGTCTCTCTCTCTCCACTGCTGCTCGTGGGGGGATCCAAGTCGGGCTACAGGGAGAGTGGAGCAAAACTCCCATCAGAGATGAACAGAGGAAGTGCTGACCATGTCCATCAGGGGGTGAGAGCAGGGGCTGAGCCACCACCACTCCTTCACAGGTTTTAGGTTTTGCACCGCGACTCACCCGCAAGATCTGGGCCAATCTGGTCCAGCCATCTTCGAAGGGGGTTACAAGCTTCCGTGGTCTCCTGCTACCCACCGCAGTATGCGGGGATGTCAATGTAAGCCGAAGCAGGAAGAAAGAAGCCCACTGACATGACATAAGGCAGCTGCCTGGGATGCACAGTATAGGCCCTTCCCTCTCTGGTTCGGCCCAAGGCATTGCCAGCCAAAGCTGCTGGAGAGAGACCCACATCACCGGAGGGGGCCCCCAGCAGCAGTAGGGGATAAATGCCTTCCCCATGGCATCTGCGGTGGCACAGGGTTCTTTAGCACCCACAGGATCCAGAAGGATCGGGTGGAGCTGGGGAGATAATCAAAAGAGTGCCCGCCATCTTAGCTGCCTCGGGTCCCCCCAACCCGTGTATAATGTCGATTTACCACATTGGTGCTTGCATGGCTTCCAAGATTCAAAGTGGAAGTCAATAAAGAGTAAACAACTCTAGGAAAAGGTACTATCTTACGGTATAAACTTTCTTTGGTCTATATTCAGCATATCATGGCCCATAAAGGTGACAGAATTCACTCTAAAGGGAACTGTGCAGCAGACTTGGCTGCTAAAATAGCAGTGCAAACCTCTAATGTAGCTGTTGTAACCCGATCTCAAACCAAAATCAGTGAAGACCTTTTTGTAACAATACAAGCAACTGATGTAGGGTCCCTAAGTCCATCTTGAGCAGGGAGAGAGTACATTTTCTTAGTTTTTGCAGTCATTGACATGTCTGCCTTTGACACAGATGTCATCTGCCCTTATCTTTTTAAGAACCTGTGAAAGTGTAAAGTCATTGAAACAATGACATTGATAAAGACACTTGATGTGCAGCCAATGACCTCGATAGAACACCTGATTAGACATTGGTCTGGGACATTTGCCTTGTTATTTCCATAATAAGTAAGATAATAATAACATAAACAGTATAGTCTGAGTTTTACCTTATTTGTTTTTAAGAATGTGTCTAAGACTAGCATATTGGTGCACACGTTATCTCAGCCACTAATAGTGTTAGACATTCCAATCTCAGAAAAGATATACTATAAAAGGCCTGTTAATCGACCATTTGGCAGGAGACGTCCTTCGTCCCAGATCATAGTGCAAGATACTGCCAGAAGATCTTCAGACTGTTGTGATGCTGCTGCATCCGGTTATGCACGAAAAGCTGACACCAAGCCAAATCCAGGAGAAGAGGAGCTACTTCCGATGTGTGTTTTCCTTTAAGGGAACAATTGCTCCAGACTGCTAATAACTACAGCATTTTGCTGTAAACAGGTGTTTTTTGGCATTGATCTCCCTAAAAAACTCTAGATGCAAGTCATGCCACTCTATGCTCTCATAGTATAGCGCATAGAAGTAGGTTTTAGGATGTTAGGTTGCTAGATGACATTCACAACAGGCATTAGTGTTGTTTTAATAACATTTTGTGTGGTTATTTTAGATGTGCTAAGTCTTATTGTATTTTTTAAACCTTTTTTTATTCAATGTAACATAGAAAAACAGTTATGTAGCATGATTGAACGTGGGTGCAGTGAAAAACGTAGACAGTGCACCTTTTACAGTGTCATCCTTTTCGGTAGAATTCAATGAGGGCACATTATATAAGGGACAAAAGCTCAAAGAGTAGATCAGTGAAACAGAAAGATATAGTCACAAATTAAGTAACAATTGGGGATGCCTGAGAAACCTGCGTGGGCCCCAAGTCCCAGGGAGCCCCTGTGAAGGACAGAGACCACTGGGAGAAGCGGGCCAAAATTGATTTTGTCCTACAAAGCACTTGCTAGCTAGTAGCCTGCTGTGGTGGATGCCCGAGAAGCCTGCGGGGGACCACGAGTCCAATGGAGAGCCTGTGAAGACCGAGACTGGGAGAGGCGGGGTGAATTACTTGCTAGTAGCCCGCTGCACGGGACACGCGCACCTGGACGAGCCCTGGCTTCTGCACCTGGATGAAGCTGGGCTGGACCCTCTGTCTTTGGACTCTCATCTTTAAAGGTATTTTCGTTTTGCTGTTGTCTCGTTTTTGCTTCGCTACTATTCACACTCATATTCTGTCAAAGAGTGGAGAGTTACGCGGTCCCCTCTTCCCTGTCGGTTGATTTTTATCAATATTTTACATTATTGCTCACTATGGGGAAGAAGAAAGCATCTGGTGCATTGCTAGCTCCTGCTCCTCCAATGAAGGGTATTTCAATTGATCGGATGTTGGAGAGGGCAGTGGGGGAGGAGGGGAGCACAGTGGGGGGAGGGGGTCATAAGAATGGAAATAGTCCTCACCGAGTGAAGCCTGGCCATGAACTCATGCATCAAATCACGTCCACAGATAAAGCATCTCTGGATCTTTTGTCTAGCCCCCCAGCCACTTGCTTAAAACCTCACAAGAACCTACCTCGTGCAAGGGAAAGAACTCAAGAAAGGAACAACCAACCTACCTCACAACGTATCTATCTCACACCGTGACTACCTCTAGAGGCGACCTCGGCGCCATGCCGCCTACACCTTGGCGACCAACCTGAAGGAGAACGAACATTGACGTGCGGCTATATCCTTTATGTTTTGTATCAAGCCACTTACTAGGGTTAGCGCCAAAGAACTTGAGACTTGGGGAGAACTCAACACTGAACCTCGGGGGAGGAGGGAGGGAACGTTGCTGTCGCACACCCAATCAGCAAGAGACGGGGGGGAAGGAGGGGAGGGGGTAGGTGGGAGGGGGGGCGCCAGGTACAGTCTTATAGGAATCTCTTGTCTACCTATCCATCCTTAACTTTCCTTTTCTTCACCCTTTTTCCCCCACCAAGGGACGGACAAAAGAAACCACCAGGCAGGCCAGATGACCCACAGGGGGACAGATGAATAGGACCACTAGTTACATGGGCCAGCACAACAACACAACATGACATGCACAGAGAGCGACACAAGACACACAAAATGACTCACACCCAACAGGGCCAACTCCTAACCAGCTTAAAAGTGGTCTCTTTCAATGTTAAAGGTCTCAACCACCCTGTCAAGAGTATCTTACCAAGCTGAAGAGTAATGTGTGCGTCCTACAGGAGACAAAATTGTCTGCCGACGACGTTACACGACTAAGAGCGAACTGGATCGACCAATCTATTTGCTCACCGGCAAGTCACAAAAAGAGAGGGGAGATCACACTTATAAACAAAAAGGCCAAAATGACACTACAAGACTCTTACGCCGATGATGAAGGGAGAATCCTAATTACTGGCCTGACCAGGGGGGGAGACAATACACATTGCAAACATCTACGGACCAAACACAGAGGACAGGGATTTCTGGGACAAGGTCGAGAACAAACTAGGTGAACTCCCACAAGACGACCTTCTCATAGTAGCAGGTGACCTAAACCAGGTGCTAGATCTGTCCACAGACAGACACCCACCAAGATCCAGCCACAATGCGCAAGGAGGAAATATCCTCAAAAACATTTGCGCCAAGTTCGGACTCAGAGACCCATGGAGGCTCCAAAACCCAGACGTAAGAGACTACACCTTCTATTCACATCCCCACAACTCCTACAGTAGGATCGACTACATCCTAATCTCAGAATCACACACGCATCTCATAGACCAAACAGAAATAGCACCAAGATCTATCTCGGACCACTCACATATCAGCCTAACGCTAGCAGGGAGACACAACGAACACATCACGCGCAGATGGAGACTCAATGACGCCCTCCTTAGAAACAAGGCAAACACAGCAGAGATAGAAGGCTCCATCAGAGACTTCCTAGAGTTCAATGACACCCCAGAAACCGACAGGAGCACCCTCTGGGATGCCCTGAAAGCCACCATCAGGGGGAAACTACTGTCCATTAAAGGGAGAATGAACAGAGAGAGAAACAAAAAGGTCACAGAGCTAGAGAAAGAGATAAAAGACCTAGAGACAGGCGACATTGCCGACCTAGAAGACAGGAACACCCTCACAACACTGACAAAAAAGAAATACGAACTGAATAAAATCCTAAGTGAAAGAGCAGGAACCTGGCTGAACAAATATAAAGCCATCAACCTCTGCACTGCTAACAGAGAGGGCAAAAGGCACTTGCCTCCTATCTAAAGAGCAAGCAAAGACAACATGCGGTAGCTGCGGTGACGGACTCTAAACACAAATCACAAACCGCGAACAAGGAAATCCTCAGGGTTTTCAAAGAATTCTACGAGAAGTTATACAAGGAAGACCAGGACCTCAGCAGAGACGGTGGAGCCGCGCTCCTAGATAAGATACCAATGCCCGCACTCACAGAGGCACAGAGGGAGACACTAGACCTAGACATCACAGGCGATGAAATCGGGAAGGCAGTAACGAGCCTCAAGGACAACAAAGACCCCGGCCCAGATGGCTACTCAGCGAGATTTTACAAGCAATTCCTACCCTTAATCAGACCAACAATGGTAGAAGTGTTCTCGAGCTGCATCCTAAAAGAGAGAATGACACCCACAATGGCGGAGGCCAACATCATAGTGATCCCAAAAGAAGATAAAGACCCACAACACCCAAGAACTACCGGCCAATCTCCCTAATAAACGTAGACTGTAAGATCTATGTGAAGATCTTAGCGACAAGACTCAACACGCTCCTGCCCAAACTCATCCACTGCTCACAGGTAGGATACCTTAAAAATAGGATGTCCCACGACAACACCAGACTCCTATGCCACCTAATAAACCATGCCTCCACCAGCACTAATGCAGCTGTCATGATCGCTTTAGATGCGGAAAAAGCCTTCAACATAGTGTCATGGCCCTTCCTAGACCGCTGCATGCAGAAATTCGGGCTAGGGACCAACTTCAGGAAAATGGTGCTGGCACTCTATAACGAGCCAAGAGCACGTGTAGTAGTGAACGGTGATACTTCTGAACCACCCACTCTAGAAAGAGGCACAAGACAAGGTTGCCCGCTCTCCCCAGCCCTCTTTCTACTGGCCCTAGAGCCACTCCTTACCATAATTAGGAACAACAAAGACATCAGGGGTATCCCTACAGGAGTTGACACAGTAAAGCTAGCGGCATATGCAGATGACATCCTCATCACCACTGAAAACCCAGGCTCGTCAATAGCCGCACTTATGTCCACCATAGAAAAATATGCTCAAGCTTCAGGGTACAAACTCAACAAGGATAAATAGGGAATGCAAGCCGTTGAATGTATACACAACACAGGAGGTGATAGGGAACTCGGGGCTGGCCTGGCAGAACAAATTCCTGAAATACCTCGGCCTACACTTTCGGAGGGACCTCATGACCACGCTAGACCACAATGAAATGGAACTACTAAACAAACTGAAAGGGAGACTAGAGACATGGTCACCTAGATTCACCACCTGGTGAGGCAGAGTGGAAACAATCAAAATGATGCTGACTCCCATGGTGAACTACATGCTAAACATGGTCCCACTGATAAACACAGAGGACTTCCAAAAACGCCTAGACAAATTAATAAATAAATTCCTGTGGAAAGACAAGAGACCCAGAATCAGCCTACAAAAACTCAGGCTAAATAAAGGCCTAGGCGGGCTCAACATAACAAACTTCAAAACATTCCATACAGCATGCATAGCCAAACAGGGGCTACACTGGCTAATCCCAGATCAAGACTTCACACCAGCATGGCTCTCACTAGAGAGAAGGAAGAATTTTAAAAGGCCTCTACCCACTAGCCCTACTTACAGTGAGCAAACCCCCCAAGATCGCCAAAAATCCCATACTTAAGAACACTAGAAACGCCCTCCTCAAAGTAGATAAAAAAAATGGACGCTGGCATCAAGAACACCACGTGGGAATCAATATGGTTCAACCCTAAAATAAAGTACCACGAGAAAACGCTCAACATGGTCTCATGGTACAAACATGGTATCTCCACTCCCAACCAACTAAGCGACCAAGGCACATACACCACTTTTGATGCCATAAAACACACACTCAACCTAGATGACATTGAGCTCTATAATTTCCTCAAGATAAAGGTGGCAGTCACGAAGGCAGAACTCAACAAAGAGACCCCCCAATCTTACAATACGCAGCAAACCTAAATAAGGTAGGACACCAAACATCCCAACTCTACAAGCTCCTAAGCCCAGGTACATCCAAACTCAACAACAAAGTTTTAGAATACTGGGAGACACTCCTCCACAGACGTCTCACAGAGAGGGAAAAGTCTAACCTCTGGACGTCAGCATCACACAAGAAAGTCACCACCACCCTAGCTCAAACTAATTTCTGGCTCCTTCACAAGACATATTGGACCCCCTCCCGCCTAGTGTTGATAGGGTTACGGGACAGTGACGTGTGCTGGAACTGCAACAAACATAAAGGAGACCTGGCACATCTAATATTTCACTGCCCTAAGGTCAAAAGATTCTGGTACAGAATAAGCGACTTCATAAACAACGCTCTAGGCCTCACACTACAGCTAGACTTCCGAGAGCTGGCGACGGCCTTCATGGCACCGTCAATCCAATCCAAAGAGGACAGAGAGCTGATCGATCTCCTACTGGGCTAAAGAACGGGGATGGATCAAACCCAGATCTTTTGACTGTGTGTGAGTGTTTGATTGGTTCAGATGCTCCGTCCATCACCACCCCCTTTCGTACCGCTTTGGCCGCCATAAGTGTGGCAGGGTATGCTCAGACATGAGTCCCTTGCTCACTTTGCCACTGGATTCAAGCAAGCCAGGCTGAAGACGGCTGGAATGCCAGAAACCGGGCCTCCGAAGCTTGTTTCCGGTCCAGGGAAGGCATGTCTTGACAGTTCGGGCTGGACTGTTCCCATGAGGCACAGGGTAAGACTGATTTACATATAGCCATGTCTGAACTGGGGTGGCAGAGTGGGCTAAAGAACGCTGATGGATCAAACCCAGATCTTATGACTGGGTGTGAGTGTTTGATTGGTTCAGATGCTCCGTCCATCACCACCCCCTTTTGTACCGATCTCCTACTCACAGCAGCGGTCAAGACGGTGCTAAATAACTGGAAAGACACAGGGAAAGCAACTTTCAGGGGCTGGTTCAACTGGATCACTTCCCTACGAGGGGCAGACACCATAACCTCAAACCAAAGATCAACAACTTACACAAAGAGCGAAATGTGGCGCTCCCTAGACAACTACAAACCCCCTAGACCGCTAACCAAACTGCACGACACACCCACGCGCATAGCGGGCGAAAAGCCTGGCCAACCACATCAACACTAGCACACTGTGGTCCACCCACCTTCTCACGTTTCTCTTTTCCTTTCCCACTGCTTCTCTTCTCGTCACCGGGGGGGCACAGACACGGGCCGAAGACAAAACCACACACCGAACATGCGATTGCAGCAGGCATGCTTACAAATGGCCGTTTGTAACCCTACCGGCTGAGAATGCTTTTTGTCAAATTTTCCCCCCGCCCCGGGCGACCCAGAATGTACCCCTGTATACTGTACCTTGTATATATAAAAAAAAGTCTTAATAAAAAACTATTGGAATTAAAAAAAAAACCTGACTCTCTGCAGGAAGAGAGGCTGCACCTCTTAATGCTGGAGGTTTTAAGGCACCTGCCAAGGGAAAAAAACTCAAACAGGGGCTTCGGTACGGTGCGTCTGATGCAACAACGCAGACAGACAAACAGTTAGACAAGGTGGCGATGCTGGCTAGAGGGATCCTTGTACCCCAGTCATTGGAGGCAAGTGTGGCTGCACCTTTGCGCAATATTGGCTGCGAAGAGCAATTCTTCAGGAAGATTGTATTATAACATTCACGGCTCTGGTACAGGCTGAGCTCTCCCTGAGCCTAGCTCATTTAGGAGCTTTTGAAACCTAGCTTACATCTTTTTTGGGCGCAGCAACCAGTGTTATCAAGTGACCCCATAGAAGACATTGTGGACAGTGTGTCAAGCATCACTGTTCCAACCTAGCATCATAACTTCCCAGTGAGCAACCTTCAATGCCGGCAGGGGTGGTCTTATCATCTGGAGGCCCTGTTTGCCCAAATCCACTTGCCCCCAAATGTCTGCGGCTGTTCCTATGGCATGGGAACCCGTGGTCAAGGTTTCTAATTGAGACTAGCTCTGAAATCGGACCATCATATATCTTCCCCCTGCCATTTGTCTGTATGCTGTGGTTTTGACTGGAATCACTCCTTTATGGAAGAATTGTGAGGGGTCATATGGGGAGCTACGCAATAAGGTGTTAGACTAGTTAGAACGACACAGGGACTTTCCTTTTGTATTTCTGGGGCATATTACAGGAGGTACCCCAGGGGCACAACGGGCATTTGCACCCACTTTGGTATTTGGTATTACAGAAGGGGCCACAGACACTTCTGAGGTCCCTTCTGTAACACTGACACTTTCTCAAGAAGGCATTCCCTCATTTGTATGGGGGCGTGGCCCCATGCAAGTGAGGGAATCCATTTCCTCTGCGCCCGTACCATATAACAGATGCTGGTGCAGAGGCAACAAAGCTCTCAGGTGGCGCACTGTCAGTGCGCCCCCTGAGAGTTGCCCTTTTGGAGCGGGGGAAGTGGGTCCCATGGACCCCCAGACATCTCATTGCAGGCAGGTGCAGTCACTGACTGCACCCACTTGCAAAGGGATCTAAAATCCTCTTTAAAAGTTCAGGTGGGTTGCCACGTGCACTGTGAAACACAGAGTGGCTGATTTAAAGCTGCTCCATATTTCACTTGAATGCATTGCCCCCAGGGCAGCATGAGTTTGCGGCTGCCCTCGGGGCAGCATAGGCTATGTAATAGGGCTCACTTTCCCTGTTCGCGCCTGGTTCACCTGTTTTAAGGGGTACCGGGCGCAAACAAGGAGAGGGTACCATTTACATAATAGGGCGCCTGGTGAGATTTTGTGTATCCAAAGGACTATTGAATTGGCCCTTGCCCTATCTCTATTTGAGGGAACTATGTTATTGTTCATTTAAATCTCCACCAGTGGCTCAGGTTATATTGTGCGGAAACTTGAGCAAGCGCATTTCTGGGAGCTCAATAGTCCCTGTCCCACTTGGATTTTTCTATAAATCCTGCATTTTGCATGCACCTCTTCGTAATCCGCAGACAACTGCAGCAGAAGGACTGAGAATACTTCCAGGGTGAGAGCAGCCCCTCTACTGCCCAGTTCATCTCTCACCTCTTAATTTCTACTAATGATGAAAGAATGAATGACTATAGAAGCGTTAAACTTAGCCAAAGGGCATCAAGGCGCTATTACGGAACTAGTGGGCAGACGAGCCGGCATTCTTATACTGAGATCTGCGAAAAAAGCCAGGTTTTCAAGGTTTTAAGGAAGAGCAAATGTGACACTTGACCCAAAAGCTCTTCCGGAAGGGAGTTCCACAGCTTGGCAGTAACAGTCGAAAAGGCTCTACCTCCCCATCTAGCCTTGTTAAATCTAGGTACTATTAACAGATTGTTATCTCCAGACAAAAGCTGTATAGTTGGAACATAGCAATGAAGTATTGGCTTGCTACTCTCAGGGCCTGCGCCATGAAAGGCATTATGAGTTAGGCAGAGCATCTTGAAGAGGATCCTACGGTCAAGAGGAAGCCAGTGTAACGTCCTGAGAGAGGCCAAAACTGATTGAAATTTTGGATGACTCATCACCAGTCTGGCCACAGCATTCTGCACCAGCTGCAAACGTCACAGGAGACCTTTATTAATGCCTAAATACATGGCATTACAATAGTCCAGTCTGGACGTTATCAGGGCAATAACAGCCTGTTTGTGTGAGTCAAATTAAAGGAAATGGGAGATTTTTCTGAGAATTCTAATAATCACAAAACAGGTGGACACTGTCCTATTGACCTGCCTGCTCAAGGAAAGTGAAGCGTCCACTAAAATCCCTAGGTTCTTCCCATGGGATACGGGCAGGGACAGGCGCCAAGTGAGTCCGGCCACCAGTCGCTGGACCAAATGTCCAGTTTGCTACCGAAAATCAAGACCTCCATCTTCTCCCCATTCAGTTTCAAGAAATTGTCCGTCATCCAAGAGGATACTGCCTGCATACAATTCCTGAAGTTATGGGCAGAGTCTTTGATATTATGAGTGATGGACACCATGATTTGGGTGTCGTCCTCATAGGACAACACCTCCAAACAAAAGGACCTCACCACTTTAGCAAGCAGGGCCACATAAATATTAAAAAGTGTAGGGCTCAGGGAAGAGCCCCAAGGAACCCTTTAAGACATGGAATTAGAGGCAGAGTAGGATTGGCCAAATTTCACAGTCTGAACCCGTTCACTAAGGAAGGAGGCAAGAAGCCCCAGAGCAGAGACCCCGATCCCTATCTCTCTGAGATGCTGAACCAGTCTCAGAGGAGACAGGGTATCAAAGCTGCGGTGAGGTCAAGTAGAACTAGCAGTGTGGTGTGCCCCAAGTCCACTTGAGTACGGATGTTATTAAATACAACAGTTAAAGCAGTTTCCATACTGTGATGGCTTCTAAAGCCATGTTGTGAGCTATAAAGAAGTTGGAGCTCCTTCAGATAGGCAATAAGATGGGAATTTAGAGCAATGAGATCGGGCAATAGTTTTTCAGTTCTGAGGGATCCAAAGAAGGCTTCTTTAGAAGTTGCTTTACCACTGGCATCTTCCACAAGGTGGGGTACTGTCCCTCTAAGATAGCTACGGTTAATGGCACAGTTAGGTGAGGAACAATGGCTTCACAACCAATTTTACACACCTTAAGGGGGCAGGGATCCAGTGGAGAACCAGATTTAACTCCTTCTAGAAGCTGATCAATAGCATCAGGCGAGGGGAATGGCAAAATGATCAGACCAGGCGAGGGGAATGGGTACTCCCACCAGGATTTGAGGGTCATTGGAAAAAATACCATCTAGGAGATGCCCCGCCAGATGGGTCGGACTCCTAACCAGCTGTGCAAAGCCACTGCCGCTCAAGGTGTCCAGAAGAATTTGAGTGTCTTTACATAGTGTGTTATCTAGATGGCAATTAAAATCACCCAAGAGACTGAGATTAGATCTTTCTTAGGAGGGTTCTAGAAGGCTGCTAAAGGTCTGGCTGAAAGCAGCCCTGGAGCCTGGTTGTCGATAGCATACTACACAAGACAAACTTTCTTTCGGATGTAACTTAATTGAAAGTAAAGGGCTTGGTAGTGATCCAAGGGAGCAGTCAAGGTCTGAGTACAGAAGACCAAAGTCTCTCTGTGGAGAATGCCCAACCCCCCACCTCGCCTGCCTACCCTATCCATCATGACAAGGTTGTAGCCAGACAGGATTGCATCCACGAGGTCAGGACCTGAAGAGTCTGTAGCCCATGTCCCAGTAATGAAGACCAAGTCAGGCTTTCTTAAGGAGACAAATTCTCTGAAGGTCAATTTGTTCTTAATCATGGATCTTGCATTAATGAGAAAACCCTGTGCTATGTGCTTTTTAGAAAGAGACAGTAATGAGTCATTGCTAATGGGAATATTCCCCAAACTAGTCTGCTTCACATGGGTACTGCATAAAGTGCATACATGTGGTTTCTGCTATGTCAGTTTGTAGTAGCACATATAGCTTGGTCACTAAGTGTATATTGTGTGGGTTAGTAATGATCATTTGTAAGGCTTGAAGAACAGGCGGTTCCGCTGGGAACAGGGGATATAAATCTTTGATTGCTCCTCGCAACCTATTATAAGTGAATCTAAAGAGGAGTGTTTGGTTGCTAACATAGTGAAGTTCGTCAGGTTCTATAAATGTTCCATCACGATATCAGTCAACCATGGTGTCTATTCCGACCTGTTGCAGCAGTGACATGCCCACCTTTTCCTGAGTGACCGATAGATCCGGATGGTGCGGCAAGGGTAACACTGGTGCGTATAGTGGGAGTTTGTGCGCCAGTTTCCCCATCTTCTGCCATGCCATATTTGTCGTGCGGATAGTGCATGCATAGCTACACGCGTCCACTGCGGGACGAGCAAGCCATGCCAATTAAATAGCCAGAAGTGCTGTTGCTAAGACCCCAACCAGCCCCCAACCAGCAGGAAGTGACAAGAGAATAGCCGTCAGCACCCTCCACAACAATTGGGAAAACCCGCGGTGGAACGAGGTGCGGCGGGAGCAGGGAAACACAGTGCAAATGCAGGTAGGAGGTAACAATACAATTTAAAAAGCTCCACCAGAGTTAAAACGTTATTAAAAAGGATTTTTTTACAGAATAAAAGCAACGTTTGCCACAGCTTCATTATGTGCTTGCAATCTGCGCACGTCCGCTGCGCGACAAGCAGGCCATGCCGAATAAATAGCCAGAAGTGCTGTTGCTAAGACCCCTGACTCTGCCCTCAACCAGCAGGAAGTGATGGTAGAATAGCTGTCAGCACCCTCCTTAATAAAACGGGAAAACCCGCTGTGGAACGAGGTGGGGCAGGAGCAGGGAATCACAGTGCAAATGCAGGTAGGAGGTAACAATATAATTTAAAAAGCTCCACCAGAGTTAAAACGTTATTAAAAATAATTTTTACAGAATAATACCAACGTTTGCCACAGCTTCAGTATGTGCTTGCCATCTGCGCACGTGTGGGGAGGTTTTGGGTCACTGCGTGGTCCGCATGTGGGGAGGTATTGGAGGGTAGAAGGGTTCTAATGATTGTTTTAATGTACTTGTAGGGAACTAGATTGATATCTTATCTAAAGTTGAATTATTTTCACAATCTCTTGCAAGAAGTATATCGATTGATGTGGAATAGGGGGCAGAAAATACAGAGAATAGGATTGTTGTTGTAAGGTCTGTAAAGCCTAGCTATTCTTTTTCCCTGTTGAGTTGGAATGTGGCAGGGTTAAAAGATAAGATTCTAAACCCAGAATTGTTGGAAATAACAGATACATTTGATTTTGTTGTTTTGCAGGAAACCTGGGATATCAAGCCAATCTCATGCCGGGGGTCTTCCTGCTATTCTTGCCCCGCTGTACCCTCTTCCCATAGGAGAGCTAGGGGTGGTCTTTCTATATGGAAAACACTGAATTTCAGAATGGAAGTGACTACTATTGATTCAGGAAGCCCTGCATTCCAGGCTCTGCTTAAAGATAGTCTGGGTTATTTTTATTTGGTAGCCTTTTATAACAACAACTTCACTAATAAGTTTTGCCATTTATTTGAAGGGTTGGTTTGGTTTGTCAGGAGTTTGAACTGGGACCTAGACTTTTGCTATGTTTGGACTTCAGTGCCAAACTTGGGGATCAATTTGAGGAGTTGAGCTTTTTGGGCAATGTTGCAGAAGAAGGTCCCCTGGATATTAGAGGGAGACAGCTGAGGAATTGTTTAGTGTCAAATCATCTTGTGGATATAATCAACTTTTTTCAGGGTGATAGACCGAGTAAATTACGTCTCAGAAACTTTTTTGATAATGTTGTGACAGAAACCATAAGTACAGAACTGGATGAACTGAAAGGCCTTAAAACATCCAGTAAATATATGGCCCCAGTTAGCCATAAAGCTATTGATCTTTTTGAAACCCTCTGTAAGCAGGATTTACACATGATCAACCCGCATCGCAAAAAACATAGTAACATATCGCCAGGGGAATTAAAGATCATTAGAAACATCAGTCAGGATGAAAGCATATTGTGCCAGAAAGCTGACAAGGGTGGCGCACTTGTCATCATGGACCGAGCATACTACGATTCAATGATCAATGAACATCTAAATGACACCAATCTATATATGAGTATTACACATAATCCAACTAGAGAAATACAAGACACTCTGATGCAAATATTGAAGAAAGCAGTAGAAAACGGTACCATTAAAGAGAAGACAAAACAATACCTTATGCAAACAGACCCACGGAGCCCGTCATTTTATATGACGCCTAAAATTCACAAAAATTTGTACCAACCTCCGTGTAGACCCATTGTGTCAACTGTTAAAAGCATACATGAGCCAGTGGGGAAATTCCTCGATAAATATCTTCAAACATTTGCAGTGGATGCTCACTCATATATCAAGGATACTACAGACTTTTTAAAAAAATTGGCAGATGTGAAAATCAGTAATGAACAACTAATCTACATGGCCACCATAGACGTTCAAGCATTGTATACGTCGATACCCCACTTATCAGGCATTGAGGCAGTGGAAAAAGTCCTACTATCTAGCACTTATGAAGACACCATGAAGATCTTTTTGATGGAGCTCCTTGAGTTTACCCTCATGCACAGTTACTTTAACCATGGTGAATTATGGTATATTCAAAAAAGTGGTACAGCCATGGGAAATTCGGCTGCGCCGACGTATGCCAATATTTTTATGAGGATCTTTGAAGAGATGAACATTCTGAGCCAAGAGATCTGGAAACAGCACACTAAACTCTTTGTACGTTTTATCGACGACATTTTCATTGCTTGGGAAGGTACCAAGGAAACTTTGTCATCAGAAATCTCCAAACTGAATCACATAGATGAACGCATCAAGTTTACTTGGGATATTCAAGATGAATCTATCAATTTTCTAGATGTGAAGGTCACCCGAGGTGAACACAACTTTGACACTACTCTATATAGGAAAAGCACAGATCGTAACAATCTATTGAGCTTCGATAGCTTCCATCCTCCAGCGCTCAAAAGACATTTGCCATTCTCACAACTAATGAGGGTGAAAAGAGTCGTCTCGGACCAAGAAAAAGCAGTAATTCAGATGACAGAAATGTCCACACGTTTTGAGAAAAGAGGTTACCCTCAAACTGTCCTGAAAGAGGCTACAGACAGAATAAAGGAAATAACAAGAGAATCTCTGTTGAGTAGTAAACCTAGTCCCAAGGAGCAGCGGATAACATGCGTAAGCAAATTTTCCACAGCCAGCAAGGCTTTCAAAAACATTATCAAGAAGCACTGGTCTATTTTGCGGATTGAACCTGACTTTAAGGGAGCTTTTCAATTAGATCCACTATTTGCTCATACACGTTCCAAAAATATTGGTCAACTGTTGAAAACAGGCTCTAAAGCTAACCCATACACGATCTGGAGAGGAACTCTACCATGCTTGAATTGTAGCAATTGTGGGAACATTAAGAAGGGCAACAAGCTATCACCCCCAGAACACAAGGATAACATTAATCTACAAGTAAATGGTACATGTGACTCGATGAATTTGATTTATATTTTAAGTTGCCCTTGTAAATTGCATTATGTTGGCCACACAGAGCGCAAACTGAAAACAGCAGGCCATGCCGAATAAATAGCCAGAAGTGCTGTTGCTAAGACCCCTGACTCTGCCCTCAACCAGCAGGAAGTGATGGTAGAATAGCTGTCAGCACCCTCCTTAATAAAACGGGAAAACCCGCTGTGGAACGAGGTGGGGCAGGAGCAGGGAATCACAGTGCAAATGCAGGTAGGAGGTAACAATATAATTTAAAAAGCTCCACCAGAGTTAAAACGTTATTAAAAATAATTTTTACAGAATAATACCAACGTTTGCCACAGCTTCAGTATGTGCTTGCCATCTGCGCACGTGTGGGGAGGTTTTGGGTCACTGCGTGGTCCGCATGTGGGGAGGTATTGGAGGGTAGAAGGGTTCTAATGATTGTTTTAATGTACTTGTAGGGAACTAGATTGATATCTTATCTAAAGTTGAATTATTTTCACAATCTCTTGCAAGAAGTATATCGATTGATGTGGAATAGGGGGCAGAAAATACAGAGAATAGGATTGTTGTTGTAAGGTCTGTAAAGCCTAGCTATTCTTTTTCCCTGTTGAGTTGGAATGTGGCAGGGTTAAAAGATAAGATTCTAAACCCAGTCTCTGGCAAGGCCTCCCCTCCCCATGAAATTGCTCGAGTAACTGGCGTAAAAGGGCCTTCTTCCTTCCATCAAGGGCAGACAAGTTAAACTGTTCATGGACAACACCACCGCCATGTGGTATAGCAACAAACAGGGTGTGGTGGGGTCATGGACCCTGTGTCAAGAGGCCCTGTGTATTCTTGTGGCTCTGGATTGGACATGGATAGTAAGGTATCCAGAACTCCTGGGCATGAACATCGCTCTTCCGTTTAGGTTGCCCCTACGGGAGGATCTACTGTTGCAGCAACAGGGCAAGGTCCTCGACCTGAAACTGTGTACACTTCATTTTCATGTGAGGAGGTTGACTGGTGATAGTTGATAGTTTGTCATCATCCTCCTGAAGTCTGTGATGTCATTGTACCAGCCAGGATTCCCTCAACCAAGACAGTATATACCTGCTGGTAGGATAAGTGTGCAGCTTGGTGTGCATCCAAACAGGTTGATCCCTTTCAGCACCCTTCTCTGAAGTATTTTTGTTTTTTCTCTCATTAGTACAGCAAGGCATTGCTCTGGATACTGTTAAAGGGTACCTTTTTGCCATATTTGCATTCTTGCTGTTACTGGATCAGCCCTCCCTGTTTAAGTCACCAGTTGTGACTTGTTTTCTCAAGGGACTACAGCATATATGTTCCCTCCAAAACCCTTTATCATGCCCCAGTGGGATTGAACCTAGTGTTAACCTTCCTTATATGTGTGCCCTTTGAGCCATTGCACAATTCCCTTCTACGTTTATTGACCTTAAAAAATGCCTTTCTACTTGCCATTACATCGTCCAGGAGGGTTAGTGAGCCGCAAGCACTTTCTGTGCACCCTCCTTACACATCTTTCTTCCCAGACAAGCTGGTGCTGAGAACACGTGCCTCTTACCACCTGAAAATGTTGATGGTTTTCATGTGGGCCAGACCATCACCATGCCTACCTTCTTTGCTCCGCCTCACACTTTCAAAGAAGAGGAGAGACTCCATTGACTGGACCCAAAAAGAGCATTGTCATTCTACATTGATCGTACCAGAGAGTTCTGGGTGGAAGATCAACTTTTCATTGGGTTCATTGGGGCAAAAAAAATGAAGCCCATGCAGAAACAGACCATCTCACGATGGACAGTGATCTCCACTACAATCTGCTACACATTGCCCAAGAAGCAATCCCCTGAGGGCTTGCATGCTCATTCCACCAGAGACAAGGCTGCGACCACTGTGTTGACTCACGGAGTTCCTGTCCTAGATATTTGGCAGGCTGCAAAGTGGGCGTTTCTGCACATGTTTACCAAACACTATTGCCTGGTCTGTCATGATTGGCACTTTGGCCGTTCTGTCCTCCAGGACTTTCAGGTCTACATCTCTTTGGAGAGGTATTCCTTGGGTATCTATTCTAAAGTCTACGGCTAGAAGTCTCAATCAGATGAACAAGTTACTTATCTTCAGTAATGCCTTATCTGGTAGAGACTCTATCTAGCCGTAGATTCCTCACCAACCCTACCATCCTCCCTGCTCTGCAAATAGATTTCTCCTTATAGAGTAACCCTTAAGAGGTCTATCAATGTCAGACAGTAAAAGAGCAGCCGGCTCAACAAGGTAGTCGGCGGATGCAATGGCGTTATGAGCACGACGGATGTTAACTTGCAGCTTCCAGCCACATTGCATCAGTTGTTTGCTTAAATGGTGTATTGAACAAAATGTCAAAAATATGTTAGTAATGTATTGTTTTGTCTCGTGAAATAGCACTCACCCATCGTGACTTAGGGCGAATACATTGTATCAAATATATTATGCATATTGTTTAATATTCAGATACATATATGTACTGTGTTGAATCCCTTTTTAAAAAAACAAACAGAATAAAAGAAATATCTATGTTTTAACTTTGTGTTGTGGGTTGCACTGAGCCTGGGTCATCCCCCATTAATTGATGATTGACCAGTATGTTAATTGAATCCTAAATACTGCCTAGGAAATTTCTCTTCATTGTATTATTACCCTGTCCTAGGAGCCTTATAAACCTTACAGGGGGTCCCTATTTTTTGCCCTTACACGACGGATGTTATGTCGTGTGGCCTGTCCAGTCATAAACCCCGCCTGATCCGGATGAACTATCAGCCCCATTAGGATGGGGGGCGGACTTCCGTCCACCCACCACCCTAGCGGTGCTGGGACTTGACCGCCAGCGGTGCGGCGGTCCCGCACCACTGATTAGGATGCGACCACCACCCTGGCGGTCGTATCCTGTATACCTAACACTGCGGAGGCAGCACCTGCCACAATGCCAAAATGGCATGTTTCACTTTGCCATGCACAACATGGCAGGCACCGCGTGGTGTCTGCCACCTTGTGCGTGGCAATGTAGGAGGGTACCAGAGGTACCCCCCCAAGTGCAGCCCCCACCCCCCCATTCCTTTGGGGGCCCGCAACGGGCCCCCAAAGCAATTTCCGCCGGCATTTCCAATGCCTCCATGGAAAGGCCTTGTAAACAGGACATCATAATATGGATTCCAGGCACCGCCACCATATCATGCCCGAGTTCTGCCCAGTCGGCAATCGTGATGATTGCCGACCGGCGGAAAAGCGGCGGACGGACTTTCCGTCCGCCGCGGTACTCCCCGCCAATGCTAATATGGCGGGGTATATGTGGTTGTGATGGCGGGTAGATCGCCACCGCCAGCAGGGTGGTCGCAATCCGCCCCCCATTATAATGGGGCCCTAAGTCTGTAATGTGCGGAACAATGCGGTTGGCTATGACTTTAGCAAGGAGCTTGGCCTCCACATTAAGGAGTGATATAGGGCATTATGAAGCATGTTGTTCAGAAGGGCTACCTGGTTTTAAAAATGCCACTATGTCTGCATGGCGCCAGTCTCCCTTCGTCCAGGGCTGCTGTAAGTGCTGCAAGATAGGGGGCCGTCAAGAGGGACTTATGTTTTCTATAAAATTCGCATGGAAAGCTGTTTGGGAAATCCAACATTAGGGGATAATTCTAAGGTAAGGAATCTGCAGCTAGATGGAGTTTCTACCAGATAAGGCATTACCGAAGGTAAGTAAATTGTTCGTTTATTAACAACGCTTCAGCATGTTTGACACACTAGTATAGCTAGCATCTGATGCTCTACTGCTTTACAGATGATGTAATACTTCATCACATATGCCAGTATTTCCCCTCTAGTTTCAACTCTTGTAAATGGGAAAAATGTATAGTAATCGTGATACCGTCATTTTCCTGTGTTACATTTTAAACGCCAATGAACCAATGAGAAATAAAGCAAATAAATAACAATAACTACTAACCATTGTAGGACCGAAACTACATCTCGGGCTAACAATATCAAACCTGGAACTCTGCTGTAATATCAAACCCCATTCCTTGGAGCCCCATACTACAGCTTTGCCAAAACCTAGGCACTTCCCTTTGATATATATAGTATGAATATTATATCTTTTCTGTCCATTATATTCCCATGTGTGACCAAATGTGATTAATAGAAAATACATTTATCTCATGTTATGTTCTTAAACATGATAATAAATATATTCACAGTATTGCTTTTAGTGCTCAGTGTATTGTTTTGAATTATTTGTCAGTGACTTTTGACAAATTTCTAGAAGGTTGATAAATATGTTTCTACGTGCCTTGTCTATTTTTGCTCAAAAGAGCATGATCATACAGAGTGAAAATTAAAATTAAAAAAGAAAATACGTGCAAGGGCCTGATGCCACTCTCTCTTCATTGTTTATTCTGAGACTTTCTGTAACAGCGCAACAATGTTATAAAAGCCAAGCACAAAGGCAGAGGCGTTACAGAGGATACCTTCATGCCAAGAGACACTCAGACAGGCCGGGCAGAATCATATCACTGATTTTGATTGAAAGGCTACTGGAGGGGCTTAGCCTTTGTCATTCTGCTGAGTGAACTTATCAGTATAGCTGGCCTCAAGAGACAAGAAAAGCAGGCCTTGCTATTATATTGTTTGAGCCTTATTGTTCAAACAGGTATGCAGGGTGTACCAGCTCTAAAACTTGAAATATGTTTTATTATCTGCTGTCCTATAATTAGCTTTATGTCTAAAAGTAACAGTATGTGGATATATATATATGCCATAATTGTGTAAACACAGTCTTGTATACAGCACTTCTTACAAACAACTATTACAGGAGCAGTTGCTTCTGCCTCTATACAGTCAATTAGTCCACAGACTATTATCGCCACCATTGACAAAGCATGCTCAAAACAAGACGAAATTCCAGGCAGGATTGCTCTGAAGACCAATCAGTTGGAAGCAGTTTCTCCTCATACGTCAGTGAATGATAGGCATCGATTTCTGAAGGCTTAGATTTCTGACTATGTTTTTTTCCTTGACATAGTATCGCCTGTAGAAGAGTGTAACAATTGGGGGATGGTATTTGCATATATTTCAACTACAATGCAGTGTTACTAGAGGTGTTAAAAGAAGTAGAAAATGAGCATGAAGCTGCACCTGGCTGGATTTTGCTGGTAATTGGAGGCAGTCCTATTGATAGTGATGTTCGTGGAGAAGCCACCGTTTTGACGGTGCACCAGGGGTTGGCAGCCGCTTCCCTTTAGTTTTGTGAAAGAGAGCTTCCAAAACCGATTTCAGAAGTTTACACATCTGTGGAAGTGTTCCTTATGCTCATAGGCCACTAAGCCTCATTAAAAGCATAACATTAGATTGAGGGGTCCTGCAAGAAAAAGTGGTGCTGGAAACTAAAAACAAAAAAAAAGGATTGGATCTCCACCTACACAAGAGTCAGGCAGGAAATACATTTGAGGGACTGTGATTAAATTAAAAAGCAAGATTGGTATTGCTATTCTGATAGCTGTTCACAGTGATCTGTAAAATGATAAGTGCTCGGGCCCAACCGTTTGCTCAGGAGTTGCTGCCAGCGCTGCAGAAGTTTGTGGTGCTGAAAACCAAGACTACATAGTTTTGATTGCTCCACATACATCTTTAATCAGTGATTCATTTAAACCGGTCAGACTCACCAATATCCCATGCTTAGGGACCGGCACTTATTTTTCCTAATACATCCCCAGACACTCCCTGACACCCATACTCACTTCTACACATTCTTTTTCATCCCTGCTTTCTATCTTTGTCACTGAGATAAGATACATTTACTTTTATTTGATTTAGTTTAAATCATAAAAGGGTGGCACAACCACCAATATACACAATGTGCAAGGACGATTATATCAATGCATTAATTAACATAAATCTCATCAAATTTACTAAAATGATTATATCAATGCATTAATTAACTTGAGTCTCATTAAAATTTGCAGTAAAACATAATCATCAATCTCATCAAATATACTACAATGATTATATAAATGCATTAATTAACATGAGTTTCATTAAAATGTACAATAAAACAAGTTTAAAGGCTAGAAGTGGTTTGTTGATCTAAAAGAAGACTAGTACCGTAGATCGAATCGAGTGAAACCAGAATAAAGTGCTTGGTGCTGTAAGCTAATAGTCTGCAATAATAAAAAAAAAATGCTCAATTATAATTTGAACTACTACCATTGTTGATTTCCTAATATTTCGCAGGGTGGAGTATATGGGGTTGTAATAAATGGACTTCAAATTCTTAGTCACACTTTATCTCCTTGTATCCCCAGTTAGTTCTAACTGGCAGTCCCTCTTTTCCAGTTCTTTTGCTGCGATAGTCAAAAACGTTATTGCCTTGCATGCCAGTTTTACTGTTGAGCATCCAAGGCATTTGATTACAGCAGTTCTGCAGGTACTTATTTGTTCTTTGTTCAATAGTGGCCGTAGAAGGGTTTCTGTATGTGTAATAAAGCCGGACAGATACATAGTAAGTGAAGTATTGATTCTTCTCCTTGGCCACACAGGCGGCAATCCATTGTGGTCCAAACCCGTTTCCATTTTGGAGTGAGGTCCTTTGATGAATACACATCCAATCTCAATAAGATCAATTTCCGCTTTTTTTGATTTGCGAAATGCTCTGTCAGGTATGATTGAGGTATTAACTTTTTGTATGTTGGCATTACCATCCAGGCAATGGTTTTTAAAATCAGGGAGGCTTTGTCTATTACTTGAGATTGTAGTTTGATGGTTTTGTTGACTACTTGTTTAAATTCAGGGTAGGACAATATTGTGTTCCAAGCGTCCTCTAGTTTTAGAGCTGCGATGGATTGTTTTAGGGGGAAGCAGACTCCATTAGTCGATCTGGATTGCTTTTCAACCTCCAGCCAGCAATTATGTGTTAAAGAATCTTCCTCTGCCGCCCTCATTCTCCAATTATATTTGATAAGTGCCCCTTGTCTTGTTGGAATATGATTTTTTAACCCGAATTCCAGTCTGATCAAGGCGTGTGGAATATGGCGAGGAATTAAAAACAGATTCTTAAAGAGTCTAGTTTGAGCAGTATTTAAAACTATTGCATCCTTTGTATCCAGTAGTTCGGAACCACATGTAATTGATGGCAAAAATGTTGCCGCCACGACTGTCAATAAGTGTGTTGTTGAAATATCGCTTAGGTTTTTTTGCAAAATTTTAAATGCGAATAATAACTGTTTTGCTTTGATTTTCCTAGTTCTAGATGTTGCTTGAAACTAAGGTGTCGGTCTAACAGTACCCCCAGATATTTATATGTTCCCACCTATTCCAGAGGGTCACTTTTTATCGTCCAAGTAAATTTTGGTTGTTTTTTATGTGAGTTTGAAAAACACATAACTTTCATTTTCTGAAAATTTATGATTAGTTGAACTGAAGCTGTGTATAGTGATAATTGATTTATCAAGCGCTGTAGACCTCTGTGCGTTTGTTATAGCAGCACTATGTTGTCCGCATATTGTAAACTTGTTGTTCGAACATTACCCAGTTTTGGGGGGGTCCCCTTGTGCTAGGAGAAGGTTATTGTCTAGGTCGGCCGTGTAGATGTTGAATAAGCAGGGAGCCAAAACACACCCCTGTTTTAAGCCATTTACAGTCGAGATTTATTAGTTAGACTTTGACCATCCCCCATTTTGATTTGGACCCATGTTTTTGAGTATAGGTTAATGATTGTGTCTAGCAATTTTGTGGGGGCTCCCCAAGATTTCATTTTAGCCCATAATAAGGATCTAGGGACCTTATCAAAGGCTGCTTTGAGATCTACAAAGCAGGAATACAAAACTTTGGAATTAACTATTGCCTGGTTGGCAAGGAGAGTGACAGCTGACAAGTTTGTTAGGGTGCCCATCCCTGCTCGAAATCCTGTTTGGGTATTAGGGATCAGTTTTGTATGGTTGACCCAATCCTCTAGATCATTCAGCAGATTCATTGCGTACATTTTGGCCTCAACATCGATAAGTGCAATTAATCTGTAGTTAGAAGGATTGGAACAATCCCCTGATTTATATATTGGTTGCAGGATGCTTCCTCGCCATGAATCTGGAATGGTGCCGGTCTCTAATGTATATGCAAACAGCGAGGCTAAGCGCACTGACCAGAATGCTGGATCTTTTTTGAATAAAGCATTGGGTAGACCATTTGGTCCCGGGGCTCTATCAGATCTTTGCTTCTTAATTGCGTACAAAACCTGTTTTTGTGTAAGCTGTAGATGGTAGTCTTGGGGGTCGGGCCTTGATGTTTCAAGCAAGCACAGATGCGAATTACCTTCTCGCTGGTTGTTTTGAAGCTGGAGGAGGGATTTCGGTCTTGATGTATAGATCATAGGCTCTAGTGTTTGATTACTTCTTGATGTTAGCGCCTGGGTGGTCGGTCCCTGACTGATGGTTCTCCTGATCCCTTTGTTTAAAGTGGTAGATCATTATCTCCTTTGATGTTTTGGATTTGACACCAGTCCCCGAGAGAGTGTTGAATGTGGCCTCTACATGCACTCTCCACATCTTTTTCACTGTTTTTCTGTCTTTCCCTTTATACTCCTTTCTGCCTTTTTCTCTCTCTTGCTCTGGGTCAAAGTCTACTAAGCAAAAATAAGTGAGGGTGAGGACCATTATATCTTAAGTCAGGGCATAATTTTTCATTAGGCTAGTGAGCTCAATCATTAAATAGTGTTACCTGGGGTATCACAACACCTATTTTAAACCGCTCTTTAACACCACTCTGCACACACCACTTGGGCCCACACACCCTCACTTTACCAGAAGGCTAAGAAAGATCTCTGGCAAAGAGCCATCTAGTGGGTGCCCGTCGGGCATTGCCACGCCGGCCCGATGAGGAGCTAGCCCATTGATGACATGACACCCATTTGGGTGTGTGAGGGCACGTGCTCCTATTGAAGTACATTCCTTCCCCTGGAACTCTAGACCTCTATTTCTTTACTGTCTTGAAGAACTGCACATCCCTTTACCTATAGTTCATTGATACAAGGAGCATGTGTGCTGGACCTAAAAAGCTCCTGGTTCCCCTCTTTGTTGTGGTTTAGCAAAGAAACATGCTCTACATCCTATGGTTATTTCTGTGGTATGGGACTTGGGCGGTAGCGTTTCTGGGCAACTTAGCAGAAGTGACATTAGCTTACCATATTCACAAAATATATATCGTGGTGACTCCAACTAAAGAATAAAGAAACGAATGTATGTCGATACTTAGCATGATTTTAGTGCAATGTTTTTCTTAGCATAAACCATTACTTCGCAAGTTTTAACTGCGCATGCATTTATAATGCAAATGGTTATGAAAGTATTATGGTTTCTGCTAATTAAAACATCACACTAAAATCATGCTTACTCAAACACTACCTTACACTACTTAAACGCCAATACACTACCCTAAACACTAATACCCTACCCCTACACAACCTTCCCCTTACCTGGACCCTACACTCTGACACTACACTTCACGACCCCCCGACACTACCCTAAACCCTAAAAACACTACTCTACACTACACAAACACCGCACCACTACCCACTACCCTAAACCACTACCCCCAGCACAACCCTCACCCTTCCCCCAGTCCGAACCCTACACTACCCTGCACGACACCCCAACACTACCCTAAACCCTAAAACACTACCCTACACCACACAAACACCACACCACTGCCTTAAACCCTAAAACACTACCCCCTGCACAAACCTCACCCTTCCCCCAGTCTGCTCCCTACACTACAACACTACCCTGCACGACACCCCAACACTACCCTAAACCCTAAAACACTACTCTACACTACACAAATACCACACCATTACCCTAAGCCCTAAAACACTATCCCCTGCACATCCCTCCCCTGACCTCCAGTCCTGTCCCTACACCAAAACACTACCCTGCACGACCCCCCGACACTATTCTAAACCCTAAAACACTACCCAACACTACACTAACACCACAACACTTCCCTAAACCCTAAAACACTACCAACAGCACAACCCTGCCCCTACCCCGGTTCGTTCCCTACACTAAAACACTACCCTGCACGACCCTCTGACACAACCCTAAACCCTAAAACACTACCCTACACTACACAAACACCACATCACTACCCTAAACCCTAAAACACTAGCCCCAGCTCGACCCTGCCCCCTCCCCCACCCCCAGTCCAGTCCCTACATTGAAACACAACCCTGCACTACCCTCTGACACTACCCTAAACCCTAAAACATTACACTACCCTACACTACACAAACACCACATCACTACTCCCCAACACTACCCTTCACGACCCCCGACACTACTCTATACTACTCAAACACAACCCTACAACCTAAAAGACTACCCCTGCATGACCCAAAAAACTACACTTACCTCTCTCGCCTCCGTGGTTCCTCTCTTCTCCTGCTTCCAGCAGTTTCCAGCGATTCCAGATCTGTATGTCATTGTTTGGAAACGGAAGCGCCTTCCAAACAACGATGTGGATAGCGCATACCAGTACACCACATACGCTGTAACAATGCTTGCGATGTAACAACTTGCATACTAATGGTACGTGTTGTAACATCGCAAGCGTAGTAACGCTTGAGATGTAAAGGTATGCGCACTTACAGCCGCGCACTAAAAGCTGTTTACCAAATTAAACATCTGATGGACCTGTGAACTATCCATGTAGAAATACAGATTGAGGGGATATACCATCTAGCACAAAAGCTGCATTCTGTCCTTATTTATTGTATGCTTATGACAGCATTCTTGTAGAGGATGACTCCCCTCTTTTTTTTGTAAGAGGTACAGAAGAGATAATACAAAGGTTTTCCTCCTTCTACCTAAAGTACTCAGGGAAAATTATGCAGAGTGGGCTCTGAAACCTAGTTGGGTGTGGGAGGGAGTTAAGGGGGGCAAATAAACTGTTCCACATGTAATTCCCATAAGGAGTGAGCCTCGAGTCCAGTGCGAATATCGTATTAACCCTTAGGCTAAGTGTAACATAACAAATATTTTAGATCAGCTACAATGTCTTGGTGTAATAGTACGTTGTAGATGCACTGTTAATACCCTTCTTTCTCTCTCGAGGGATCTCTATGGATAATCATAAGCATTAAATAGCCCTACCCGGAGCAGTTCTTTCAAAAAGTCACATCTACTTCACCTTACTTCGGAAAGGCCAGGACACAGATATGAAAGACATTTAAATTTTTTGCAGTCTTAAAAACAGGCTATACTGTCAATCTACTGAATTATTATTAATTTGAGAATGAAAAAGGGTCATACCCTTAAAAATCACTTAAGCAAAATAAAAAGTGATCTTTTAAAAACATCCTTCACACATACTTTTGCCTTCTTTTTTAAATAATATAAGGAGTAACACATAGCAATGTAGCCTGTACAGACTGCATCCCTGAAGCAATGTAAATAGGCCACTGCGCCTTTAAGGGCCTCTGACTTCCAGTGTCCCATAATACCATGTAGATAGTAGTTTACTCAGTTCTTTTTTCCAGCTCCTGCTGACAGAATAATGGAGCAGAGCGCTGCCTTTTTTAAGGTTGTTTTCCTCACAATTTTCATCTAAAGCTTTTTTCAAGCTGGTTCACTCAGCGTCTTTTTTAGGGAATAGAGTATTTTTATTTTCTGAGAGAAAAATTATCAAATTTTTCACAAAATGCTATCTCTTTTTGCCAACCATCCACAGTATGGCAGGAAAATGGCGGAAAAAGACCCGCACAGAATCTGTATTGTATGTTTGCAAGACTCTAATTACCCCAAAATGTGTCGCCCCTGCAAGACCCTCTCCAGGCACACTTTGGAGGACAGAGAGAAGATTTGCCTCCATGGCCAAGTGGAGCACTGCAGATGGCAAGATTCCTTGACTGGTGATGCTTCTGAAGAGCGAGGAGAGACGGTATTCTCGACCAGCGCCCCTAAGTCATGCTCTGAAGACTCCCACAGAGGGTGATCCAAAAAGAGAACATATCGAGAAGAGATAATGCATCTACTTGTTGGGTGGGGTCAGAAAAGATATGGGCAAAGAATTTTAGCTTTGTCTTATGGAATTCGCATTTGTCTGCATTTACAATCAAACCTGATTCAGCAAGCAATTGAGATACTTGTGTAAGAGCTTTACCATGCTCTTTTTGTGTACCTTTGAAAACCAATATGTCATCGCTGTAATTGTACACATTCATGACTGGCTGTATGATATGTCGGATGATGACTTGAAAAAGTTCGGCAGTGGATGGCACACCAAAACGTAGTATTTTTTATCGAACAGACCAGCATGTGTAAAAAAGGTTTTAATGCACCAGCAATTTTCTTCAAGTTCTAACTTATGATAACCTTTATTTAAATCAAGGTGAGAGAAAATCTTTGCACCATTTAATTGCGTTACCATGTCAGCAATATGATGACCTGGATGTCGTTCTCATTCAATTGCCTTGTTTGCTTGACGATTGTCAACGCATATGCGTACAGCTCCTGCACTGTCTTTTTTAGGCACTACCACTAGGGGTGAAACCCATGGCTTTGGACCAGGTGAATGCTCAACAATGTTATGTTTAAGTAACAGTTCAAATTCTTTTTCAACCGTTTCTTGCAAATGGAATAGCAAATTGTCTATGTCTCTGAGCAACAGGATGGACGTCCTCATTAATATGCAACTTTACTTTCATAGTCTTAAGTTTTACCAATTCATGAAATAACAAAGGGAACTGACTTACCATTTCGTGGTGAGCATTCATGTTGTAATTCACATAAATCAGTACCATATCAGCTGAGCTGAAACTGAGTTGACAGGCACTTGACGCGTTGCCTTGATAACATGGATGGGTACTTGTACCTTCGTTTTCGTGTTTCATTGTTGCTACAAATTAACCTCGACTTTTTAAAGGTATCGATGCAGCCCAAGTGTATAATTTAGTTTTTGATGGTGTAAGTTACAGCAATGGAAATAGTTCATTGTATTTCGCCTCAGGAATATTGTTTATTGATGCACCACTGTTGATAATGAAAGGTGTCAAACAACCATTTATTTTCAGTGTAATCTTCGGACAGTGTTGGAATGACTTTGGTGCTTTGGCATGTCGATCTTTCTTTAACTGACATTTTCCAACACAAGTGGCCAAACCAACATGCGCACGCTTTTCTGAGGTAAGTATCAACATTGCACAATAGCTTTCATTGCTTTCCCTTGATACAGATACAGAACAACTGTTAGACAATGATTTGACTTTGTTCAGTGTTGATTTGTCTCAACTGATATCGCCACTTGGCCTTGTGGGTGTGCATCAAAAGTTGCTTCTAGAGCATTCTGGTGGCTAGTTTGTCATTGCGCAGTGACACACCTACTTTTTCCTTTGCAAACCATCACAAAATGGTTCTTTTCACAGTCTTTACATTTCTGTCCAAGAGCGGGACATTTACCTTCATGCTCAGGATGGACGTGGCCCAGTTAATCAAAAGCCCAGAGGCCTCTCAGTATAGTTCAAGGATATGGAGCAAGCATGCTCCAGATTCTTGGGGGTAGGCCAGATATAGATGAACATCATCAGCATAGAGTGCTATCCTGTCCAAACCTCCTAGGCAGCACCATCCCAGCAATTGAGCTACGCACCTCATTCATATGGTGAGAATTTTTCCTGTCCCTACTCTATGTACAGTGGGGGCAGCTGTACAGTCACGGATAGGGTCTGGAGTGGCATTAAAGTCCCCTTTAGTGATCGTGATCCCATGTGGGAACCCCAGGAGTACACTCTGGCATGCCTCTAGAGCAGTCCTGGGTAACTGTGGTAGGACGAAGACACTGAGGAGGTTAATTTGCAACTCTTCCAGTACACCCTCTGTTTCTATATATCTACCCAAGAGGTCAGAGGACACCCTTGTGTCTGTTAGGGTAAACCTTTTCTGCAGTAGGTTGCATACCCACCTTGAGCTCCTAGAGAACCAGGCATGAAACATCTTAGTCTCGGTCCCAGGAGTCGGGGTGTCACTGCATGGAGACCAAGTGAGTAGTGAATTAACATCTTTGCCTTGGTATCGGACAGTGAACATGTGCAAATGAAGAAAACAACACCCTGTGACTGGGTAATCCAGTAAAACAAAGCAAACCCAATACCCCCCAACACCCCACCCGTACTTCCCTCCCAGAGACTTGGTCACCCAGATCATGCCTGCAAACACCATACTAATGGTATAATCTATGTACAGGAGGGAACCTATAACCTCAAGTTGTAAGGATCAAGTTGGTTGCGAGCCTGTATTATTATCAGTCTAGTTTGTGTCATAAGCTCAGGTTGGGGTGGGCAGTGGGTCATACATCACCCATCCGGTATAGGAGGCCTACCCCATCTGTCAAAGGTGGTTGAGAATCTTTATACCATTGCGTCAGCCTGAGTCCTTCGCTCCACCCCTCCCCGGGAAAAGCCAGGGGCAGGGTTAGCAGGGATCTGGTTAGTTGTGTCAGGTGTGGTGAGCTACATTCCATGTCTGATGTGTGAGGGGAGTGGGCATTGCGATTCCAGCCTTTTCATGAGTGGGTCCCCCAACAGGAGGTTGTCTCTGTCCTGGTAGTTTAGGATATGGGCAATCAGTGGCCGAGAGGGTGCTACAGGGGGAGGTTTCTGGGCCAGCGACCCGTGGCGCCTGTTCAATCACAAACCATTGTGAGAGCACCTCTACCGGTGTCCTGGACTTCAACCAGTTCTCCAAAAATGTCTCCAGATTTGTGGCCTCAGTGCCCTTTGGAAACCCAACAAGCCACACGTTCTCTGCATCTTTAGATCTGTTCTCGGCTTCCTATGCTCTTAACTCAAATGGATTTGTGGCTGATGACAGTTTGGACACTATAGATGTGAGGGTAGCAATTTTGTTCTCAAGTGTTGAGACATTGGACTCAGGCCTATGCGCCTCAATTAGCTATATTGCAGAGATGCTGGCGGAGTAGGGTCATGTCAACCTGCACCTCATCAATTCAGGTCTCCTCTGCTTCGTTTGTGGCTTGGATGGCCTGCAGGATGGCTGCAGTGTCTGAGATCACAGTGGCCGCATCATCAGGGCACCCTAGGGTGGTCCCCTGGTAGCCCCGGAGTATAGCGTAGTGAACATGTCCATCTTGCCTGGGCGGATGGCCCTTGTCCTTCCCCATGGCGAGACTCCTGACAGTTGTCATGTGTGAGCCCAGCCCTGGCCCGCTTGCCCCTTGGCAGCTGCAAGCTTGATGGTAGGGATAGGCCAGCACAAGTAGCCAGCAAGGCCTGCCTGCCTAGAGAGTGGCATAGGGTCGGGATCTCAGGCTGGGTTAAGAATCGTTCGTCGCTGGTCTACTTGCCCCAGTTCAGTCCCAAAGTGATAAGACGAAGGAGGAGGTAAAAAGGGGGCAGCACATGCTGCTATGTCACCTCATCTGGGACATCCTTCATCAGCAGGGCTCCGTCCATGGGATTCCAGGTCAGAAGAGAGCAGGGCGTCTCAAGGAGGAGCGGGTAGGCTGAAAAGTGTTGTGCTTCACTGTCCGCCTACGTGGTCCTGGCAGGTAGAAGTCTTCGGGGTGAGGGAGCCTACTCCTGGTGGATCAGGCCCACAGTCTCAGTTTCTCTAATATGTGGTTAGACCAAGTGGAGGCTATAGAGAACACGCTCTCATCAAATCAGGCCCAAGGGCCACAGTGGCACCCATTCAGGACAAGAGGGGTCCCAGGTCACCCACCATGCAGTTGGTGCATGTCTCTCTCTCTCCACTGCTGCTCGTGGGGGGATCCAAGTCGGGCTACAGGGAGAGTGGAGCAAAACTCCCATCAGAGATGAACAGAGGAAGTGCTGACCATGTCCATCAGGGGGTGAGAGCAGGGGCTGAGCCACCACCACTCCTTCACAGGTTTTAGGTTTTGCACCGCGACTCACCCGCAAGATCTGGGCCAATCTGGTCCAGCCATCTTCGAAGGGGGTTACAAGCTTCCGTGGTCTCCTGCTACCCACCGCAGTATGCGGGGATGTCAATGTAAGCCGAAGCAGGAAGAAAGAAGCCCACTGACATGACATAAGGCAGCTGCCTGGGATGCACAGTATAGGCCCTTCCCTCTCTGGTTCGGCCCAAGGCATTGCCAGCCAAAGCTGCTGGAGAGAGACCCACATCACCGGAGGGGGCCCCCAGCAGCAGTAGGGGATAAATGCCTTCCCCATGGCATCTGCGGTGGCACAGGGTTCTTTAGCACCCACAGGATCCAGAAGGATCGGGTGGAGCTGGGGAGCTAATCAAAAGAGTGCCCGCCATCTTAGCTGCCTCGGGTCCCCCCAACCCGTGTATAATGTCGATTTACCACATTGGTGCTTGCATGGCTTCCAAGATTCAAAGTGGAAGTCAATAAAGAGTAAACAACTCTAGGAAAAGGTACTATCTTACGGTATAAACTTTCTTTGGTCTATATTCAGCATATCATGGCCCATAAAGGTGACAGAATTCACTCTAAAGGGAACTGTGCAGCAGACTTGGCTGCTAAAATAGCAGTGCAAACCTCTAATGTAGCTGTTGTAACCCGATCTCAAACCAAAATCAGTGAAGACCTTTTTGTAACAATACAAGCAACTGATGTAGGGTCCCTAAGTCCATCTTGAGCAGGGAGAGAGTACATTTTCTTAGTTTTTGCAGTCATTGACATGTCTGCCTTTGACACAGATGTCATCTGCCCTTATCTTTTTAAGAACCTGTGAAAGTGTAAAGTCATTGAAACAATGACATTGATAAAGACACTTGATGTGCAGCCAATGACCTCGATAGAACACCTGATTAGACATTGGTCTGGGACATTTGCCTTGTTATTTCCATAATAAGTAAGATAATAATAACATAAACAGTATAGTCTGAGTTTTACCTTATTTGTTTTTAAGAATGTGTCTAAGACTAGCATATTGGTGCACACGTTATCTCAGCCACTAATAGTGTTAGACATTCCAATCTCAGAAAAGATATACTATAAAAGGCCTGTTAATCGACCATTTGGCAGGAGACGTCCTTCGTCCCAGATCATAGTGCAAGATACTGCCAGAAGATCTTCAGACTGTTGTGATGCTGCTGCATCCGGTTATGCACGAAAAGCTGACACCAATCCAAATCCAGGAGAAGAGGAGCTACTTCCGATGTGTGTTTTCCTTTAAGGGAACAATTGCTCCAGACTGCTAATAACTACAGCATTTTGCTGTAAACAGGTGTTTTTTGGCATTGATCTCCCTAAAAAACTCTAGATGCAAGTCATGCCACTCTATGCTCTCATAGTATAGCGCATAGAAGTAGGTTTTAGGATGTTAGGTTGCTAGATGACATTCACAACAGGCATTAGTGTTGTTTTAATAACATTTTGTGTGGTTATTTTAGATGTGCTAAGTCTTATTGTATTTTTTAAACCTTTTTTTATTCAATGTAACATAGAAAAACAGTTATGTAGCATGATTGAACGTGGGTGCAGTGAAAAACGTAGACAGTGCACCTTTTACAGTGTCATCCTTTTCGGTAGAATTCAATGAGGGCACATTATGTAAGGGACAAAAGCTCAAAGAGTAGATCAGTGAAACAGAAAGATATAGTCACAAATTAAGTAACAATTGGGGATGCCTGAGAAACCTGCGTGGGCCCCAAGTCCCAGGGAGCCCCTGTGAAGGACAGAGACCACTGGGAGAAGCGGGCCAAAATTGATTTTGTCCTACAAAGCACTTGCTAGCTAGTAGCCTGCTGTGGTGGATGCCCGAGAAGCCTGCGGGGGACCACGAGTCCAATGGAGAGCCTGTGAAGACCGAGACTGGGAGAGGCGGGGTGAATTACTTGCTAGTAGCCCGCTGCACGGGACACGCGCACCTGGACGAGCCCTGGCTTCTGCACCTGGATGAAGCTGGGCTGGACCCTCTGTCTTTGGACTCTCATCTTTAAAGGTATTTTCGTTTTGCTTTTGTCTCGTTTTTGCTTCGCTACTATTCACACTCATATTCTGTCAAAGAGTGGAGAGTTACGCGGTCCCCTCTTCCCTGTCGGTTGATTTTTATCAATATTTTACATTATTGCTCACTATGGGGAAGAAGAAAGCATCTGGTGCATTGCTAGCTCCTGCTCCTCCAATGAAGGGTATTTCAATTGATCGGATGTTGGAGAGGGCAGTGGGGGAGGAGGGGAGCACAGTGGGGGGAGGGGGTCATAAGAATGGAAATAGTCCTCACCGAGAGAAGCCTGGCCATGAACTCATGCATCAAATCACGTCCACAGATAAAGCATCTCTGGATCTTTTGTCTAGCCCCCCAGCCACTTGCTTAAAACCTCACAAGAACCTACCTCGTGCAAGGGAAAGAACTCAAGAAAGGAACAACCAACCTACCTCACAACGTATCTATCTCACACCGTGACTACCTCTAGAGGCGACCTCGGCGCCATGCCGCCTACACCTTGGCGACCAACCTGAAGGAGAACGAACATTGACGTGCGGCTATATCCTTTATGTTTTGTATCAAGCCACTTACTAGGGTTAGCGCCAAAGAACTTGAGACTTGGGGAGAACTCAACACTGAACCTCGGGGGAGGAGGGAGGGAACGTTGCTGTCGCACACCCAATCAGCAAGAGACGGGGGGGAAGGAGGGGAGGGGGTAGGTGGGAGGGGGGGCGCCAGGTACAGTCTTATAGAAATCTCTTGTCTACCTATCCATCCTTAACTTTCCTTTTCTTCACCCTTTTTCCCCCACCAAGGGACGGACAAAAGAAACCACCAGGCAGGCCAGATGACCCACAGGGGGACAGACGAATAGGACCACTAGTTACATGGGCCAGCACAACAACACAACATGACATGCACAGAGAGCGACACAAGACACACAAAATGACTCACACCCAACAGGGCCAACTCCTAACCAGCTTAAAAGTGGTCTCTTTCAATGTTAAAGGTCTCAACCACCCTGTCAAGAGTATCTTACCAAGCTGAAGAGTAATGTGTGCGTCCTACAGGAGACAAAATTGTCTGCCGACGACGTTACACGACTAAGAGCGAACTGGATCGACCAATCTATTTGCTCACCGGCAAGTCACAAAAAGAGAGGGGAGATCACACTTATAAACAAAAAGGCCAAAATGACACTACAAGACTCTTACGCCGATGATGAAGGGAGAATCCTAATTACTGGCCTGACCAGGGGGGGAGACAATACACATTGCAAACATCTACGGACCAAACACAGAGGACAGGGATTTCTGGGACAAGGTCGAGAACAAACTAGGTGAACTCCCACAAGACGACCTTCTCATAGTAGCAGGTGACCTAAACCAGGTGCTAGATCTGTCCACAGACAGACACCCACCAAGATCCAGCCACAATGCGCAAGGAGGAAATATCCTCAAAAACATTTGCGCCAAGTTCGGACTCAGAGACCCATGGAGGCTCCAAAACCCAGACGTAAGAGACTACACCTTCTATTCACATCCCCACAACTCCTACAGTAGGATCGACTACATCCTAATCTCAGAATCACACACGCATCTCATAGACCAAACAGAAATAGCACCAAGATCTATCTCGGACCACTCACATATCAGCCTAACGCTAGCAGGGAGACACAACGAACACATCACGCGCAGATGGAGACTCAATGACGCCCTCCTTAGAAACAAGGCAAACACAGCAGAGATAGAAGGCTCCATCAGAGACTTCCTAGAGTTCAATGACACCCCAGAAACCGACAGGAGCACCCTCTGGGATGCCCTGAAAGCCACCATCAGGGGGAAACTACTGTCCATTAAAGGGAGAATGAACAGAGAGAGAAACAAAAAGGTCACAGAGCTAGAGAAAGAGATAAAAGACCTAGAGACAGGCGACATTGCCGACCTAGAAGACAGGAACACCCTCACAACACTGACAAAAAAGAAATACGAACTGAATAAAATCCTAAGTGAAAGAGCAGGAACCTGGCTGAACAAATATAAAGCCATCAACCTCTGCACTGCTAACAGAGAGGGCAAAAGGCACTTGCCTCCTATCTAAAGAGCAAGCAAAGACAACATGCGGTAGCTGCGGTGACGGACTCTAAACACAAATCACAAACCGCGAACAAGGAAATCCTCAGGGTTTTCAAAGAATTCTACGAGAAGTTATACAAGGAAGACCAGGACCTCAGCAGAGACGGTGGAGCCGCGCTCCTAGATAAGATACCAATGCCCGCACTCACAGAGGCACAGAGGGAGACACTAGACCTAGACATCACAGGCGATGAAATCGGGAAGGCAGTAACGAGCCTCAAGGACAACAAAGACCCCGGCCCAGATGGCTACTCAGCGAGATTTTACAAGCAATTCCTACCCTTAATCAGACCAACAATGGTAGAAGTGTTCTCGAGCTGCATCCTAAAAGAGAGAATGACACCCACAATGGCGGAGGCCAACATCATAGTGATCCCAAAAGAAGATAAAGACCCACAACACCCAAGAACTACCGGCCAATCTCCCTAATAAACGTAGACTGTAAGATCTATGTGAAGATCTTAGCGACAAGACTCAACACGCTCCTGCCCAAACTCATCCACTGCTCACAGGTAGGATACCTTAAAAATAGGATGTCCCACGACAACACCAGACTCCTATGCCACCTAATAAACCATGCCTCCACCAGCACTAATGCAGCTGTCATGATCGCTTTAGATGCGGAAAAAGCCTTCAACATAGTGTCATGGCCCTTCCTAGACCGCTGCATGCAGAAATTCGGGCTAGGGACCAACTTCAGGAAAATGGTGCTGGCACTCTATAACGAGCCAAGAGCACGTGTAGTAGTGAACGGTGATACTTCTGAACCACCCACTCTAGAAAGAGGCACAAGACAAGGTTGCCCGCTCTCCCCAGCCCTCTTTCTACTGGCCCTAGAGCCACTCCTTACCATAATTAGGAACAACAAAGACATCAGGGGTATCCCTACAGGAGTTGACACAGTAAAGCTAGCGGCATATGCAGATGACATCCTCATCACCACTGAAAACCCAGGCTCGTCAATAGCCGCACTTATGTCCACCATAGAAAAATACGCTCAAGCCTCAGGGTACAAACTCAACAAGGATAAATAGGGAATGCAAGCCGTTGAATGTATACACAACACAGGAGGTGATAGGGAACTCGGGGCTGGCCTGGCAGAACAAATTCCTGAAATACCTCGGCCTACACTTCGGGAGGGACCTCATGACCACGCTAGACCACAATGAAATGGAACTACTAAACAAACTGAAAGGGAGACTAGAGACATGGTCACCTAGATTCACCACCTGGTGAGGCAGAGTGGAAACAATCAAAATGATGCTGACTCCCATGGTGAACTACATGCTAAACATGGTCCCACTGATAAACACAGAGGACTTCCAAAAACGCCTAGACAAATTAATAAATAAATTCCTGTGGAAAGACAAGAGACCCAGAATCAGCCTACAAAAACTCAGGCTAAATAAAGGCCTAGGCGGGCTCAACATAACAAACTTCAAAACATTCCATACAGCATGCATAGCCAAACAGGGGCTACACTGGCTAATCCCAGATCAAGACTTCACACCAGCATGGCTCTCACTAGAGAGAAGGAAGAATTTTAAAAGGCCTCTACCCACTAGCCCTACTTACAGTGAGCAAACCCCCCAAGATCGCCAAAAATCCCATACTTAAGAACACTAGAAACGCCCTCCTCAAAGTAGATAAAAAAAATGGACGCTGGCATCAAGAACACCAGGTGGGAATCAATATGGTTCAACCCTAAAATAAAGTACCACGAGAAAACGCTCAACATGGTCTCATGGTACAAACATGGTATCTCCACTCCCAACCAACTAAGCGACCAAGGCACATACACCACTTTTGATGCCATAAAACACACACTCAACCTAGATGACATTGAGCTCTATAATTTCCTCAAGATAAAGGTGGCAGTCACGAAGGCAGAACTCAACAAAGAGACCCCCCAATCTTACAATACGCAGCAAACCTAAATAAGGTAGGACACCAAACATCCCAACTCTACAAGCTCCTAAGCCCAGGTACATCCAAACTCAACAACAAAGTTTTAGAATACTGGGAGACACTCCTCCACAGACGTCTCACAGAGAGGGAAAAGTCTAACCTCTGGACGTCAGCATCACACAAGAAAGTCACCACCACCCTAGCTCAAACTAATTTCTGGCTCCTTCACAAGACATATTGGACCCCCTCCCGCCTAGTGTTGATAGGGTTACGGGACAGTGACGTGTGCTGGAACTGCAACAAACATAAAGGAGACCTGGCACATCTAATATTTCACTGCCCTAAGGTCAAAAGATTCTGGTACAGAATAAGCGACTTCATAAACAACGCTCTAGGCCTCACACTACAGCTAGACTTCCGAGAGCTGGCGACGGCCTTCATGGCACCGTCAATCCAATCCAAAGAGGACAGAGAGCTGATCGATCTCCTACTGGGCTAAAGAACGGGGATGGATCAAACCCAGATCTTTTGACTGTGTGTGAGTGTTTGATTGGTTCAGATGCTCCGTCCATTACCACCCCCTTTCGTACCGCTTTGGCCGCCATAAGTGTGGCAGGGTATGCTCAGACATGAGTCCCTTGCTCACTTTGCCACTGGATTCAAGCAAGCCAGGCTGAAGACGGCTGGAATGCCAGAAACCGGGCCTCCGAAGCTTGTTTCCGGTCCAGGGAAGGCATGTCTTGACAGTTCGGGCTGGACTGTTCCCATGAGGCACAGGGTAAGACTGATTTACATATAGCCATGTCTGAACTGGGGTGGCAGAGTGGGCTAAAGAACGCTGATGGATCAAACCCAGATCTTATGACTGGGTGTGAGTGTTTGATTGGTTCAGATGCTCCGTCCATCACCACCCCCTTTTGTACCGATCTCCTACTCACAGCAGCGGTCAAGACGGTGCTAAATAACTGGAAAGACACAGGGAAAGCAACTTTCAGGGGCTGGTTCAACTGGATCACTTCCCTACGAGGGGCAGACACCATAACCTCAAACCAAAGATCAACAACTTACACAAAGAGCGAAATGTGGCGCTCCCTAGACAACTACAAACCCCCTAGACCGCTAACCAAACTGCACGACACACCCACGCGCATAGCGGGCGAAAAGCCTGGCCAACCACATCAACACTAGCACACCGTGGTCCACCCACCTTCTCACGTTTCTCTTTTCCTTTCCCACTGCTTCTCTTCTCGTCACCGGGGGGGCACAGACACGGGCCGAAGACAAAACCACACACCGAACATGCGATTGCAGCAGGCATGCTTACAAATGGCCGTTTGTAACCCTACCGGCTGAGAATGCTTTTTGTCAAATTTTCCCCCCGCCCCGGGCGACCCAGAATGTACCCCTGTATACTGTACCTTGTATATATAAAAAAAACTCTTAATAAAAAACTATTGGAATTAAAAAAAAACCTGACTCTCTGCAGGAAGAGAGGCTGCACCTCTTAATGCTGGAGGTTTTAAGGCACCTGCCAAGGGAAAAAAACTCAAACAGGGGCTTCGGTACGGTGCGTCTGATGCAACAACGCAGACAGACAAACAGTTAGACAAGGTGGCGATGCTGGCTAGAGGGATCCTTGTACCCCAGTCATTGGAGGCAAGTGTGGCTGCACCTTTGCGCAATATTGGCTGCGAAGAGCAATTCTTCAGGAAGATTGTATTATAACATTCACGGCTCTGGTACAGGCTGAGCTCTCCCTGAGCCTAGCTCATTTAGGAGCTTTTGAAACCTAGCTTACATCTTTTTTGGGCGCAGCAACCAGTGTTATCAAGTGACCCCATAGAAGACATTGTGGACAGTGTGTCAAGCATCACTGTTCCAACCTAGCATCATAACTTCCCAGTGAGCAACCTTCAATGCCGGCAGGGGTGGTCTTATCATCTGGAGGCCCTGTTTGCCCAAATCCACTTGCCCCCAAATGTATGCGGCTGTTCCTATGGCATGGGAACCCGTGGTCAAGGTTTCTAATTGAGACTAGCTCTGAAATCGGACCATCATGTATCTTCCCCCTGCCATTTGTCTGTATGCTGTGGTTTTGACTGGAATCACTCCTTTATGGAAGAATTGTGAGGGGTCATATGGGGAGCTACGCAATAAGGTGTTAGACTAGTTAGAACGACACAGGGACTTTCCTTTTGTATTTCTGGGGCATATTACAGGAGGTACCCCAGGGGCACAACGGGCATTTGCACCCACTTTGGTATTTGGTATTACAGAAGGGGCCACAGACACTTCTGAGGTCCCTTCTGTAACACTGACACTTTCTCAAGAAGGCCTTCCCTCATTTGTATGGGGGCGTGGCCCCATGCAAGTGAGGGAATCCATTTCCTCTGCGCCCGTACCATATAACAGATGCTGGTGCAGAGGCAACAAAGCTCTCAGGTGGCGCACTGTCAGTGCGCCCCCTGAGAGTTGCCCTTTTGGAGCGGGGGAAGTGGGTCCCATGGACCCCCAGACATCTCATTGCAGGCAGGTGCAGTCACTGACTGCACCCACTTGCAAAGGGATCTAAAATCCTCTTTAAAAGTTCAGGTGGGTTGCCACGTGCACTGTGAAACACAGAGTGGCTGATTTAAAGCTGCTCCATATTTCACTTGAATGCATTGCCCCCAGGGCAGCATGAGTTTGCGGCTGCCCTCGGGGCAGCATAGGCTATGTAATAGGGCTCACTTTCCCTGTTCGCGCCTGGTTCACCTGTTTTAAGGGGTACCGGGCGCAAACAAGGAGAGGGTACCATTTACATAATAGGGCGCCTGGTGAGATTTTGTGTATCCAAAGGACTATTGAATTGGCCCTTGCCCTATCTCTATTTGAGGGAACTATGTTATTGTTCATTTAAATCTCCACCAGTGGCTCAGGTTATATTGTGCGGAAACTTGAGCAAGCGCATTTCTGGGAGCTCAATAGTCCCTGTCCCACTTGGATTTTTCTATAAATCCTGCATTTTGCATGCACCTCTTCGTAATCCGCAGACAACTGCAGCAGAAGGACTGAGAATACTTCCAGGGTGAGAGCAGCCCCTCTACTGCCCAGTTCATCTCTCACCTCTTAATTTCTACTAATGATGAAAGAATGAATGACTATAGAAGCGTTAAACTTAGCCAAAGGGCATCAAGGCGCTATTACGGAACTAGTGGGCAGACGAGCCGGCATGCTTATACTGAGATCTGCGAAAAAAGCCAGGTTTTCAAGGTTTTAAGGAAGAGCAAATGTGACACTTGACCCAAAAGCTCTTCTGGAAGGGAGTTCCACAGCTTGGCAGTAACAGTCGAAAAGGCTCTACCTCCCCATCTAGCCTTGTTAAATCTAGGTACTATTAACAGATTGTTATCTCCAGACAAAAGCTGTATAGTTGGAACATAGCAATGAAGTATTGGCTTGCTACTCTCAGGGCCTGCGCCATGAAAGGCATTATGAGTTAGGCAGAGCATCTTGAAGAGGATCCTACGGTCAAGAGGAAGCCAGTGTAACGTCCTGAGAGAGGCCGAAACTGATTGAAATTTTGGATGACTCATCACCAGTCTGGCCACAGCATTCTGCACCAGCTGCAAACGTCACAGGAGACCTTTATTAATGCCTAAATACATGGCATTACAATAGTCCAGTCTGGACGTTATCAGGGCAATAACAGCCTGTTTGTGTGAGTCAAATGAAAGGAAATGGGAGATTTTTCTGAGAATTCTAATAATCACAAAACAGGTGGACACTGTCCTATTGACCTGCCTGCTCAAGGAAAGTGAAGCGTCCACTAAAATCCCTAGGTTCTTCCCATGGGATACGGGCAGGGACAGGCGCCAAGTGAGTCCGGCCACCAGTCGCTGGACCAAATGTCCAGTTTGCTACCGAAAATCAAGACCTCCATCTTCTCCCCATTCAGTTTCAAGAAATTGTCCGTCATCCAAGAGGATACTGCCTGCATACAATTCCTGAAGTTATGGGCAGAGTCTTTGATATTATGAGTGATGGACACCATGATTTGGGTGTCGTCCTCATAGGACAACACCTCCAAACAAAAGGACCTCACCACTTTAGCAAGCAGGGCCACATAAATATTAAAAAGTGTAGGGCTCAGGGAAGAGCCCCAAGGAACCCTTTAAGACATGGAATTAGAGGCAGAGTAGGATTGGCCAAATTTCACAGTCTGAACCCGTTCACTAAGGAAGGAGGCAAGAAGCCCCAGAGCAGAGACCCCGATCCCTATCTCTCTGAGATGCTGAACCAGTCTCAGAGGAGACAGGGTATCAAAGCTGCGGTGAGGTCAAGTAGAACTAGCAGTGTGGTGTGCCCCAAGTCCACTTGAGTACGGATGTTATTAAATACAACAGTTAAAGCAGTTTCCATACTGTGATGGCTTCTAAAGCCATGTTGTGAGCTATAAAGAAGTTGGAGCTCCTTCAGATAGGCAATAAGATGGGAATTTAGAGCAATGAGATCGGGCAATAGTTTTTCAGTTCTGAGGGATCCAAAGAAGGCTTCTTTAGAAGTTGCTTTACCACTGGCATCTTCCACAAGGTGGGGTACTGTCCCTCTAAGATAGCTACGGTTAATGGCACAGTTAGGTGAGGAACAATGGCTTCACAACCAATTTTACACACCTTAAGGGGGCAGGGATCCAGTGGAGAACCAGATTTAACTCCTTCTAGAAGCTGATCAATAGCATCAGGCGAGGGGAATGGCAAAATGATCAGACCAGGCGAGGGGAATGGGTACTCCCACCAGGATTTGAGGGTCATTGGAAAAAATACCATCTAGGAGATGCCCCGCCAGATGGGTCGGACTCCTAACCAGCTGTGCAAAGCCACTGCCGCTCAAGGTGTCCAGAAGAATTTGAGTGTCTTTACATAGTGTGTTATCTACATGGCAATTAAAATCACCCAAGAGACTGAGATTAGATCTTTCTTAGGAGGGTTCTAGAAGGCTGCTAAAGTTCTGGCTGAAAGCAGCCCTGGAGCCTGGTTGTCGATAGCATACTACACAAGACAAACTTTCTTTCGGATGTAACTTAATTGAAAGTAAAGGGCTTGGTAGTGATCCAAGGGAGCAGTCAAGGTCTGAGTACAGAAGACCAAAGTCTCTCTGTGGAGAATGCCCAACCCCCCACCTCGCCTGCCTACCCTATCCATCATGACAAGGTTGTAGCCAGACAGGATTGCATCCACGAGGTCAGGACCTGAAGAGTCTGTAGCCCATGTCCCAGTAATGAAGACCGAGTCAGGCTTTCTTAAGGAGACAAATTCTCTGAAGGTCAATTTGTTCTTAATCATGGATCTTGCATTAATGAGAAAACCCTGTGCTATGTGCTTTTTAGAAAGAGACAGTAATGAGTCATTGCTAATGGGAATATTCCCCAAACTAGTCTGCTTCACATGGGTACTGCATAAAGTGCATACATGTGGTTTCTGCTATGTCAGTTTGTAGTAGCACATATAGCTTGGTCACTAAGTGTATATTGTGTGGGTTAGTAATGATCATTTGTAAGGCTTGAAGAACAGGCGGTTCCGCTGGGAACAGGGGATATAAATCTTTGATTGCTCCTCGCAACCTATTATAAGTGAATCTAAAGAGGAGTGTTTGGTTGCTAACATAGTGAAGTTCGTCAGGTTCTATAAATGTTCCATCACGATATCAGTCAACCATGGTGTCTATTCCGACCTGTTGCAGCAGTGACATGCCCACCTTTTCCTGAGTGACCGATAGATCCGGATGGTGCGGCAAGGGTAACACTGGTGCGTATAGTGGGAGTTTGTGCGCCAGTTTCCCCATCTTCTGCCATGCCATATTTGTCGTGCGGATAGTGCATGCATAGCTACACGCGTCCACTGCGGGACGAGCAAGCCATGCCGATTAAATAGCCAGAAGTGCTGTTGCTAAGACCCCAACCAGCCCCCAACCAGCAGGAAGTGACAAGAGAATAGCCGTCAGCACCCTCCACAACAATTGGGAAAACCCGCGGTGGAACGAGGTGCGGCGGGAGCAGGGAAACACAGTGCAAATGCAGGTAGGAGGTAACAATACAATTTAAAAAGCTCCACCAGAGTTAAAACGTTATTAAAAAGGATTTTTTTACAGAATAAAAGCAACGTTTGCCACAGCTTCATTATGTGCTTGCAATCTGCGCACGTCCGCTGCGCGACAAGCAGGCCATGCCGAATAAATAGCCAGAAGTGCTGTTGCTAAGACCCCTGACTCTGCCCTCAACCAGCAGGAAGTGATGGTAGAATAGCTGTCAGCACCCTCCTTAATAAAACGGGAAAACCCGCCGTGGAACGAGGTGGGGCAGGAGCAGGGAATCACAGTGCAAATGCAGGTAGGAGGTAACAATATAATTTAAAAAGCTCCACCAGAGTTAAAACGTTATTAAAAATAATTTTTACAGAATAATACCAACGTTTGCCACAGCTTCAGTATGTGCTTGCCATCTGCGCACGTGTGGGGAGGTTTTGGGTCACTGCGTGGTCCGCATGTGGGGAGGTATTGGAGGGTAGAAGGGTTCTAATGATTGTTTTAATGTACTTGTAGGGAACTAGATTGATATCTTATCTAAAGTTGAATTATTTTCACAATCTCTTGCAAGAAGTATATCGATTGATGTGGAATAGGGGGCAGAAAATACAGAGAATAGGATTGTTGTTGTAAGGTCTGTAAAGCCTAGCTATTCTTTTTCCCTGTTGAGTTGGAATGTGGCAGGGTTAAAAGATAAGATTCTAAACCCAGAATTGTTGGAAATAACAGATACATTTGATTTTGTTGTTTTGCAGGAAACCTGGGTTATCAAGCCAATCTCATGCCGGGGGTCTTCCTGCTATTCTTGCCCCGCTGTACCCTCTTCCCATAGGAGAGCTAGGGGTGGTCTTTCTATATGGAAAACACTGAATTTCAGAATGGAAGTGACTACTATTGATTCAGGAAGCCCTGCATTCCAGGCTCTGCTTAAAGATAGTCTGGGTTATTTTTATTTGGTAGCCTTTTATAACAACAACTTCACTAATAAGTTTTGCCATTTATTTGAAGGGTTGGTTTGGTTTGTCAGGAGTTTGAACTGGGACCTAGACTTTTGCTATGTTTGGACTTCAGTGCCAAACTTGGGGATCAATTTGAGGAGTTGAGCTTTTTGGGCAATGTTGCAGAAGAAGGTCCCCTGGATATTAGAGGGAGACAGCTGAGGAATTGTTTAGTGTCAAATCATCTTGTGGATATAATCAACTTTTTTCAGGGTGATAGACCGAGTAAACCTACTTTTGGGGGGGTTTCTTCCATTATTGTTAATATTTGCCCCTCGCAACCTCCTCCAGTGGTGCTCTAATAGCTCAATCATAGAGACTCAATGGAGGGATCATAATGCATAGTTTATGAAGGGGTCCTCCCCGTGGGCAAGGTCAAACCGCCTATAGTTTGTACTGAAATCAACCAGCATTCGGGAGATGAGCTCAGATTGGTTTGGTTTTTTAAGGATCCCAGGTCCACGCTTGGTCTCCTTCTTAAAAAACATCTGACAGTGTTTATGGGGTGTTTTACAGAGGATTATGGAAAGGTCCTATCTGCCTGCTACAAACATTTATGCATATGCATTAAGAACCATTTGCTGAAACCCCATTGCCCTGCCCTAGACCACCCACATTAGTTGGACGAACAGTGTTAGGTGGCTGGTTGCCATCTGGGGAAGGTTCTCTTAGGGCGCCCAAGAAACGTGGGGAGGTTTTGGGGGGTAGAAGGGTTCTAAATAGACTGTTAAGGATAGAAAGAACTTTTTGAGTAGAAAAGGGATAGGGAAAAGATGTAAGTGGCAGCTACACAGAATAATAGCAGTATTCTGGGATACTGTCGAAAGGTTTCACCAGTGGGATGCTCCAAACAACCAGCTTTTAGTTTGTAATATATCCAGCTTGGAATGTGTTAAGCGACCTCTGACCCTGCTCGCAGGCAGGTCGCTCCCCACGCTGCTGCACAGCTCTGCCTGCATTGTTTTTGCCTAATCTTGTATTTTTCCCCTGTGCCTAACTTGCTTTCTTGCCCAGACTTGTTTTTATTCCTCTGTGCCTGTACTTGTTTTCTTGCCTAAACTTGTATTTCCTACTTGTGCCCAGTTCTCCTGTGGCCCCACCCGTTTTCCCTGCCGCTGTGTCCCTGTGGCCCCAACCCCTCTGCAATCCCATTTGCCGCCCCACTCCAGGCTCTCAGCTGCTCCTCTCTCCCATATCCCCGCACAGCGGGCGCGCCACTGGCGGACCGCGCCCAGCACCACGACCCCTGGGCCCCGCAAACGCCACGACGCTTGACACAGCTACGATGCCAGAACCCTCCATGCACTCAACATCGGACAATCACACACCTGCTACCCGGCCGCCCCGGAGCGCACCCATGGAGCTTTCACCTGCCGGAACTGCAGCTTCACCAGCATCCGCCCCACCATGTTGCTGACCAGGAAAGAACCCAACCACCTCAGATGCATCCTTCTCAACACCCGCTCTGCCCGCAAACATGCCGTTGAACCGCTGGGACCTACTCGACTCAACCTCCCCAGACGTCGCCTTCCTGACGGAGACCTGGATGAAACCCCGCCTTGGCACCCGACATAGCCATAGCCGTCCCGCAAGGCTACAAGATCACCCGCAGGGACCGCACCAACGGAGCAGGAGGAGGAATCGCCATCGTCCACAGGAGCACTCTTAGAGTCTCAACCAACACCGATGACACCCTCAGCACCGCCGAACACCTGCACTTCCAGATCTACATCGACTACAACACCACCATCAGATGAACCCTCATCTACAGACCCCACGGACCCTGACCACAGTTCAGCGACTCCATCGCCGACTTCGTCAGCACACACGCCCTCGCCTCCACGGACTACATCCTACAGGGGGGCCTGAACCAACTCCACCACCCTGATCGACAACCTAGCCAACCTCGGACTCAGACAACTTGTCACAACACCCACCCACTCCGCCGGTCACATACTTGACCCCATCTTCTCCACAAGCCCCCACGTCCCCTTCAACCACACCACCGAACTCCACTGGACCGACCATCGCTGCATCCACCACGTACCACCGCACTCAACAGATGCCTCGCCGCTGGTGGAGCAAAGTCACCGAAGATCAGCTAACCACCACCCTCGCCCAGAGCCCGCCCGCCGACCCCACTGACCCCAACACCGCCACCCGCAACCTCAGACAGTGCATCAAGGACTGCGCCAACACCCTCGCCCCGATCAAGAAACCTCCAACAGGCACACCATCAAGAAAGCCAGCTGGTTCACTGAAGACCTCCGGGCCTCCAAGCAAACCTGCCAAAAGCTGGAGGAGATCTGGCTCCATGAACGAACACCGGACAGCCACGCAGCCCACAAGAACACCACCCGCAGACACCATCACCTCATCAGATCCGCCAAAAGGGCCTCCTTCAAAGACCGCCTAGACAACAACGTGCACAACAGCAAAGAGCTCTTCAACGTCGTGAAGGAACTCTCCAACCCCAGCTCCAACACCAACGACGTCCCACCCTCGCAAGACCTGTGCGACTCACTGGCCACCTTCTTCCATTTCAAAATCGCACACATCCGCGACAACTTCAACGCCACGACCGCCCCGACAACCACTGAGACCTCCGCCCCCACGACCACCATCCGCACCAACCGCCTGCTCTCCTGGACCAACAACAACAACGACGACACCATCAAGATCATGAACACCATCCACTGCGGATCTCCGTCAGACCCATGCCCACACCACATCTTCAACAAAGCCAGCACAGCCATCGCTCCCTATCTCCGGAAAGTCATCAACACGTCCTTCGAGACAGCAACCTTCCTGGAGAGCTGGACTTACGCCGAGATCAAGGCCTTACTCAAGAAACCCAAGGCGGACTCCAAGGACCTCAAGAACTTCCAGCCCATCTCCCTGCTCCTGTTCCCGGTAAAGGTCATCGAGAAGACCGTCAACGAACAACTGACCCGCTACCTCGAAGAGAACAACATCCTGAACCCTACCCAGTCCAGGTTCCACAGCAACCACAGCACCGAGTCTGCTCTCATTGCTGCCACCGATGACTTCAAGGCCCCGCTGGATAACGGAGAAACGGCGGCCCTCATCCTCCTGGCCCTGTCAGCCTCCTTCGACACGGTCTGCCGCCACCCACTGCGAACAGGCCTCTACAACGTTGGGATCCAAGAGAAGGCCCTGGACTGGACCACCTCCTTCCTCTCCGGCAGAACACAGAGCGTCTGCCTTCCCCCCTTCCCATCCGAAGCCACCGAGATCATCTGCAACGTACCCCAGGGCTCATCCCTCAGCCCTACTCTGTTTAACATCTACAGGGCACCGCTCACCCACATCGTCCGTCGGCACGACCTCAACATCATCTCCTACGCCGTTGACACCCAGCTGATCCTCTCCCTCACCAAGGACCCCCAAACTGCCAAAACCAACCTTCAGGAAGGAATGAAGGCCGTCGCTGAATGGATGAGGAACAGCCGACTGAAGCTGAACTCCGACAAGACGGAGGTCCTTAGCCTCGGATCTACCCCTTTGGCCTGGGACAACTCCTGGTGGCTGACCGCACTGGGAACCGATCCAACACCCACCGACCACGCACGCAACCTAGGGGTCATTCTCGACTCTACCCTCTCCATGACTAAACAGGTCAACGCCGTCTCCTCCTCCTGCTTCAACACCCTCCGCATGCTCCGCAGGATCTACACGTGAATCCCCTCTGAAACGAGAAGAATGGTCACCGAGGCCCACGTCAGCAGCAGGTTGGACTACAGAAACGCCCTCTATGCAGGAGCCTCGGCCAAACTCCTGAGACGGCTCCAAAGCATCCAGAACGCCTCTGCACGCCTGATCCTCGACATCCCATGCCGCAGCCACTTCACACCCCACCTGAGAGACCTGCACTGGCTCCCGGTCAACAAGAAGATAACCTTTAAGCTCCTCACCCATGCACACAAGGCACTCCACAACACCGGAATACCGTACCTCAACAGACGACTCAGCTTCTACACCCCCACCCGCCAGCTCCGCTCCATCGACCTCGCCCTCGCCACAGCCCCCCGCTTCCGAAGAGCGACCTCGGGCAGCAGATCGTTCTCACACCTCACCGCCAAGACCTGGAACACCCTCCCCATCCAACCACGGCAGACCCAAGACCTGCTGACCTTCAGAAAACTCCTCAAGACCTGGCTTTTCGAGCAGTAGCAGCATTCCCCACCTCAGCGCCTTGAGACCCTCACGGGTGAGTAGTGCACTTTACAAATGATATGATTGATTGATTGATTGATTGATTGATTGATTAAGCACTTTACCACCATCTATTAGGTGTCTGAGGATAAGTTTCAAAATGATTTGCTACTGACGCATCTGGAAATCTCTTCCCAATTTCAGCCTTAACTTTCGGAAGTGGAGGAAGCCATCAGGCAGAGTTTGAGTGGTAAAGCCCCTGAGCCAGATGGGATACCCATGAACCTACTTAAGTGTAATATAGATCTCTGGGGTCCTTTGCTAATACATTTTTTTAATACATTCTTCTGTTGCAGGGTCCTGAGCTCCTGGGCACTATCAATAATTCTCCCAATCTTCAAAAAAGGGAACCCTGGGTCTCCCAAATGTTATAGGCCGATATCCCTCATTGATAGTACAGTAAAGATCTTGGGGAGGGTAAGTTTCAATTGTTTGCAGTCCTGGGCCAGTGATAACAGCTTGTACCCATGTCAGTATGGCTTTCGTCCAGGGCTAGGTACAGTGGAACAGTACCTGGGCCTGCTCCTGATTGTGGGTAAATACACCATCGCCAGGCGCTGCCCACTGTACATGGCCTTTATGGATGGATTTATCTAACACATTTGAGTGAGTAAATAGGACCACGCTATAGCTCATTTTGATAGATTTGGGAGTGGAAGTTCCCCTGGTAAACTTTTGGATATATTACATGAGAATTTAGGGGCCAGGGTGAATTCGGTCCAGCAGGGGAAACTTCAGATGCTTTCCCTGTAGTCAGTGGGGTGAGTCAGGAGTGCGTTTTGGCACCTCCGATTTCTAATATTTATTTGAATTAATTTAGTACCCACTTGTCTGCAACTACCAGTGACGTACAGAAAATTGCTAATATACCGGCATTACAATTCGCTCATGGCGCTGTTTTAATGGCAAGGATGCCCACAGTGCTTTAAGTATTCTTGTAAAGTCGTTTGTCTCATTCATAGGCAGCTTAAACATGTCAATAAATTATGGGAAATCGTACTTAATTGTGTGTAGTCCAGACACATGAAATTTCTCATCCCTAAGGATTAAAGGCTAGTCTCTGAGTCTCTGAGCTCTGTGCTGAATTTTTAGTTACCTTGGTGTTTGTTACCTTTAATCAACAGGTTCTTGGCAACCCCAGGTTAATGCTGCTCATATGAAACTAGGCAGGGTGGCTGGGTCTTTATTTAATCTTGTTGAGATGGCAGGTAGGGGCCTTATCTCCTATCTATATCAAGATCTATAATCTGCTGTGTGGTCCTACAGCCACATATGGAGGTAGGCTGGGGGGGTTTCATAACGCTTCCTCCATACAGGTGGAAGAAAATAGGTTCTTGAATCTTGCGCTGACTAGTGCCCATTTCGTCTTGGACCCCGAATTTAATTTATTATATGTTTCCAACTAAGTAACAGTGGCCCTGGTCCTGCCCTGGTTCAGCGTGTAGCACGTTTTATTAGAAAGATTATATTAGATTGTCCTAACTTAGACATGGGTCCTTTAATACCTGGGTGAAATATGTTCATTAGTCATTTCCTGATATTGATCTGCCTGAAATGTTTACTGCCCCGAATACTTTAAAAAAAATCTGATAAGAGGCTGGTGATGTCCCGCCATGAAGAGTACTGTCCCTCCCAAAGAATGGAGGAGGTTCTTAGTTCGTATTTATCTTATATTCTTAGCATCAGGAGAGACGGCATTTTATTTATTTCTGGAACTTTCGCAGTGTGAGATGTATCTTCTTTAGGCAGGCGCTGTGTTGCTTCTTTTGTGATTTTCTGATGGGACAAAGCTTCTGATTGTTGCATTTTAAGTTTTTATGTACATTTTATAGACTTTATTTTACGCTGTCTCAAACACATTCTAAAACCACTTGCATTTAAGAAATGCCATAATGTATCTTCAGTTGTTAGGCAGTTTTGATGTTTGCTATAGTGTCTATTGTTTCCTTAAAATGTCCGTAAGCTGTGGGAAATCAATGGAAGGGTAATGGCAGATTATCAGTATAGTAACTGGACCTGCTACTTTTATATTAGTGTCTCCCTGTTGTGTAAATACACTCTATTGTAGAGGTTTTTTTGTAGGGAGATGCATGTTTAGCTGATCTGTATTAATGTTTTAAGTTTTATATATCTGTTTTTACTGTATTTTATTGCAGCAATTAATTGTATTGAGCTCTTTAATTTTTTGGGGGAAAGTCGAATAAAGATATATATTGATTGATTGATATAATAATTGGACTGTTAGGGTACAATGGCCAAAACTGTGGTGTAAAGACACCCCGCAATGCCATGATGAGTACAAATCTATCTACCACAAGCATCAAAGAAGCATGTACTAATGAGCATCTCCATGCCAAATGCATACAATCAGCACCCTCCGGGCTACATCACGGACATACATTGGTTCAATCCGGAAATTCGGCTCAGCACCAGGGGTGTTATATATAGATAGATAGATTCTTTATTGTATGATTACCAAAAATCATTTACAAATACAGTGCATAATACGTCATAAAACATACATTTGATTATTAAAGGGTCTATAAAATTATAAAAGCATATGTGCCCCATTAAAGATTTTAGGACATCTGGGGGGTGCAGCAGAAAAGCGAAGAAGAGTCCCCAGGCAAAACTGGGTGCTTGAGCATGAAATAGGGTGTTATATGGGCATGCATGTGATTATTTTGTGTGCATGCATAGTATTTGCAAATACGGTGCATGATACGTCATAAAACTTGCATCTGATTATTAAAAGGTTGTAAAAACACGTCTGACATCTGAGGCTGCAGCAGAGAGGCAAAGAAGAATCACCAGGCAAAACTGAAAGGCATAGGTGCTTGGGCATGTGATAATGTGTCATACAGGCATGCATGTGAGAATTGTATACTTGGGCAGGCATGTGGGATAGATTGTGAAACAGTACTCCTCCCAAAATAAACTGTATAATGTGAAAAAGACAAACAGTGGTGCGGGTAGATGGTATATAAAATCATATAGTGCCAGTGTAACTGCCACGGTAGATGATCGGAAGCTCATGTTTTATTTGCTTTCATCACGAGTTCTTGCGTTGTTCGTAGAGTCCTTCCAAATGCTGCATAGAACTTCCCGATTTGTGCGATGTCCTTCAGCGCAGTGGTGGTGTGGATGAACTTTAGAGACTTCATGCATGATCTTACACTGTTTTGGAGGAACATAGTTCTTAGATATTGTCACCTTGGACCCAGCAAAAAAAGTGGCTAAAGTTACACATGCTTTATGCAGTGAATTGAGGTGGACCAAAAAACTCACCTCAGTACCTAGAACCCCTAACCGACTAGCATCAGTGTCACATTAGCTCTTCCTCCTATAGCAAAGGAACCAATGATTAGACAACCCAGAACATGCAACTTAGGTTACTCTTAGGAATGGTGGGAATCAAGAACACTCTTTTGTTTGTTATTCTCATACCAGTCCACAACATGGGTAAAAAGAGACACGATAAAGTTTAAAATGTTTCTTTTAACGACGTGCTCTAAGATGCAGTATTTTTGCTAACATAAGCAGGCATATGATTAAAAATAATACGATCAGCATTGTTACAATTCCATAAAACACAAAAGGAGAAAACATATTATAATGATAGTGGGAACAGGTCCTATAGTGCCTTGTATGCAATCCTCCCTAGCTAGGAACTATGTTTTATAAAATATAGAAAGTCTCTTAGGCTTGAATGGGGGACCCCATACCTCCAAGATCAGCAGCGGTGAATCACATTGGGATCTGCAAAAGCTCTCTCTCTCTGGAAATTGATTTTCTCCAAGCGCCTAACATCCTGCATGCAGTGTAATATTGGAGGCGCCAGAATTTCATTTAGCTGCAGCTGCATGTATGTTGGTTCTAAACATGAGCCGATCAGCCTGAATAACTGCTAACATTGTTATGATAACCTTGAAGGCTTTAGCACTCACTGTGCAGACTAAGGTCCTGATGTAAGTCTAGGGATGTTGAAAACAAGCCATTCTCATGTGAAGATATTCACGCAGTCAAACTTACAACAACAGTTACATGCGGTGTCGTGTACAAAAGTGGTAAAAAGGCAAAATGGTGTTGAAACTTCTAATAAGCCTATGCTAACATAGCAATGTGCGCAAGCACGGGCCTGCCTTCACTACACCCTCCCTTGGCAAACGCACAAAAAGGGGTGCAATTTTGGAACACAGAGTTCAAGTTTGAGTGAGACAGAACCAAGTTAAAAAATTTTCCAAACTGGATAATTGGGAGTAAAATTCCGTATTAGCATCCACAAAAAATTCAAAAACCCAACAGGGGCTCCATAGTGTCCAACACATATAATGTGTAGAAAGCAAAAAAATTAATAAAAAATCATGAGTCCGGTACGTGTCTACGAAGTAGAAAAAATGTCACTTCAATCCAACAGCATATAGGCACAGTATGTTGCAACCGCCGTTATCATCAGAAAACAATTCAGCCATCCAATTCAGTAATGGAAAAGAACACACATGTTCTTCGACAGCCGGAGCCTCTATCACCATCAGAGGAAAGTCATGGGATGCAGTCCATATGTTCCAATTACCTAGGACTCCATGTGCCGCTGCGCAGGCCATTATTCTGATACCAGAACAGTCTAACTCATGAGCAACTAAGGGACTCATCAGTAGATCATAATCCGGGTTAGGAGACACTGTATTGCAGAGACACAAATCAAGAGCCCATTCAAAACCGCAATCCAGGCAATGGATGACAGGCTGCACACACCTAAAGTAGGAAAACCGGAAAGATAATCCATACGCCACACTCAAGGTAGCCAGTGGAAGCGCTCCATAGTATTCAAGCATCCGGTTACGAAGTTGGAGCAGCCAGGGCAGGTTGTCGTGTGGCACAGATTGTGCAGTCATTTTTGAGTAAACAAATTAACAGCAGTATACCGGCAGCCAAGGCGAGAATTAACGGTAAACCGCCGAAGAGACTGGAAAAACTAGAATGAAAGAATGCCGGTATCACACCAAATATAGTTTGGAAAGAGGTCACAAGGCCAGAACTTATTATCTTAAAAAAGTGCGCCAAGCCTGTGGTCGACCAGGCATTATATATAGTGTGAATCAAAGCACCAAAATGCAGGGGGAGATCAGTATTCAAAAGGGCATGCACCTCGGTGCGAGTGTTTGCCACGTGAAAGACAAATGTTTCACGCAAAGAAGTAAGGGTGACTTCTTTTTGAGACAATAGAGCCCTTATTCGACTCATCTTGTTGAACTCTGCTTTTAAGGTCGGAATGGAAGGCCAGAGGGATACATCTAGCTTCCCATGGGGAGGAGGGATTAGCACATTTTTGCAACAGACTACACGTTGGGAAACAGTCACAATGTACGGAATCCCTGACAACATACCACAGCAATCTTCGTTATTTAAAAGTAAATAACTACCGTTTGCTAGCAACGTGAAAGTTGGAGTTACAACCGAGACAGGATTTCCTTTTAAAATGAATGCTAAATTTGGTGCGTCAGAATTACAAGTCGTGCAATTGGATGTTCCTGCAAACTAATGAGTGATCAGGTGTTGAAGTGCAATCCTCACCCTTCAAATAAACTTCTTTACCCTCCCTCAGGCATCTATAAGTGAATGTCAAAGAACAACCTTCATGGAGTTAGGCACTTTCCAAAGGTTCATATCTGCCTATGGCATGGTTCTTCATACAGGAATCGAAATTGAACAAGGGAAAAGGCAACGTTATTAACCCATGAATGATCCATACAGCTGAATTATATTTGGCCACAGTAAATGGTGAAGGTTCTAATTTGTCAATATGCAAAAGTGAATATGTAGTGGAGAAGTATGGCTCAATGGTTAGAGCGGCAGACCCTGATGCAGAGGTCTGGCCCGGTCCCAGTGTTCAATTCCCGACGCGGCAGGGTCTAGGGCTCAATGTCTGCGGATTCGATAATTCTGGCCTCGGTGCCTACTCTAATCATGGGTCCCACTCTGCAACTCTGGGCAATAGCATGCTTAATCTCCACAATGGCCCCAATTGCACTGGGATGCCTGGCTTCACCTTCGGGGTGCCCAGTAAGGAGCATCTCACAGGGAAAGCCAGGAAGGGTTCCACAGCGGTATACAGCGCCAGGATGCCCCGAGATGGGGCGGCAGTGCGCTTTACAAGTATACCTACATCCTTCATAGACATAAATTGTTGTTTTACAGTCAAATTGAATGGTAAAAATTGAGAAGAGGTATTCATGTAGTCCCATGGAACTTTACCAGCCTTTAACGTTGGTAATGTCCAAGCAAATTGCACGATGGAAAGTAATTGATTTTGACCATGGTACAAAACAGACACTTCATCCTGTACAATATCAACAACAGATGAAACAATATTATCCAATGTGTAAATTCGGGAAGAAAGCGTGTTAATACAGTATCAACAACTGCAAGTACTTTCTCTAAATTAGCCTGGTCGATTGCACGTAATCTAGAGGCAGCTTCTATTTGAGATAGATTCCAAACTTAGTTGTAAACTGCATATAACCCATAAATCCATCTTTTCGACCTGCAGGGCCTTTAACAAAGTCATTTAGGTTAACATCTTCAGTCAATTTGGACAAATGGAGTTTAACTGACGCTAAGGTGGAATGTTTCAGCCAACTTTGACATAATTTGCCTACCCAATAGGTAGTAACAGTATGGTCACTTTCAAAACAAGGATCCACCCTAACCTGTGTATCGGCCGAGTCCAGACCCAGAAAACGATGTTGGCACAAATCTGAACTTTTTTGCCATAACAACCAACCTTGGGAATCAAAACTGGAAATGTTAAAAGAAGAATTTGGTATCAGAGATTGTAACTCAGAAGGGACCTATCGGTGTGATTGTACCATTTGGAATATTTTCCCAAATAAGGAATTGATGGAGCATTTCACTTTTTAGATTTAGATTTAGCCAAACCAAAGCAGGTGGTTTGTGAAATAGTCGAATTTGAAAACAACATATGGTTGGGTATGAGACATGCACGATGCAAAGCCTCAGTGCCTTGTACCTGGCAGCCTTTAGAACCCCAAACAGATTTAAGATCAACAATATCCTTCCTCAGCTCATAGCACCCTACAGCCAATTGATCGATAAAGGGCTTTGAATACAATAATTTAGTGTGGTGAAGTCTAACTTTGGAAGAGGACTTAGCAGTCATCTTAAAATAAAAAGCCTCAGGATTGGAGTGATTAAAATCAGTAAAATAAGTAAACTTTTTTAAAAGTATTCGAGATGCCCTCAGCGGGAGCTGGACAATGTTCCCATTGTGTGTGATTAACCACATTTCTAAACGTGTTAGCTTTATGCAGAAAGTGATTGCCATAATGTTGGTAGCAAAATAAGTCTGCATAATTGGCTGAATGTAAATACAAATCTTCAGCATCAAAAGCAGCATAATATTTCAAATCAGAAAACTGAGCCTCTACGGCTTGGACATCCCAATCATCAGAGCGTATGTTTTGTTTCACTACATCCCCCATTGAAACACGAAGCACACTGGGGACATTTATAACCTCTGTGGGGCCATGGATCTGAAATTTTACAGTATCCCACACAATCCCATCCAAGCCAGGCCAAGCAGTGATATTCATAAAAGTCTGGTCCCTTTTCATTCTATGTGATGAGGAGTGGGGTGCCAAAGTTCCATCAATAAGTCTAATAGTAGATCTTTCTTTAACATAATGATCATTCACAAAGCGGAAAAATACACCACAAATCCAATTGACATAAATAAAAAAATTGAGAAAAGCACTAGCCAAATGTAAGTTCAAGGGGGGTATCAAAAAATGTTTTTGAAACCATACTGCAAAAATCGAAACTTTTGATGGGGACATTGATGTGGTAGAGTCAGTGTCAAATGAAAAGCATGACTGGTTAACTGCACTTTTTTGCAAATCAGGCATTGACAAATGTGTGGGTAAAGTATACTCAGTATCATCAAGGGGATCACCAGCCGGTGGATTCAATAAAGGATTTGTAACGTAGGCATCGTGATGGCAACGTCAGGTACGGTGGTACTCTCCTGAGCCAAAACAGAATTTCTCAGCATTGCTGGGCATGAGACCGCAGGTGTCATACTAAGAAGAATCAGCCACTCGCTGTAATTTCACATTGTAAATGGTGATGTACCTGTTTTCCTTGCGACCTGGAATTGGAGGTAAAATGACTGTTCTTGTGCCCTGCACGCCAAGTACAGGAACTGGTGCTCGATATGAGGGGCCGAACTCCTTCTTGTTCTCCACTTTCTTACGGACCAGGTCGGTAGCCAGCCAACTACCGGAATCTGAAGAGCAGCATCAGATGTGGAGGGCAAATGTTCATTTGCAAGACTGTCTCTGGTCTTTTGTAGGTTCTGTGAAACAGCAGAATGTTCATCTACATCAAAGGATGCGGCAGACGCTGCCATGTCTAGACCCTCAAGGTCCGGAACAAACATTTTGATGCCAAAGAGCATTTCGTATGGGGTCCGCCCACCCAGAGACCTTCTAGAGAGGTTATTAAGTGCACGTTGAACGCTATAGAGATGGGCTAGCCAGTTCCGACCTGCACCTAAAACCTTAGCTGTCAAGGACTGCTTTAAGTCACAGTTCATCTGCTCCACAACACTATTGCCCTCAGGCCTGTATGGAGACGAAAATTTGACTTGGACCCCCAATGATGCCATGGCATCCTTGTACACTTTAGAGGCGAACGCTGGACCCTGGTCCGAATGAAAGGTACCACATGCAAAAATTCCCACAAAGACACGCAAATCCCTTATGACAGTGCGGGCATCAGCACTCCTTTGTGGCCACACCCAAACAAAGCTTGTGCACGAATCCACTGCAACTAAGATGTACTTATACGCAGTATCAGAAGATATAGGACAGCAGTGATCTAGATAAACACACCCAAGTGGTTTATTAGATATGTACAACTGTGTCTGGGGCGGGCGCGCAGCAGTAGAAGGCTTAATCTGCTGGCATATGTCACAATGAAGGACATAATCACACGTCTGTTTGTACAATCCACGCCACCAGTAACGCTGTTGTAGGAGAGATACAGCAGCTGATACGCCGACATGCACCGAGGCCATACCCTCATGAGCCGCTGTTATCAAAGTCTGCCTGGGGTCCGCGTTGGGAATCAACCTGTCACTCACGTCATTAATTCTCACATTGGAACTTTATCAGGACTTAAATGATAAGAGTAGTTAGAAGTGAAACCTCTAGGGTAATTACCCCCCTTCTCTGTTGCGGCAATAGCTGCCAAGATGTCATCATCAATCTTACTAGTAGAACGTGTAACCGCTGCTACTACATATGTCGCAACTGCCGTCTTGGATGCTTCATCAGCAAGACCATTACCAACAGCGTGTACCCCCACGCGTTGGTGACCAAGAGTATGAATTACAAAGACGAGAGGGAGCCGTTCTTTAAACTCAGCCACTCGAACCCATAGCATTTTGTGTTTAATCGTGCAACATTTGGAATCACGATAGTCATTCTGAGTCCAAAAGAATAAATTGTCTTTGTAAGACTGTACACATTAGTAGGAGTCACATACAATAAGAGTAGTCACACTAGGATCAGCGTTCTACAAGCACCAGAGCTCGGAGCTCTGCAATTAGGCGGTACAGTCCCCTAATGTCTGTGTATGCACGACATCGGACTTGAACTCTCCATTCACCATAGTATCAACTACTATTGCGCAGGCCGCTAAATACACATGCTCTGATCCATCCGTGTAAATGATACAATGGAAATCCTCCAGCGGACGCATGGTCAGAGGAGCCGGATGAACGAATTCATACTGCAATTACTCCTGAGTTTGCAAAGAGAAATCAAAAATAAAAGTGGCATCCGGAGACTTCAAGGATGTTGCCCATTGTATCCACCGAGGATGCAAAGCTTTTGAATTTGGTACACTGGCTTTTGTCACTGTCTCCTAGGCAGGATATGGTGTAACAACCAGCATGCGTTTCCCCTGTGACAGCGCATGTTCTTTAAGAATCGCCATCTGCCCTGCAGTCAAAACTTTTCCACAGAGGAAAATCACATTTCAGTCGAAGTGTACAAGTGTAACTTGTAAGCGATAGGGACAGTGTCACCCTCATTAAATGTCAGATACGTGAAACCCACCGCCCCAGGTACAATTCTTATTACCAGGTTGGTGTGGTTGTCACGAGTCAGTAAGAATTTAGATTCAAGAAGATCAGACTGCAAAGATTGAAAAATTGCAGAATGTTCAGGCAGCCAGCAAGATTTGGAGTAAGTAGGTTGTACCAAGTTGTAAAGTGGCTTGATACGCTGGACATAATCGGGAATGTAAGTACGCCCGAAGTTCAAAAAAACCCAGTAAAGATTGTAGTTTTTTTTAGAGTTGTAGGAGCGCGCAATTGTGCGCATTTCTCCAAGAAGTGAGGCGCCAAACCTCGACCTTCATTGTTGAACTCATAGCCCAAGAACAACACTGTAAACTCTGCAATGTGTGATTTTGCAAAGTTGAATTTGTAACCGAAGTCCGCAAACATACAGATGATGCGGTCAACGCGACACAGATGTGGCCATAATTAGGCGTCAGTGAGATAAATGTCATCAACATACGAGCATGCATCAGGGTCGAGTCTCTCCAAAAGAGAGACTATGCATGCTGCAAAGACGCCTGGACTGTTCTTATAGCCCATAGCTAATCTTCGGGAACTGTTTTTGTTTGCCCCCACTGGTGAAAGCTGTCCATTGACTAGTAATAGAGTACAGGTTATGGCTAAAAAAGCCATTGGATATGTCAAGTGTGGTCTTTAACCGTTTACGCACGAGACTATCCACAAGGGCAGAACTATGGGTATTCTGTACCACGCAGGTCCGACAATGAGAGTTTAAGTGCCGGTAATCCAATACCAAATGGTACGTGTCATCAGGCTTAGTCATAGTAAAAAGAGGATTATTCATTGGAGACACACACGTGTCAATCACACCTTGATATTCTAATTTTTCAAGGATTTCGCTTTACGTCGCATGGGATATTGGGGTTGAGGCTGTGGCATAGACCGCAATGGTATCTCGTGCCTGGGGGAAAATTTGTCCCATCCCACCTGAGTACGGTACAACACCGGTGCTAGCCCACTCTTCTGCAAAATGCAGAGCCTGCTCCTTTGGCACAGTATGTGCGAAACTAGGAAGGATTACCTCCTCCCCGCTGGGAGCAGCCAGAATGGAGGGTGGTGGCCAATCTGCCTCCGCTAACAAAATGTCATAGGTAGTTGTCAGATTTCCCCAAAATACCCCTTTTATTGTAAGTTGTGTGTCACCTTCAATTAAAAGGACTATTTCATAGAGTCTTTCAGGGGGAGCCACTCTACTGTCAGCTGTCTCAACAGCAACAAACGTGTCAGTTGCTGTCACCTTCAGAAATGGACACAATGCTTCCCGCACTACTGTAATTTCCGCCGTGCTGTCTTAACAGTGTCAGTGCCCACGTCCGGTTCCGAAGCTGTGTTCTTAGTATCCGTGGCATATCATGCTGTTAAAGTAGCAACCTTTTTCTTCTGAAACTGGGGTCAATGATGCTGAAAGTCGTCTTGCTTGCCTTTACCTTCAGTTTTGCGGGGCTGCTCACGGCTTTGTTGGGCACCCAGACCTTTGCCGCCATCTTCTCCACCGGTTGGTGAGACCGATGTATCCTGCAAAGAGCGAGGAGAACGTTGATCAGGAACCTGAAAACGATCAGGTGACTTAATATTAGCGCGGTTGCGCAAATCATATGTGCGCTCAGTAGACGCAGGTACCGGCAATGCAGGAGGTGACCCCTGTTTCTGTTGCTGTTTCCCCTGTTTTTTTATTCTTATTCCAATTCTGTTTTGAAAAATTGGGGTGTTCATCTTCATTAGATTTCTGCTCCTGAATTTGCTTCTGCGCTGCTGTCTTAGCAAAAGGCTTAATACCCAAACTATTGCGGCTAATGGTCTTATAAGCCTCCGCAATGATTTTCGGTAGCTGCCTGGGTTTATCGTCATCGGGAACATCACGTAGAGCATTAGACACCTGAAAGTTTACCACATCTCCCTTCACATTAGCAAGGTGGAGATCGGAAACTACATCAAACACTCCTACGAGTCTCATTCCCAATTCAACAGCCACCTCCGCACCATGTTCATCCTGCACATGCTTAATGATGGAGGCCAGGACAGCCATAGACAGAGTGCCGAAGCACTTAGTATAGACTGTTGCTAAAATCTTACCCCAGGTCTCACAATGAGGCATCTCAGGCAATAAGTCTTTCTGCAAACTGATTGTTAGTATCCTGTGTTTCTCAACAGGAGTCGTATTAGGAAATACTGCTTCCAACTGGTCAAATTTCTCAGCAAGCCAAAAAGGCATATCATCCTTATCTTGGGGCTGCTTGCCCATAACCGAATTAACCATGACAGGATTAATTTTCATCCTGGCCCGTCCAGCTGTTGCGCCGTAGCACCAGGTGGCCCCACCTTGACGTTGCTGGTTACGTATTGCACTAAAGCCCGATGTACCCCAACGAGGGAGGCATAGAGCAAACGTAACTCATCTATAGTGACCGTGAGGTAACGCGGAATCAATGTGTAACCGGCCAAAACTGAACACGTGGCCCCGGAAATAGACAAAGGGCCCAACTGAACCGCCGTTACCGATTGGGGAAGGGTGCCATTAAACCAAACTCTATGCTGCCAGGCTGAAATAGGAATCTCCAGCGTCCTATATAGGGTGTAGTTCAGAGGCACGATCGTGGGAGTATAAATGTGAAACAGCCCAGAATTCGCATTAACCGCAGGAAAGGTAACCTCAAACGGGTATGCCGCTTCAGCACTCATCACGAAAACTACCGCCATGCCATCTACAGTGACGCCATACGTATGCAAATGATTGCAGACGACCACCCTACTATGTTGGGGGATCTCAACGTCAGCCATAAGTACATGGTAGAGAAGAAGTGCAAAGAAAATGTAGCGTAGCACTAATGTACGAACCTTTTTAAATGATCAAGCTTGAAAAAACCTATGTAAATATAGGTAGGTTATTCCGTCACCACTGTCAACCGGAAACAATAGTGAGGGTGTCATGGACTTATATAAGCATTACTCGAGAGTCTCAAAATAAGACCACATCGTTAGGTGCACCATGTTGCAGGGATTCTGCTCATACATAGAACTGTGCACAGAGACCCAGGACCTCAGTGAATTGTGGTGGACTAAAAAACTCACCTTAGTACCTAGAACCCCTAACCGACTAGCATCAGTGTCACATTAGCTCTTCGTCCTATAGCAAAGGAGCCAATGATTAGACAACCCAGAAGTTGCGACTTAGGTTACTCTCAGGAATGGTAGGAATCAAGAACACTCTTTCGTTTGTTATTCTCATACCAGTCCACAACATGGGCAAAAAGAGACATGATAACGTTTAAAATGTTTGTTTTAATGACGTGCTCTAAGATGCAGTATTTTTGCTAACATAAGCAGGCATATGATTAAAAATAATACAATCAGCATTGTTACAATGCCATAAAACACAAAAGGAGAAATCATATTATATTGATAGTGGGAACAGGTCCTATAGTGGCTTGTATGCCACCCTCCCTAGCTAGGAACTATGTTTTATAAAATATAGAAGGTCTCTTAGGCTTGAATGGGGGACCCCATACCTCCAAGATCAGCAGAGGTGAATGACATCGGGATCTGCAAAAGCTCTCTCTCTCTGGAAACGGATTTTCTCCAAGCGCCTAACATCATGCATGAAGTGCAATATTGGAGGCGCCAGAATTTCAGTTAGCTACAGCTGCGTGTATGTTGTGTCCAAGCATAAGCCGATCAGCCTGAATAACAGCTAACATTGTTATGATAACCTTGGAGGCTTTAACACTCACTTTGCAGACTAAGGTCACGATCTAAGTCTAGGGATGTTGAAAACAAGCCATTCTCATGTGAAGACATTCACACAGTCAAAATTACAACAACAGTTACATTCAGTGTCGTGTGCAAAAGTGGCAAAAAGGCAAAACGGGAGGAGCACCATCTTGGAGACAGCTATCCTGCCCATAAGCCATAGTTGTAATGTATTCCAACATTTTACAGAGGACCGTAGTGATTCCAGTACCCTGCTCATATTATATTGCAATGATGTGCCTCACACATTAATGAGTGATTATCTGTCTCAGTTGACTGACAGTTTACTTTCCATTCATTTGCAGTTTTGAGAAGCTCACCCTGACAGGTCGCAAGTTTACGGACATGACTTGCGTCTGGGAGACTTTGTAATGATAAAAGTCTCCCAACAAACAAATTGTCTGGAACCTCGCTGGAAGGACCCCGAGCAGGTCCTCCTTGCCACCCAAACTGTAGTCCGAGTGACCAACAGGAAAAATTGGACGCATGCCACCCACTGCAAGAAGGTTCCACTCACCTTAGTGGATCCTACTGCGCTGAAAGATCACCACGACATCTTGGTCACAGAGACAGGACGAGCTGCATCACCTGAAAGAACGGAGGACGTTTTCCCGGATCACACTATCCCTGGTACACTATCTCTGCGACAATGTGTAATGGCTGTACACTTTGCATCCTTGGTTTGACTTAAATTGCTGCTCTTATCGCTACTGTAATGTGGGCAGTGGAGGAAGTAGTGCCTGGGCCTTCATTGCTCAACATTACTGCTACATCGCCTACTACAAAGGAACACCATCATTTCGATTTTCCGCAACATGAACAGGGGTACCAGCAAAATCTGAGATTCAATTAATTTCTTCAAATGTTGCATCAGACACACCAGCTAAGCAATGCTACTAACTGTTGGGTTTGTGACAAGATTCCTCCTCAACAGAACATAAGAGGAATCCCGTGGCCACCACTGCCATTTTCTCACAATGGCTCATGCCAAGCTTGGTTTGAGCTACTGTGAAAAGCAGCGAGTCTCCTAAGACCCCCAATGCTGCCCGGCGCAGGGTCACCTCTAATTCACTTTGGATTTGCTATCTAAATAATGAGGCAGGCGCGGGAAACTGGAAGGCAAGAAAAAGGTTTATTACTCTCGTGAGGAGACCATGTCAACTGCAGACAACGGGATGTCTCAGGGAGGTGTTCTGCTGGCAACTCCTTTGGCTCTTACTTTTATACAGGTTTGACACAACACATTTGTTTCATTATCATGGTTACACAAGCCCAACATTGTTTCATCAACATGGTTACACAAGCCCAACATTGTTTCATCAACATGGTTACACAAGCCCAACATTAATTCTCCTCCCACCCAGGTCAAAACAGACAATCTAATCTTCCAGCTGGACCTTGCTTCAGGGTCTAAAACATGTGAGACCGGCCAGATCTAAGAGTCTGTTCTGTTGATAGAAACAGGCCCCATTGTTGGCAAAAACAAGTCTTGCTGTGTACAGTGCAATAAACCATGTTTGTAAGAGTCTGTTTGGTATTTGGAACCTGTTTGTTTAAGAGTGTCCATGGGTTTGCCTGTAAACAGAGATGAGAGGAAAAATGAGTCTGTGGCAGCAAGTGGTGTTGATGTTTGTCGTGGCAATAGTTTATAGCCCCCAGCTCACATACCAGGTTGGTCAGAGGGATGCTAGTAAGGGCAGGGTGAAACAAAGGTGACCAACAGAGTACAAAATAGCTGTGATGTGTAAAATGGCTGCAGCTTACATGCACATAGAAATACCCACTATGCAAGATGGCGCAGGCAATGTTCACAACCGTCATTTTACCTTTAACAATATGCTGTGGTGAACATAAATGAATGCCGCTTATGTACACTTAAAGTTTATCGATTTTAACAGTCCCTGCTTTTTAACATTAGCTAGGTCATTTTTGTTCAGGTTCATCTGTTGTGGTGGTGTACAAGTTAACATTATTATACATGAAGCAGAGAGTGGGTAGCCAACAATGATAATTTTTGGAGGGGAATGAGGGTGGTAGAGGAGAGGATGGTTTCATTATCGAGTCCTTTTTTCTTTGTCAATATTTATCGCCATAAGTTCCTTTACTTCCTGCCCCATAGCTAAACATGTAGTTGGGCTGTTCATTGTAGTCTTTGGTGGCATACAGGTTGTACAGGCAGATGCACAGACAGCAGGAGAAGAATATCGCTATCAGTACAAACAGTATTGTCAATAACCTATGCAGTGAATGTAACAAACTGGGAGACTGTGTATACAAAAGGGTATTTGTTGTACCACACGTTTAAACTTGGTGATGAGCATAATTCCTAGATGATGCAGTAAATTCATTCTAACACAAAAGCGAGTTTATCATACTAATTGTTTTGTAGGATAAGGACCACTAAGTGCATTATTGAGAACTGGACTTGAGGTTCCGTGAAAATCGTTACGGTGTTTTGGGCATTGCCGAATATGGACGAATTAGGTATCTATGAACCGTAAATGGCGAGTTCAGTAAGTGTACGCGTTTTCACCACACTACCTGGCTTGGTTCGCCTTATTTACGTGTTTCTACATCTGAACCCGTGGGTTCCATTTTAGATACGGCATCCATTTTGTTTCTTGCCCTCACGTAGTCAGTGAACAGGCAACTGTCCGCACCGTGACCTTTTAGTTCCCAAGCCATACGGAAGACGCATATTCCTTTCATGCGCCTTTATGACCGGAGGAATGACACTGCAGAGGAAAATGGCTCAGCTTGAGGGTAATCTTGCCGTACCGGCCTATTGTTTCAGCCGTGCATGCGCTGGGATCAAGCTCTTTGATCCTATGATCATGTTTTCAATATTACCCCCACACTCTTTTCTTTAGGTGTGCCTGACTTCCTAGCAGCTGTTCTTGTCTCTTTACTCTTGCTCATTTACAACTCAAGTGGAATGTGCCTAACGATGGGAAGATGTGCTTTTACAGTTGGGAACTGGTAATGTTACTGTGATTATGTTCCGGAGTTCTGAAAGCATGAAAGCGACCCCTTTTGAAGTTTATTGTGGGAACTGAGTTGTAACCTTTTGTTCACATGTTGTGCAATGGCAAAATCTTGTATAAAAGAGAGCGACTCACATATGCAATTTGAAGCAGACTCGTAGAACCTACACGCTGTTGTACTTCTAGTGACTTTTGCCTCCCTGCAGTAATAAACTCTGATCTTTGACGCCGAAGGAAGTCTCCCGTGTCTCTGTCACTTGTTCGCCGAAACAGGTATCCCACGAAGGTTATAGGTGTTGTTCCCTGGCACCGCTGGGCCTTAAATAGCTCAGTCCTTCAGTTGGCGCCCAACGTGGGACGACATCGGCGGTACCGGTCCAAAGCCTGACGATTGTGAGGAACTTCGTGTGAAATCTCCGAGGAAAAGGTGCACCCCGCTTCATCGATCCTGTTGTCGAAATAAGTGGTCCGAAGATTTTTCCCGCGAAGATTCCCGCCTCCTGACGGCTGCGACGGACTGATGCCCTGACTGTCGACCTGTTTTCGACGCCCGGCGTAGACCTTCCGTACAAGCGAGACGATAGACGGGCCTTCCTGGTGACGCCATTGAAGCTCTCAGTTAAGTATTTGTGGGTCGCTCCCAGTCCTTAGTGGTTGTTGCAGCTTTTTTAAGCTTTGTTGTATGCATGGTTCCATTGCATTTGTGGTTCTTAGTTGTTGGTCCTTAGTTGTTATTTGACAATTGCAATTGCCAAAAACCGAGGGTTTTGTTTTTCACGAAGAATTAGTGTTTCGGTAACCCTTGAAGTTTGATACTAGGTTAGTGTGCACGATGCCTAGCCATAGTGGATTTCTTGGTTTTCTTAAATGTTGCAACAAGGATTCCCGGTTGGAGGACTCGTGTCCGATACCTCCAACTGGAACTCCGATATATGAGCTCTATAGTCGACATGGTGTGGGTCCTATTATTTATAATAAATATTGGGTCCGTTACACGAGAAAAGATGGTGTCCTTAGTTGGCCACCGCATGGAAGTTTTGAACTTGCGATTTTAGATAATCTTGAAGCTAAATTATTTAAAAAGAAAGCTAGGCCAGCTATGTTTGATTCTTTTCGGTTATGGCGTAAAGAGGCCAAGCAGAAAGAAATCAAACAGCTTAAAAAGGATCGAAGAGAAGGTTTCGTTCCGATAATGCAAGTTGTACAACAATGTCAGCGAGATAAAGAAGAGAAAGAAATAGAAGTTTCCACTAGACTACATCATATGAGGATAGACAAATGTTATCCGGTTTTACCAGCTAGTCTTAATATGAAAGAAGAGGATTCGAAGGAGGATCCCCTGTTAGCGTATTTGATGAAATCGCCACCTCCTTATGCACAGGGTGCTACAGCCCCTATAGTCCCTCCAGTAGTCCCGCCTGTCGTTCCTCCTGTTGTCCCTCCTGTTGTTACGGCGGCTGCTGGTCAGCCCGTTGTTAATCCTACGTTTGTCCCACCACCTGTTCCTATTCCCACTGCACCTTTGCCTGTACCCCCTCAACCGCTAGTTTCTGCTACTTCAACTGTCTCGTCTGTCTCTACTGTTCCTACGTTCACTTCTAATATTGTCGCTCCTGTTCTTTTTCCTACTTCTCCTTCTGCTCGTACCCGTATCCCTAATACTGTTGCTATGCTCTATTCACCACTATCTGGATCGATACTCCCGCCCAGCGTTTCTGAAACTTCTCAGAGACGAAGTCAAATCCCTGGTGGAAGGGAGAGAGAGACGTTAGTGACAATGGCACATCGGTGGATAAGACATCCTGTTAATTACCCTCCACAAGTGGTCTTCGACACGTTTTCTCAGTTTAATGAACCTACACAGAGATTCGTGTTCGAAGAAATGTGTAACTTTTTGAGGGAACAATGGTATAATGATGATTTAGATACCGTACCGCCCGATATGATTGAACTTCAGAGTCAATTTTCGAATGGTATGATTGTAGGTGGAGATGTACGACGTGCCTTAGAGCGATTGTTAGCCCATAGGTCAACAGTGCCTTCTCGAGTGTCGTTTGATGACGACTCTGAGAATTGGAAAGCGGCTCCTGGTCAGTATCCTATGAGACAAGTTCCGCCAGTATGGATGCCAGGTGATCCTGGTGCTGCCCCTCCGATCCCTCCACATTTCCAAAGAGTTTGGATCCACCTCCCATGGAAGCGATCAGAAGTCTTACAAGTCAAACAGTCCTTGCCTGATCCACGCAAGAATCCGGCGGGTTACTACAAGGAGTTGTCTCAATTAGTAGATGCTACTATTATGAACCTTGCCGACATTGACATGCTGTTCGGTAATGTTGTACCACAGCCGGTTTGGGCAAAAACTTTGTCAGGAAAATCATGCGAATGAGTTAGGCGGTGATTGGGCTACAATATTAGCGGCTGATGGCCGACAAGTTGGTGGGGCTAAGCCTGAGCAGGTAATTTCGGATCTGCCCCAGAGAATAATTACGCTCATGAAAACGCTTATGCCGGCGATGAGTGTAAACTGGGATAAATTATCAGCTTGTAAGCAAAAGAAAGACGAGAGTGTCTCCGATTTCTTCACTAGGTTCGAAGAGGCATTTGTCGATCATAGCGGTCAAGATATGGGCACTGAGGGAGGCCCACGTTTATTTGTCGATAAATTCGTATTAAATTTGTTGCCAGAACTATGCAACAAATTGAAAAATTCAGAAAGTGCATGGGCTGTCTCAACCACTGCACAGATATTAGCAACGGCTCAATATTATGAGAATAGGGAGAAAGAAGAAAGTGATCGCGTAGATAAGAAAACGAAGGAGCTCAAAACGAAGGTTTTGTTGCAACAAGCGTATCCTCCACGTTCGAATCAAAATGAGTCGCAACAACAATATAGACCACAATCACAGTCCTCCAGAACACAGCCACGTTCTGACTCCTCTGACTATAGATCTACACTTGGGTATAATCAGTGTGCGTATTGTAGAAGGGAGGGTCACATAAAATACGACTGTCCCGCTTTGCGTGACCGTCTTAATGGTGTATCGCCACGAGGAAGCCGTGGTGGTCCTCAGCAGGCATCTCGAGGTAGAGGCCGCGGTACTATTCACAATCAGAATGATCACCCTCAGAATTCATCAGATACGAATAATTGTTTTGACCAGCGAAATACGGGGTCAGTTAGATCTACACAATATCATGTGGACGATTACTACGTTGAACATGAGACTGTTGCAAACGATCATTACTAGGACAGCCACCGACAAAGAGAGGGAGTAGTATCAGTTCCGGTTGATCAGAGTGGGCCTTACGTCGCAGTAGCTACTTCTGGCGTAGTCGAGCCTTTTCTGTTAGACACTGGTGCGACGAAAAGTTCCATCATGCATTCGAAACTCCCTGGCGCACCTTTGTCTGGCTTAACAAATGTTTCCGTTGGATTCTCTGGCGCCCCTGTTAGCAATCCTGTTTCCAGCCCTTTGCCACTTACGATTGGCCCTCGTGAGCTGGAGGCTCCATTGATTCTATCTACTGGTTGTGGTGAGAATCTTTTGGGCTTGGATTTGTTAAAACGGTTATATGCGACTTTGTATTGCTCCCCTGAAGGAGTGGAGCTTACATTAGGTCGGAGAGTAATCTCTCCTATGTACTTGTCGATCGATAAACTCCCACCGGAATTGAGCTCCCTTCCTGCGTCTCTATGGGCCACAGGTCCCAACGACGTGGGTCTCTTGGACATCCCACCTTATATGATCAAGCTGAAACCAAATGTGCGACTGCCACGTATACCACAGTATCGTATCTCCATTGAGGGAGAACGGGCGCTATTAGCGATTGTACACAATCTGATCAAAAAGGATGTCGTTGAAGAAACTCGAGGAAATGTGTGTAATAGTCCTGTACTACCAATTTTAAAACGCACTGATCCATCTAAACCTCCTGTGTACCGTTTCATAATCGATTTGAGAGAGGTGAATAAAATCGTGATTCCACAATTTCCCGTGGTCCCTGATATCACGGCTTTGCTGACCCTGATTCCAGCTTCTGCCTCCTGTTTCACGGTGATCGACCTAAAGAATGCTTTCTTTAGTATCCCGATCGCTGAGGAAAGCAGAGACCTATTCGGATTTTCATTAGGTGGTCGCAGTTTCAGACTAAAACGCGCACCACAAGGCTATTGTGAAAGTCCGTCGATCTATAGCCAGGCACTTAAAAGCCAACTGGATGCATTTGTGTTACCGACGGGTGCGGCTTTGATTCAATACGTTGACGACCTATTAGTGGCAGCTGATACGGAGGCTATTTGCAAAACGGCTACAGTATCACTATTGCGCTATCTACATGACTTACATCACAAGGTGTCACCTTCCAAGCTGCAATATTGTTGCCAAGAAGTAACCTACTTAGGACACTTATTGTCAAAAGAAGGGAGAAGGTTGACCCCAGAGAGAATTGCAGCGATCTCTCGAATGACTGTGCCGAAAACTCAGAGAGATGTACGTGCCTTTCTAGGTATTACGTCATACTGCAGACAATGGATCCCAAATTTTTCACTGTTGGCGAAACCATTGTTAGCTCTCACCTGCAAGGATGTTCTGACTCCTTTGCCATGGACTGAAGAGTGTCAGAAAAGTTTCTCTGAATTACGTGATGCGTTGTGTTCGGCTCCTGTGTTAGGTACTCCTGATTACAGTAAGCCGTTTACACTGTACGTTCACGAGAGGGATGGTTGTGCGTTGAGTGTTCTGGCGCAACAATTTGGTGACAAACAGCGCCCATGCGCATATTTTTCTTCGACCTTAGACCCAGTAGCTAGAGCTTTGCCGAGTTGCTTAAGAGCAACAGCGGCAGCCGCGGCGTCCATTCGACAGTCCGCAGGTCTGGTCATGGACAATATGCTTACGGTGATGGTTCCGCATGCAGTTGACACTCTCTTGAACCGAACGAAAAGTCAACATTTGACGAGCGCAAGGTTGTCTGGGTATGAGTTGACGTTACTGGCTAGTCACATACGCATCAAACGATGTAATGTGTTGAACCCAGCAACATTGTTGCCGATCAACATGGAGTCAAGTGGTGAAGCACCACATGACTGTTATCTGAGAACTGAGGAGGAAACAAAGGGTCGTATTGACCTGAAAGATACTCCATTGGTAGATCCCGATGGTACTTTGTATGTGGATGGTTCCTGTTTTAAGTTGCCAAATGGTGATGTGACGACCGCGTATGCTGTAGTGACATTGAGTACGGTTGTAGAAACTGCAAGATTGAGTCAGAATTCGGCTCAGGCTGCTGAGCTGATCGCCTTGACGAGAGCGTGTGTGTTGTCCAGAGGAAAACGGGTGAATGTGTTTACCGACAGCCAGTATGCCTTTGGTGTGGCGCACAGTTTTGGGCGATTGTGGAGAGAAAGAGGATTCTTAACGTCGCATGGCACTAAGATTCAGCATGGTCAGCTTGTGAACGACCTTCTAGATGCACTTACATTGCCTAAGCAGGTGGCAATAATCAAATGTAGTGCGCATCGGAAAGTGACGGATGATGTTGGTCGTGGTAATGCGTTTGCAGACGAGATTGCTAAGGAGACAGCTAAAGATGTGTGAAGGGAATACAGAATGAGGCCACTGAGACGGAAAAGACTAAATGGAAAGAGAGCACGGGGAAGTTGGATGAAAATGGATGTTGGGTTGATTTGTCAGAAAAGCAGAGATGGATGTTACCGGATGCATATGTGCTCGCTGTTGTTACAATGGCTCATGGTACAGCACACATAAGCGCAAAAGGCATATGCAAGTTGTTGTCTCCTGTATGGAAGAATGATGGTATTACTAAATGTGCAGAGAGAGTGGTTAAGAATTGTATGGTGTGCTTGATGTATAATCCCGGTAAGGGCACTCCCACTCCACCTGGTCATTTTGCCCCTCCTACATGCCCTTTTGAAGTTATCCAGTTGGACTTCATCCATATGGAGAGATGCAACAATTTGAAATATGTTTTGGTTGTAGTATGTGCCTTCTCCAGATGGATTGAGGCTTACCCCCTTAAGGATAATACTGCCCTATCCACAGCAAAAATTCTGCTCAAAGAGTATTTCCCCAGATACGGCATGCCTCGGATTGTATGGTCGGACAACGGAAGTGAGTTTGTGGGAATTGTGATGAAGAGTGTGTGTCGTGGCTTAGGTATAGTACAGAAATTTCATAGTGCTAATCATCCTCAGTCAGCGGGTTTGGTGGAAGGATACAATGGCACCCTGAAACTGAAACTTGCAAAAATTCAGGCAACAACTGGTTTATCATGGCCAGATGCTTTGCCTCTAGCTCTCTTATCGACCAGGGCAACTGTGCACTCTCGAGTAGGGCTTAGCCCATATGAGATTGTGTTCGGCCGTCCTGCTAATATTTGGGGAGTCCCGAGGCCTAAAGAATTTGATAGAATTGAATATCCCATGCTGATTGATTATCTCCATGATCTGACTGCTAAATTGAGTTTGATTCATCAACAGGTCTTTGAGGCTCTGCCGTCACAAACAGAGGGTCCTGGTCATCGGCTGCAACCAGGGGACTGGGTCCTCACCCGTAACTTCGGACGAAAACGAAACCTTGAGCCGAGGTTTGTGGGACCCTTCCAGGTGCTACTGGCAACAAGGACGGCGGTTCGGCTGGAGGGACGGAAGCATTGGGTGCATGCCACCCACACCAAGAAAGTCCCGCTTCCTTTGCCGGAGGATACTTGGATAATAAAGGGCTTTTCCTCGTCCGAGACCGACGCTCCACACCGCTTTGTCCCGTTCAGCGAAGCTCAGCCCATATCTGACACCCTTGTTGATTCCCCTCAAACAATTTCTTTTCCATCTACCTTGAAAACTTCAAGTGCTGAACAATTGTCTGAACAATCGAACACTCATTTGCCATCCAATTCACTGTTTGAAGATCAGACACGCCCTGGGAGCAGCCGATACTTTTTTCGCCCACGCACAAAAGACTAATAAAAGAATTTTTTTTTTTTTTTTTTTTGGATCCCACAGTAACCCTGAACATTGTGGACATTTTATATGGTGTACCTTTTTCCTTTTTCCGTGCAGCCAAGAACCTTATAATAAATTGAATGTTCAATTTATCTAGAACCTATCATCCGGGTTGGCCGTAGGGCCGTGCGGGTACTTTCTTCTGGTTAGCAGTTATCGACACTAGGTCGGTTTCTTTTGTCAATTTCTGGGAACTCCTGGGAATTGATGATCGCTACACAGAACGAAGTGCGTCAAGAACGTCGCGGACGGTCGTTAGAGGATGGAATTTTCTAAGCTGTCGAAAAGAGAGAAAATGTCGGCGCAAAGATCTGCATTAGATAAGGTCTTGCGTACAAAATGTTTCTTGCTACAGGTTTCCATGTTGTTCCTAACTGTTTCTATGCTGCTGGTGGGTGGAGTATATTTTGGTTTTCAATCATTACTGCCTTCTGCCTTACCTACCTCTCCTTCTCATGATCTAAATTTCGTCTCTACTGTTTCTCCACATTCTTTTCACATACTGCCCCAACATGAGCAAGTCAGACGTGCGGAATTTCGAAACAATTCTTTTGTGCAACTTTTGCACCAGCATCAGATGGTGGTAAATACTACAAATTGTTGGGTGTGTGGACTAATGCCACATACCATGGACAGGGGTATCCCGTATTTTGTGCTTCCGTACAGTCCCCAAGGGTCAGCCCGGGCATTCCAAATCATGTTCCATAGTGCACTAGATTCCTACCCCCACCGAGAGCCACGCTCAGCAAGCTTTGGTCCAGGCCCATACCATAAGTCTCTGGCGACAGCGATTGCTGATCTAGATAGAGACATTTTCGATACCTCACTTATCCCAGAGGAGGAAGTGCAGGCCTATAAGTACCTTAGTGAGGCTGAGTATAATATATCAGTGGGTGATAGGCAGCTTAAAAGCTCATCTCCAATCTGGATTGTACCTCACCTAGGCCACTTTTGTCTGCAAGGTCGTGGCCGAAATCCAAGAGCCCAGCTTGGGAAGAGCGCTTGTGTGGATACTTACGTTCTACCGATGCTCTCTTCCCCTGTCTTCTTAACTGCCAAGGGTACCTATTTTGTATGTTATGATCGAGCATATACGTGGTTACCTCATGACTTCTCGGGTATCTGCTATATTGCAAATCTCTTGCCTCCGACCTTCACTGTTGCCTCAGATTATCACAGAGCCAGAGTTGAGAGAGGTGTTATTAGCAAAGAAGATACCGCCGGTCAAGAAGCAGGAGACTTCTTTAAGGGTTTCCTACCGTTTTGGGGCCCTATGGTTAACAGCAGAAATCTGAGACAGTTAACCCGTGTAGTAGAGTCAACTGCTAACATAACCGCAAGTGCCCTTGGTAATTTGACAGCAGAGCTTCAAGCGGATAGGCTCATGACGTTACAGAACCGTATGGTTCTCGACATTGTTCTAGCAGATAGAGGAGGTGTGTGTAAGGTCATCCATTCGAGCTGCTGCATATTCATACCTGATAACGCTCCAACGGTTTATCAAGCCATCTCTAAATTGCACAAAATCTCGGAGTCCATACACGTGGACGAGGGAGATTGGACGCTTCTAGGATGGTTTTGGGGCCTGATGTCGACCTGGGGTTGGAAGATTCTGATGATTATAGGGGTTGTTGTGACGTTCCTGTTCACGTGTTGTCTTTGTGTACAGTGTGGTCCTGCCTTATGTGGCCTTTGTGCTACAACGTGTATAAGAAGGCCGACTGTTTCCAGAGAGGCATTGATGGATAGAATAATGTTCCAGCAACACCTGGATGATCTGATGAATATCGAGATCGATTCTGATTTCGACTAGTGATTGCCTACATGAGGGCAAAAGGAGCGTCTGAGGTTCCGTGAAAATCGTTACGGTGTTTTGGGCATTGCCGAATATGGACGAATTAGGTATCTATGAACCGTAAATGGCGAGTTCGGTAAGTGTACGCGTTTTCACTACACTACCTGGCTTGGTTCGCCTTATTTACGTGTTTCTACATCTGAACCCGAGGGTTCCATTTTAGATACGGCATCCATTTTGTTTCTTGCCCTCACGTAGTCAGTGAACAGGCAACTGTCCGCACCGTGACCTTTTAGTTCCCAAGCCATACGGAAGACGCATATTCCTTTCATGCGCCTTTATGACCGGAGGAATGACACTGCAGAGGCAAATGGCTCAGCTTGAGGGTAATCTTGCCGTACCGGCCTATTGTTTCAGCCGTGCATGCGCTGGGATCAAGCTCTTTGATCCTATGATCATGTTTTCAATATTACCCCCACACTCTTTTCTTTAGGTGTGCCTGACTTCCTAGCAGCTGTTCTTGTCTCTTTACTCTTGCTCATTTACAACTCAAGTGGAATGTGCCTAACGATGGGAAGATGTGCTTTTACAGTTGGGAACTGGTAATGTTACTGTGATTATGTTCCGGAGTTCTGAAAGCATGAAAGTGACCCCTTTTGAGGTTTATTGTGGGAACTGAGTTGTAACCTTTTGTTCACATGTTGTGCAATGGCAAAATCTTGTATAAAAGAGAGCGACTCACATATGCAATTTGAAGCAGACTCGTAGAACCTACACGCTGTTGTACTTCTAGTGACTTTTGCCTCCCTGCAGTAATAAACTCTGATCTTTGACGCCGAAGGAAGTCTCCCGTTTCTCTGTCACTTGTGCGCCGAAACAGGTATCCCACGAAGGTTATAGGTGTTGTTCCCTGACACCCCTGGGCCTTAAATAGCTCAGTCCTTCAGACTGTGTGAGGAGCCAAACTAATAAGTATATTCATGAGGGCAACTGGCGTTGTATAATTCTTCTGATACACAGTTTACTCTCTCTTCCATATGGTATGATATTCCTATGCAATTATTAATACAATGACACTATGGATACAATTGATGTAGAATTTCAAAGGGAAACCTTTTTCTTGTCCACTTGAGGCATAATGAATACAAGGTGATTGGGAGAGAAATTCAACCTAATATAATTGATGGTCAGGGAATGATATTTGTCAAAGCTCTTCTTTCCAGTGTCCTTTCCAGTGAGCCATCACTGGTAGGCTCCCATTGTTCATCTAGTGTTGGCGCTGTTGAGCACCGGTGGTGGAGCTATGCGTCCAGCTCGGATCCAGATTCCACGTTGCAGGGCGAGGTCGTCCTTTCTATGGGATCACAGTCCCTTTCCCTGTTCACTAACTAATCTATCGCTGGTACCTTAGGCATGGTACCCGCATCCTATTCTTGATCCGTTAAGTCCATCGCTACTAACCCAATTCTATCTTTGTGCACTGTTCCTTCATCAAGTGGATTAAAACCCCATGTGAAAAAGGGGGTTGGGGGAGTCAAAGGAAGAGAGGGTGGAGTGGGGTCAGACTGGAGGTGGACCAAGGGGGGCAGATACTCCACACAAGTGAGTCCACCAATTAGGCCCAATGGGCTGAGACTTCAGGCACAAGTAGATCAACAGGCTGGGGGCTTCTGGGCAGCCCTTCAATCTTTCATTCTTCTTGCCGGTGATAGTGCCTCGTCCAGCATATCTTTGCTCTGCGGCTCCACCTTGGTCGTGGTCATAGGCGTTTCATGACAAGCAGCCAGGCTGTGCATTGCATCCGACCTCTCTCTTCCAATGACTGGAGGACGTCCTAAATCTAGTAGTGAGTAAAAAACTAATTTTTAGAGTACTGGCAGGGGAATACGTAACACAATTTAGTTTTCTCTCCCAATCCCAAGCAGCTGGGGAAATATGTATCATTTACTTAAAAGGAAGATAATATGGATACTCTGAATCTTTACATCTCTGTATATCATTCACTCATGAACCTTCACTGTTGTGCAGGTCTGCAAACACCTCTAGGAATTTCCAGCATACGTATTATCTCTTGTCCATTTCTTTTACGTTTATGGTTGTGGCAAGAAATCTAAAATTATTAATTATATAGCCTGTCAAATTTAAACTGACTTCTCCAGGAAAAACCTGTTGTTGCAAACAAATTCCTGCAGGGCTATATTTTCTTCAAGATCTGCTAAACATAATAAAAAGTGTGATGCGCTATTATCATGGGCATACAGGTACCCCCTAGTATTGTGCACCATAAAGTACACAGGCTGAGCACTGTCCCATCCTGTCAATAACTTTTAACTAAACATCTTGACCTCAGTACCCACTCAGCAGGGCTTACTACAACATTCCTTTCAGTTTAGTACAAATCATTTTCTGTAAACATTATACTTATTTTTACATCATCCTTTATAGCTTAGCTAATTCACTAGTTATTGAAGGACTTGTGATGTCCCTACAACTTATATGCAATGTTTGTGGTAACATGAACGATGATGGTGGTGTCACTAAGGCATTCAAACGAAAGCCACCTACATATAGCTCCCTTTTAATGGTCAGATTAGGGTTCATCAGTCGTCCACCCGTCCTTTCATTTTCAGCCAATTGAAATTCCATAATTTTACAGAAAGGAGGGGCAGTAACATGGCGTATGGTATTTTGTTCCTGTCAATTTGTTCAAACACTGTTGTGTTAAAGCCAATTAGACGTGTACTTGTGAGGTACAGTGCCTTCATTTATTCAAAAGTGTATTCACAGCATTCTATGATGTGAATAGCTAAGAGTGAGTCCACCCAGTTGTCTTATGGAATTGGTCCCTGCATGGTCATTCCTGGACAGCGTAGGTAGGCTCAAAGAGAGAGAGAGAGAGAGAGAGAGTGCACGACAACAAGCTATCCAGTGCACTTACCACGTAGACTAGTACAGGGCAATTCGCATAATAAGCACATAAGCCAAAGGAAAACATAAAACGCACAGTCTTTGTATACACACAATACAGAATAGGACGCGACAATACATGTACCAAGCATAGAAACTGAAGAAAAACACAGTGTTAGTTGCACAAAAGGACTTTTTCATGCACGTCGCGCATCTCATAGTTCATTTAATTTACCCAGGGGCCAGGCTCCTTCCTTCCCCCCTTTTTGACAGTAGATGACCTAAGCAGGTGACCTTCTTTTGAAAATACTTACTCTTTTTAATGGCTGGACACAAGCACAGTCATACTAATACTCACAGTGGTGTCTGCCACCCTCTAGCAACGATAGTCCGAGTTGAGGTATAGGTGTAAAGTAGGGATGCCAGTCAGATGTGCAATGGTACAGCTCTTATGTTTCTATGTGGATGGAGGAAGAAGAGGTAAATCTGAAACATGACAATGTCTCTAACTTCTGGGTGGAGGGAGATAGGATGAACCCCAACCCAGGGGACCCTTCACTTCTCCATTTGGTCAGTACATAAATCAAATTCATCATTCTCACTAGTATGCGTTACTTTGGTCTAAATAGGATAGAAAGTGTTTCTAGGAAAAGTGAAAGGTCGCACACTTGTGATACCTGCTGGAGCCGGGCTATTTGTACTGCAATAAACCTTCAGGCTCTTGATGTGAACTGACCTCCCATTCACTGGCTTCCAGGAGACATGTTTTTAGTAAGGAATGTGTCATATTTTAATATAAATGCTATTTGTCTTTTGCATGTGGGCACCAGGTTCGGGCCTGTTTTTCACATCCCATTGGCCACTTGGTTAGCAACCCAGCCATACAAAGGCATTCTCATATTGACCCATATGTACATGACACGTACACATTCATACTATGCAAATATTTCACGCACTCAGAGATAGTCCCTACACACAATGCACAATCTCATAACACTAGCCTATTTTCGCATAAAAGACAGTGTGCTAAGCCTCTCCAACCTTCAGTTGAAACACCGCTATAACCTAAAGAAAAGGGGTGGGCAGCATCTAAAGCACATCGATACGCGTGATTATGAAGATTTTTAACCCACCATGAATCAGACTCATCTCTGAGATGCAGTCCTTGGCACCTTGGTATTGAAGCCCAGAAAGATTGTTAGTGCGGCAAGGTTAACTAATGGCGGAACGTTCACTACATAGATCATTCAAGTGCAGCATTACGGACCGCGTGTAGGAAAAGGTCAGATGCCAGAGGTATTCAGTATAAGGTAGGGGGATGATGGTTTAATGCTTTCATTAAAAAAACAATCTACAGTGGTCTGGGGCTGTCCCCATTCACAGAATAGGAAAACTATAGGAGGTGGCAAGTTTCATTGGGTGCATCCTTGTTTCTAAGGGTGTACATCTTGGTTACAGTGGCAAGACCACTAACAAACTCGTTTAATGTTTGCATGGAGATCAGTTTGCGAGCACATGGGGGAAACAGTGCAGCTACAGTTAAAAAAAACGTGGGGGTACAGCTGTGCCTGGAAACCACAGATTTGTAACTGCCAGGGCTGGCAGACCTACCCATGGACTCCCAACCACTGACTAGGACATGCCTTAAATGCTTGTGCAGGGTGCACCACTCTATATGACATAAAAGAAGCTGTGCCTTTCTTAAACCAGCAATATGTGTTTGCGCCTGACTCCTAAGATGCGGTGCCTAGAAAAGCTTTTCCATATTACAATCTAAACACATGACCTTTTTCCTAGGAGGTTATGGGTGGTTAAAACAGAGCAAGACTTTCTTTAAATGCTCATTCAGGTCATGTAACTTCTGCATGGACATCAAATGCTAACACTTAAAATGAGCTTTCTTGTGAAGTTTCTCCGAGCCCTGGCTTTGGCCATGCAATATGTTTAGGGAAGATATTTTCTCTCTTTTCATTTAATAGATTTACATCTCAATTCTGTCTAATGTTAGACTGGATGGCATACCCCTGGTAAGGCTCAGGAGCATTTGAAAAACCCCTCTGAAGGTCGGCAAGATTATTAGAGTGGAACGTGGGAGGGAAGGTAGGTGAAACACATGGTGTGCAAAATAAAGATTACAATGTTTAGGACCCCAAAAACCAGAATGCACCTGTGCCTCACATTCAATCAATATCTGGCTAAAGTACTCCCTTGGAAACTATACAATAGTAGTACCAAAATGTTCAATGAGAAAAATGTGTGCTTTTGCTCCTTCAAGGGAGCTGTGAAGTAAAAGAGGCTGAATTTACTGTCCTCTTCATTGACATACCTAAACGCCAGGATCTTACAAATTGCTTTATGTTGTAGAAGTGCAAATAAATAAAACATATCTTGACTATTCTTTTAGCGTGATTTCTGCGTACTGCATCGTTTTAACTTTTTAGAATTGAATTACTCATTCTACTGGCCACTGAAAATCGAGTTTCTTCTTTGTGTATTTGTTCCACAATGAGTCATACAATATGGGACAAATACCGTACTTTATATCTAACAAACAATTTGAGCTTAAACAACCATTTTCCAACAACTTTGGAAAAGACAGGCATGATGGATATCGGTTAAAATAAATCTCTCACTTAATCCTAAATTCAGACAAGAAGTCTGCATTACCTGCCCTTTACTATTTGCAAATAGTAACTTTTGTTCAAACAATCAATCAATCAATATGTCTTTGTTAGGGGTGCCTTCCGGCAGTGTCGGCTGACTGACCTCTAACAAACAGTCCGGTCTAAAACAACTACAAAACAATCTAGAGAAAACAGGCATGACGTATTTACCGGTCAAAATGAATATCTCAATCAAACAATTTTAGACAAAAAGCCTGCACTACCTGTCCTTCGCTGTCTGCAAAGAGAGAGACTCTATTCTCTGTTGTTTGCAAGCAGGAAATGTCTCAAATAACTCAAAAAGGAATACTAGTATTCGATCAAACTATTCAATCAATCAATCAATCAATTTGTCGCTTTTTCACGACCTTACCCAGACCGTATGGACAGTTCTTCGTCTTCCCCTTCCAGCGCCTGTTTGTCTTCTCAATCCAATATCAATGCGGCACTCCTCTAAGGTACCAGTCAGGGCCGCAGGTCACTCGAGAGAGGTCCGTTCGGAACCGGTGAAATTCAGTTGATCGGCAGCCAGACGAGGGTCTTTTCAGGGCAGGTTAACTCCAATCGTTTAGATGTTCACCCGGCCAATAGGACATCTGTCACCGGACCCACGTGTCGCTGATGGACCCCACGTTTGGGACGCCAATTTGTGAAAAGCAGTGAGTCTCCTAAGATCCCCAATGCTGCCCGGCGCAGGGTCACCTTTAATTCACTGGATTTGCTATCAAAATAATGAGGCAGGCGCTGGACACTGGTAGGCAAGAAAAAGGTTTATTATTCTTGAGAGGAGACCACGTCAACTGCAGACACCGGGATGTCTCAGGGAGGTGTTCTGCTGGCAACTCCTTTGGCTCTTCCTTTTATACAGGTTTGACACAATGCATTTGTTTCATTATCATGGTTACACAAGCCCAACATTGTTTCATCAACATGGTTACACAAGCCCAACATTGGTTCATCAACATGGTTACACAAGCCCAACATTAATTCTCCTCCCACCCAGGTCAAAACAGACAATCTAATCTTGCAGCTGAACCTTGCTTCAGGGTCTAAAACATGTGAGACCGGCCAGATCTAAGAGTCTGTTCTGTTGATAAAAACAGGTCCCATTGTTGGCAAAAACAAGTATTGCTGTGTGCAGTGCAATACACCATGTTTGCAAGAGTCTGTTTGGTATTTAGAACCTGTTTGTGTAAGAGTGTCCATGGGTTTGCCTGTAAACAGAGATGAGAGGAAAAACGAGTTTGTGGCAGCAAGTGGTGTTGATGTTTGTCCCCCCAGCTCACATACCAGGTTGGTCAGAGGTATGCTAGTAAGGGCAGGGTGAAACAAAGGTGACCAACAGAGAACAAAATGGCTGTGATGTGTAAAATGGCTGCAGCTTACGTGCACATAGAAATACCCACTAAGCAAGATGGCGCAGGCAATGTTCACTACCATCATTTTACCTTTAACAATATGCTGTGGTGAACATAAATTAACGCCGCTTATGTACACGTAAAGGTTATCGATTTTAACACTACTATATGCTTCCTATAAATTTAACCACTCAGAAATATGGGATGTGGGTAACCTCAACGCCAAACTGAATAAAGTTTGCTATCCCAACGAAGAGGGGGACCCACAAACAAATGGGACCGTCTTGGTGATGCAAGAATATAGTAGAGGAAATGCAGCATCAAAATATGTGTATATATGTGTATACAAACTCTAGATCGGCGAAAGGAAATGGGCCACCTGTTATCTCTGTTGTTCTGACTACCGGCCACCTCTGTGTACAGAGTACAGGCAATGTGCTAATGGGTCACAGTAACTGTACCACAGCATTGCAAATGTCCACACGGGGCCGAAGCAGCTTCCACACATCACGTCATACTTATTGCTGGTCTGGTACCTGTTACATAGCTTTTCTTCTACCACCTGTGTTTCTAGCTCCCCAACATGCCACCAAGATTTTCAATTGATCAATCAGCACGTTGGTAGTAGGGGAAAATGTGCCATTGATGTCTCTGTAGTCGATCAGTCAGGGACCACATGGGAGCAGTATACAGACTTTTATAAAGGATTTTTCTTCTTCATTGTCCCAGTACAAACCAGCAAGCTGGTCCGCTGCCTCACCAGTACAATGGAGGCAGTGATTAATCAGACAACTGCGGCCTTTGGAAACTTGACGGAAGAACAAGCATCAATCCGAATGGTCGCTTTACAGAATAGACTTGTTTTAGATGTTGTTCTAGCTGACCCAGGTGGAGCGTGCCGTGTCATCGGATCCAGCTGCTGTGTTTTCATACGGGACAATTCACCATCTGTCTATGCGGCCATCTCCAAACTACACAAGATAGCCACCAAAATGTATCAAGACCCAGGAAAATGGACTTGGACTGGGTGGTTTTGGGACTTACTTTCAGTTTGGGGTTTGAAAGTATTATCAGTCCTGTTCACATTAATAGTTATTATCTCCGTTTGTTGTTTGTGTATTCATTGTGGGCCAATGCTCTGTTCTCTCTGTACTTCTGCCTGTACTGCCTGCATCACATCTAGAGAGAATGTCAAAAACGCAAATGCCCGTTTGGCAGTGGAACAAGAAATATATGGACTCATGGCAATAGATATTGAGGGTATATGCTAGGCCCCTTAGAAGGGACAAAAACTAGGTTGTATGTGGAAAAGTATAAATTCTATGTTAGCATAAGCGGCAGCCATTTCTACTGTCGCATCCATTTTGTTTTCTGTCGTATTCATTTTATTCTCTGCTGCTCGCCTTTTCACCCAACCTGTGTCCTCAACTTTAAGCTGACCTCCCTGACATGGTCAATCTGGTGTACGTGCTGGGGGGCAACAGCTGCCGGTGCACCTGGTCTCAGATGTTATCAAATGATTGCTTATTGCCGCCATAAACATTCTTACTCCCCCTCCTCATCTGCTGACCACCTGGTCACCCATCTACCCTTGTTTGCCTATAGCTATTTCCATGCTTAAACTTGTTTCTTCCAGTTTTCCTTTCCATGCAATTACACTGCAACAACAGTATATAAGGATGAAGGTTTTTGTATTCAAGGTACTTCCTCCCACAACAATTTAGGTTTTTGTTCGGACGCGGTCCCGCTCATGGGTGTTTAATAAACTTGGTTTGTTTCACTTCGCTCAAGTACAGACCTCTCTTTTGTAAGTCTTCGGACCTGTGGAAGAGAGGGTGACCCTGCACCAGTGTTCCCTCACGGGGGTACATTTCCACAAGTGGATCACCATTGATGTAAAATCTTCAGACTACATTGACCTAAAAGACCTTAAGAGGATCCACAACTATCTATGTCTGGGCTTAAATTCCTCCATGCAATCCTGTGTTATCCAACGTCCTACCTGATAGCTTCCCACACCCTCCTTGACATACTGCTCTTTATTCTTTCCCAAGCCCCTACGACACTGATATTCACTCCCTACTACACAGTAACTGATCCATCATTGCCTCTGAGTCCTACACTACAATGCTTGACATGTTCTCAATCAGACAGACTTCGGAACCTTTGACTGTCAACATGAGTGGCTTGTCTCATTACATTAAGAGGAAAAAGATTCGATACTATTTGGAAACTAAGTAGACTAACATTATTCTCATACAAGATACATATCTACCCTCAAAGGACACTTACAGCTTAAAGCAACACTAGATGAGAAGGTTGATGTATAGCTGTTGAGCAGCCCCTCCACAACCAGCACTACAGATGATACCGCCTCCAGCTCCAGAAAATGTGATGTTCTCATCCAGATCAAAAAGCCCCTGCTGTGCAGAGTCCTGACGACATGGTCTGATGGAGAGAGAAGATACAATTTTGCTAAATTTGCTATTCTCAATCAATTCTTGATAGTCTGCACTACCCACACACCTAACTATCTTAGCACACTGTTCGTCTGTCGCATCTCTAGATTGCCTGCTGAATTTAGCTGTACATGGCTAATCATGGGACACAACAGGATCATAGCCACAGACACTGTCTTGGACAGAGCTGAGCCATTCCATGATGCCTTCTCTTAACTACAGGATTGTGGATGCATGGAGACTCCTACATCCTCCAGATCAAAAATATTCATACTTGTTCAAATTGCATGTATCTAAATCAAGATTAGACCATTTCCTTGTCCCATTATTATCGCTGCAATTGATGACCAAGTTTTCACATCTTATATCAGCCAATATCACTGTTCCTGAACTATGGTTTTCAATTTGTTGCACACAAACACAAACCCTGGTTCTTGAATGTCTTATACTGCAAGTTACCTGTGGAAAGTAAGAAACTTGAAGACACTATCATTTTGTGGTAGTAGCAGAAAACAAGGGCTAAATGACGACCATGCAAATGCTGTGGGCCACTGGCAAGGTGGAACCCTAAGAGGTTCACTAATGATTGATGCAGCCATTCCAAAGAACCAACCTAAACTGAAACAAAAAGACCTGGAAATGACAGTCAAAACCCTGACTCAGAAATATACTTAATCATCAACAACTGCCAATTGTTCCCTTCTAACAGGCACACCTTATAGAGGGGTTCCAGTGGGTACCAGTGGGGTCCCAGCTCCATATCAAGCTTCTGGAGCTGAGGGTCATCCACTTGATGTTGAGAGTCTTTCTTCCATCCATCAATGGAAGGCTGGTACATGTGCTCACGGACAACACCACCAGCATGTTGTACTAGAACAACTAGGATGGGGTGTGGTCACAGACCCTGTGCCAGGAGGCCCTGCACCTCTGGAAATGGCTGGACTACCAAAGAATTTTTCCTGGTGGTGAACAACCTGGCAGGATTATTGAATGACAGGGCCGACGAGCACAGCCATCAGAGCCAAGCAGATTAGGAGTGACCGTTACAGCTGAATGTGGCACAAGGTCTCTGAAAAGGGAGAACCTTGGCTCAATCTGTTTACTACTACAGACAATCTGCAATGTCAGAACCTCTACATGTTGAAGTTTTCAAGGAGCAGTTTTCTCAGAGACTCATTCCGCCTCAAGTAAAACTCTGGACTTCTATATGCCTTCCTGCCAATATAACTCTCACCCGAGTTCTCCAGGACATCAGGACTGACTGGCCCAAGTCATCCTTGTGTCCCCTGATTGGGCACGAAGAGTATGGTATTCAGAACTCCTGGACTTGAAGATCTGTCCTCCGGTCAGGCTGCCCCTCTCGGAGGACCTTCCGTTGCAGCAACAGAAAAGGGTTCTGCACTCGGGTCTTCACAATCTCCATCTTCATGCTTGGAGATTTAGAAGCAACAGTTGAACAACTTCGATCTTCCTCCAGAGGTTGTTGATGCCATGTTGGCAGCCAGACGTCCCTCGACAAAAATTGTATACTCCTGTTCCGGGGCTCAATTTGCGGCTTAGTGCAGTGCTTGGCAGAGAGAACTCCTCCCCCCCCCCCCCAAGGCAGAGTTTTCTGATATCTTGTTGTGCGTTTTTTAAAATATTTACATTAGTTTCCTCTCTCTGCCTTTGTGTTGCCACAGTGGGACCTCAACTTTGTCCTCATTCCTGATGTGCACCCATTTTAAGCTACTTCACAGCTGTTTCTTCTGGCTTCTTACCCTCGTGATAGTGATCCCTATCACCATAACATTGGTGCAGCATGTGAGTGTGCTTCAATATCTTTGTGTCAACCTGCCGGACACCACCTTATTCCCAGATAAACTGGTCTTGCAGACACAGGCATCTTTCTTGCCTAAAGTTGTTCCACGTAGATCAAAACATCACCGTATGGGTATTCTGTGCTCCATCCATCCCTCTAACAAGGAAAGACTCCATCTCTTAAACCCTAAAAGAGTGTTGAGTTTTTATATTGACCATACCAAAGAACATCAGGTGGGTGGTCAGCTATTGGTTAGCTTTTCAGGAGCGAATAAAGGGCAAGATTGTGCAGAAGAGAATCATCTCCAGCTGGATCGAGCTCTACTATGCACTACTAAAGAGCAGTCTCTGGACAGACTGTGTGCTCATCATACCAGTGCCAAATCTTAAAGAACTGTATTATCATGCAAAGTCGCTAACCTGGACATTTGCCAGACAGCTACATGGGCGTCCCTCCATACATTCACAAAGTACCATTGTCTGGACAGTCAAGTGCGATGAGAGGGGCATTTTGTCTGCTCAGTCCTGCAGTACCTTCTGGTTTGAGTCCGTCCACAGACTCACCTCCAAATAGTCACTGATTTGGTATCTATTCAGAAGTTGAGTAACCTGCGGCTAGAAGTCTCTTTCAGAACATATTACTTACCTTCAGAAACGCTCTTTCTGGTGGAGACTCTCTAGCAGCAGATTCCTCACTGACCCTCCCATCCTCCCCGTTGTGTTAGTGGCACATATAGGCTCTGCATGTCACTTTCAGAGCGGAACGCCATCAGTGAGGAGCCGCACAATGTCACCTACTGTTGGGCAGAGGTACTGCTGAAAAGTTCAAGGACTCAGTCAGGATTCTGGGGAACGTGCAAAAGGTGAGAAATCTGCAGCTAGACCATGTCTTGATTAGAAAGAGTGTTACCAAAGGTAAGTAACTTGTTCTTTACTACTCCAACATCAGCCAGAGGGGGCATTTGTTGCTCACACCATAGACCATGACATCCTTGCTACACAACAGGGGGTAATGATGTGATGCCTCATATGATAATACAAATCTGGATTGAATGGAGTTATTGCAGCGTGGGTGAGGGGTGAATGTGATCACCCTTGGGACAAGCAGATGAGGATTCTGTATTCGTGCTCTTCCAATTGGGCAGTTACTAGTGTATCTGCCACCTGGTTTGGAATTGGAAAACGACAAAGCATGCACGCCTGCCTAGTGGCACATGTGTCAGCGAAAAAACCTAGGAGCGTAGCAGTTACTCTGTCTGCTCACCCCTGAACCAGAGCTAGTACTGCCCAACCTTGCTGCCAGCCCTTTCCAAGTAACCGCAGTTCGTGCCCTTCCTCTAGCTCTACTCAAGCTGACCTTCCACTGGACCCAAAGCTTGCAGCCCCACCTGCCACTGATGAAGGTGATGCCAGATGCCCAAACTGGTCATTGTGCTCAGGTGCCAGTAGCGCCCTCTTTGAGCTTCAGTCCAATCCTGGGCAAATCACTTGGGGCCAGATGTAGGTCGCCCAATACCGGTCGGTAGCGGCCGAAATTACCGAATTTCGGCCGTTACCGACCGGTATTTGACATTTGGAATGTAGGTGGCATGATTGTAGGATTCGGTATTTTACCGAATCGGTAACTTAAGTAATCTGTAAATTACCGAATTCTTAATGTAGGAAGCACTCAAGTGATTGCTTTTCACATTTAAGGATTCGTTATTTACCACCAACTACAAGTTGGTGGTAAATAACAAAAACCGTTATAAAAGCAATTTTGTGCTTTTTTAACAGTGCCATGTGGCAGACATACATGCCCGTAGGGCATGTATGTCTGCCACATGTGCACCCATGCACTATTCAGGGGTGCAACAGGGTGTCAATGTGACACCCTGCCACCCTTCAGGCCCTTAGGAATGAATGGAGAATACCGAATCGGTAAATACCGAATCGTTATTTACCGAATCCTACCGATTCGGTAAAATTTACCGAATCATTAGCTACATACCATTTACCGATTATAAAATACCGAATCTGTAAAATTCGGTATTTTAGAATCGGTAAATGATATTTACCTACATCTGGCCCTTAATCTCCCCGTGCCTGAATGTGTAATGTAAATACGGTGCTCATGTAAAGCGCTCCAATACCTTCGGGTCGAGTTCGCGCTATATAAAATATGCAACAAAAAAAAAATCATCAAACATTATGTGACAGGTAACCGTGGTGTGTGTGTGATCCGCACACCCACTACAATCCTGGCAGGACCTACTCTGCTTTTTATCCCTCCGAGATCAATAAAATAATTGATTTTGACAAAAATAAATTGAATTAATATTGATGTTAGCGGAGAGGGAGTGTGCGAAGAGAAAGTGGCAAGCCCATCACAGAGCTGCCAAATAGCCCCATGACCGTGACCCACACATTTGCCTTTTCCGCCTTTATAGCTAAGGTCCCTCTACATTCTGAACTTTGATTGGCCAAATGTAGACCTTTGCACTGCCCAAATGAAAGTTCTTTATGATCGTTATCTTATTACAGCTGGACATAACTGTTTTATTCGAGTCGCAAAGAAGTGCCACTAAAGTGTCACACATCACATTGAAATGTCACACCTAACTAAGCACACCGAAATGATGAAAATGTCACACATGGTCAACTAAAATCTTGGCAGCCATGCGCGTTTTGATGCAAAGAAGCAGATTTAGCAGGCTAACTTGATCGCGGAGCGCTAACTTCGTTGCCAGTCATCTGCTAAACTGACCGCTACCCTAAATCCGTCTCTGCCTGTGTTGTAGGGTGACCAACCGTCCGTTGTCCGTGAGGATCCTTCTTACGGACGCCTTTTGTCCGTAATTTTGGGCCCTGCAGGGGACAGAGCTGTTCCGCTGCAAGAGGCCTCAGCTCCCTGAAGGTCTGCCTTGCACTCATCATCAGAGCACAAGAGCAGCCACGCCCGCCCATTATCATTCTGCATGCGGCTGATTGCCACATACAGAATGACAATGGGGCAGTTTGAGCTGCTCCAGCATGTGGTGGTCGCCTTGTGTGTCCTGTCAGGTTGTACTGGAGGAGATCAAGTAAAGTGTTAGTCACATGACTAGGAAGTGGACAATTGAGTGTGGGGATGCCTTGCAAAGTAAGTGAACTCTTGAAGACTCCTGACTTTGCGATTATTTACAAACATTTGCTGACAAGTTTCCACAATGCTAAGATGTTCTGAATTAAAATTACACTATTGCGAGTTATTTAGATGAAAGTAATTGTACACCAGGCTGCATCTACCATACTGGCCATAACGTACTCTGCGATAAGTTACCCCCTATGTTATGAGCTAGAGCCAGGCTTCAGGGTCGATCCTCGCTTGAGCTTTCAGTGGCTCAACGAGCTCTACACACTAGCAGCCACCTACAACGGGCCGTTATGAAAATTGTGTACGTGTGTGGCCGCCTCCTGCCACGGTCTAGGGCAGGGCATTCTGTTAGGGTTAGATGGAAGTAAGGTAAAAAAAAAAAAATGTACAAAAACGCCCATGCTGCTATGTGCCAGTTCATGAAAAGAAGCTGGTGAAAGAAGTTAAAAAGGAGAGGTTATATTTTTTTATTCTTTCAGAGCTGAAGCATATATAATATTATATACAACAAAGCCATACTTGTTTCTTTTTATTTCTTTTATGGAACTAACATCCAGTGATAAAGCCAATAGTCATGGCTTGTTGTTGGTCTAATGTTACTGGATGCAACGACAGAAACAGAAAAATACCAGTCGGGTGGCACATTATGCTCAGCACATATTTTTAGCTTAGGTGTAAGCTACGCCCTTAATTACATGAGACACGCCCCTTGGAGAGACTCCCAGTTTTTTCATCCCATTTAAAGTCCTGGAAACAACACCATGTCACAGTCACCTCATATCCTGGCACTGTGCATCATGTAGGACTCATGACTTCCAAGTTTTCAGATTGCCTATGTGCAGGGGCATAGTGAACCCTCGCCCACTCCCCCCCTTGCTTTAGGAACCACAGCAGGGGTGAAGTTCTTTATAGGGCTCTTCTATCTGCAACTCAGCAGACAAAGGCTATGCTCATAATGTGAAGAGGTGAGTTAGTGAATAAGTGAGGAAATGGGTAAATGGCTGGATGGATTAGTGAAAGGATGAATGGATGGTGAAGGGTGAATGGATGGATAATGAGAGAATGGATGGATGGATGCGTGAGTGGAAGGATGGATGAGGGTATATAGATGTATGTATGGGTGAAAGGGTAGATGGATGGGTAAACGGGTCGATGGATCAGTAAAAGGATGGATGGATGAGTGAAAGGGTGGATGATGGGTGAGTGAATGGGTGGAAGGATGTGAGAAATGATGGATGGATTAATGAATTGATAAGTGAAAGGGTGAATGAATAGATGGATGAGTCAAAGGGTGGATGTAAGGATTGACGAGTAAGTGAAAGGGAGAGTACATGGACAAAAAGATGGATAGATGAGTGAAAGGGCAGATGGATGAGAGAAAGGATGGATGAGCGATAGGGTCAATGGATGGATGAGTAAATGGATGTGTGGGTGAAGGGTGGATAGAAGGATAGGCGGCTAAGTGAAAGGGGAATGGAGAGAGAAGGGGAGGATGGATGGATGAGTGAAAGCATGGATGAATGATTGGCAGAATGGATCAGTGCATGGATGAGTGAAAAGAAGAATGTAAAGATGGATGAGTAACAAATGCATACATGAGTGAAAGGGAAGGTGGAGAGCCTGAAGAAAGGAAGGATTGATGAGTGAAACGTTCAATGGGTGGATGGATGAGTGACTGGGTGGAAGGATGAGTAAGTGAAAGGATGGCTGGATGGGTGAAAGGGTAAATGGATGGATGAGTGGAAGAGTGGATGAGTGAAAGGATGGATTGGATGAAAGGGTGGAAGGATGATGGATGGGTAAGTGAAAGGGTAGATGGATGGATGGAAGGATAGATGATGGATAGGTTTGCAAAGGGTTCAAAAGGTTTGGATATGGTGGGCGCACAGATGGAAGGACAAAATGAATGGTGAAAGACTGAATCATGGATGAAAGAATTAATAGATGACAGAATGTAAGTTTGAAATGGTGGATATTAGGGGTTTGATGGAAGGATGAATGGCTAGATCCTGGACATGAGAGCTCTTCAGAGGAGGGTTGTGGTGACTTACTTTGCTTTCTTGGTGCCATAAGAGCTTTAGTTAAAAGTGGGAGGTATTTACATTTTCTGGCTAGTCCCTTGCCGATATGTTACTATTCTGTATTTGCTGTGTGCCTATGTGTGAGATCTATACATCATGCATATAACATTTTTCATGACACCCAACCGCTTCTTGAATGATACACTAGTAATTGTAAATATTTGCATGTTTTGTTTTAGGTTTAAGGTTTTATGGAGAGCCTCATAGTGCATTAGCTGTGCTTGAGATGTATACTGTGTTTGTACCAATCAGCAAGGCGTCAAAAATAAACTATGTAATAGTGTATAGGAAGTGCCTTTTTTAAGAAAGCTGCAGGGAAAAGCACATTTGTGACTTCCGTCAACTAGTGCAACTCTCTGCGAAGACCCCATAAGCAAAGTCAGATTCCATATTTTAAGTTCCACTTGCTGAAACGCCCATAATGAGTTCCCTTTAGTGGGTTCATCACAGCATTCCTCCTTTTAGTTCACCTACTCGTGCCGCTTTGCATCTGACAATGACAATCAGATATGAGATGCTACCAACAAAGTCTATCCGAGCAGATCTTCCTGGCCACTTCTGTCATCAAACAGGCCGGCTCAGGACCATGAGTTGTAACCAACATATCAGACTGTACAACCCAGTGCAGTAACCATATAAATAGATTATTATCATATGAAATACCACAAAAAGACCTGCACAGTTGCTCAAAGCTGCGTGCATACCAAACAACTGTGATGTGCACGATCACCTCAACCTAATAAAAACTTATTGACTTGTACTTGTCCATTTTCTAACTTTGATACTATCACGCAACTTCCTCTGATGTGTCTGTAAAACGTACCCTTTGTCCTGAATTTTCACTTTCTGTCCTGAATTTTTGTCCTGAATTTTGATACTTTGTCCTGAATTTTTACACTTACCGTCCTGAATTTGCACTCATGCCAGTTGGTCACCCTACTGTGTTGTCCCGGACGTAACTCCCCTCGACCCGGAGCCCTCCCCGGAGTCCAGGCAGCTGTGCTCTGCTACCTGCCCATTGGCCAAGCCCTGGTAACCCAGAGATGCCGCCCGTGTTTCTGCGTTCTGCACCATCTTCGAGGAAATTGCTTTCATTGTCAGGGGGTCCTTCGCCGCATTTGCATGGAGCAGCCGCCTCAACAAGATGTGCTGCTGCTGTTCTCGCGCGGTCAGCTCACCGCTTCCTGCGCTTGTTTGTTAATCGAGACGAGCGTTTTGGAAATCTGTACTAGCAGACATGAGAGAAATACACTGCTATTGCAATGCCACATCCGCCGTAGATTTGAGAAAACAGCCTCATAATTCTAACATTTGGTGTTAGTCGCTGCCTACTGAGAAGGCCTTGTTTCTGTACCGAGTTGACGCAGGTAGATTCCGTGAGCTCGGGGCTGCATACATCTGAAACCCTTGATTCAGCAGTGCACAGGAAGTCCCCGCTTCTTATCTCTACAGCTTAGAGTCATAAACCCATATCGGTGCTCTTAACAGAGTCATTATAGCCACTTACCCGGACTTACATATGTCCATGATCCTCGAAGGGCACCTAATGCACGGGGTTCGCCGCATCCGCTCCAATATTATTATTCTCGGGGACAGCAGCCGATCGAACACGTTTGTGCAGCGTTCATCCGGTAAGTGGTACCTGCCTCACTGGACGAGCTTCACATCTTACCTTCGGCAGGGCTACGAACTACATCTGTTCCCCGGCGGAATCTCGAGTCAAAAGAGACAAGTTTAGGGCTTATGGTGAATTTTTATAAATAATTTTATTGGCATTTTCATATTTGTACAGTGTACATTTTCTCTCGTGGAAACAGTATTACGTATTCTTCAGCCACTTAAAGTTCGCTCATTTCTTTCTGTTACATTTTGTTGTGTACCTATGACATCCCTCACTCACAGTGTTTTATGGCGCTGGGGCCGTTTCCTTGTGCTCTTGATACGTCATGCATGGAGCAATAACGCTTTGAACATTGAACTCCCTCCTACTCACTTTACCCCGGAAGAGTACTCTTTGGCGTTTTGTTAGTGCAGTTCGGTTGATGTAGGTTGTGGAACGGCGTGGGTGGGGTCACCATCCCTATCAGTGGTGTGTTATTTGGAGTCAAGTTTATGCCTGACTTGTATGTATTTCATGATCGCCAGCCAATCCATTGAAGGCAGCTCCTGTCTGTGGGACTGGCATGTAAATATGGCTGTGGAGTTTCGGTATTTTGGCACTGCCATGCTCAAGCAGACCTACCATCAATATTTCCATCTGTTTTAAAGGTGCGAGTTGTCTCAGCCCACAGTCCTGCCATGGGTTTCTGCGCAGGCTCTTCCTTTCTGAGCACCATGGTTCCAATTCCACCCGGTTCAAGTTTCTCGTCCAGGGGGCCCAGGTGCCTTCCATCTCAGGGTGATGGGCCTTTCGGTTTAGCAAAACTGCAAGATCAGCAAACTATGTAGCCACCTTATGGAGGATATTCTCAAGAACGTGTGATAATGATCGCAAAATTAGCTTAACGCAACTTTCAACATCGCAGTCTATCGCGGAAAAATAATGCTGTGTTAACGCAGAATTCTCAACATGGCGGTACCATGTGATAGTCACACGATAACGCGTCAAATTACTGCGTTAAAATTAACGCAACACCTACAAAATTTAAAACATGAACGTGAAAAAAGCGGGGATGTCCCAAACCACGATACAAAAATCACAAATAACCAGCGACAGGCCTGCAATTCCCACGCGTCATGCGCAAAAATGCTCTATTTTATTTTAAAAGTTTTATATAGCGCTAGCTTGACCCGTAGGTATCAGAGCGCTCTACATGCACACAGTGAAAAACAGAATGATATTACATTACATAGTAAGCCGGCAGTAAGGAAGCAAACCAATGATAAAAAATACAGCAAGGGAAATAAATATGCAGTGCTGCGGAGGGGGAGAGAACAATAAAAAGAAAAAGGTGATTAACATAGTCCGGTCACCAACTATCCTTGAATGTCCAGAGAGAGAGGAGTCAACTCGGATATTGAAGTCTAGGTTAGTTGACGTTGGTCAAGAAAGTATTTGTTAAGGAGATGGAGTTTCAGGTCCCTTTTGAAAAAGGAGATGGAGGATTTGTATCTGAGGACTCATAGAGCGTTCCACATCATGGGAACGTTGCCAGAAATCGATCGGTATTGGGTGGTTTTATTTTTCAGTTACGGAGGAATAAGAAGGAGTGAGTTGGAGCTTCTCAGCGTTCTGGATTGACCTGCTCTTACCAGTTTGTTGTTTAGGTAGTTGGGGGCAGGAGAGTGAAGGGTTTTGTGTGTGATGCATTCTAGCTAGTAGATACACCTCCCTTCCATGGGAAGCCAATTGAGGCAGTTGAGAGCTGGAGTGATGTGTTCAAATCTTTTTACTCCAGATAAGAGTCGAGTGAACATGTTCAGCACTGCCCTTAGAGGGGCTAGGTGAGCTTTTGGAGTCCCTGTAAGGATGGCGTTCCCGTAGTCGATTTTAGAGAGAACTAGGGATTGGACTACTGTCTTGAGGCCATCATGGGGAAGAAAAGGCTTCAATTTCTTGAGGTGTTTTAGAGAGAAAAGAGCACTTTTTGCAGAGCTTTTGATGTGGGTCTCCATTGATAAGTTCTTGTCAAGGGTGACGCCTAGAGACTTAACTGAGTCAGATAGGGTAAGGGGGCAGTTGGGGCAACAAGATTCTTGAGCCACTCTTGGATTGGACGATGGTTGCTTTTTGGAGAGAATAGGATTAGTTCTGTTTTGTCTGGGTGGAGCTTTAAGTGGTTAACATTGAACCAAGTTTGGATCTCGGTTAGAGTGGTATTGAGGAGTTGGATGCCGCTGGGAGACTTGATTCTGCAATAGATTTGGGTGTCGTCCACGTAAAGGTGGTAATTCACTCCAGCTTTTTTCAAGATGATTGTGAGGGGCTCCATGAAGATATTGAAGAGGGACGGGGAGAGGATCGATCCTTGTGGGACCCCAAGTGTGACTTTTGTTGGCTTTGAGAGACAGGAGTTGATTTCAATTTGTTGCGAGCGGTGTTGAAGGAAGGAGGTGAACCATTTTAGTACTGTGCCATTAATGCCGGAACACTTCGACAGGATCTCCAGAAGAGCTGGATGGTTTACTGTGTCGAATACCGCAGATAAGTCAATATGAATGAGTAGGCAGGCATCACCTTCATCTAAGGCCTTGTGAATGTCGTCGGAGACGTTGAGCATAGCTGTTTCCATCCTACAGCCTTTTCTGAATCCAGATTGAAAGGCGTTGAGGAGGTTGAACTCATCAATGTGTTAATTGAGTTGGTGGAGAACACATTTCTGCAATGTTTTTGCAAGGAATGGGAGGGTAGAGATAGGTCTGAGGTTGTTAAGATCATTAGGGACAGCCCCATGTTTCTTGAGAATGGGTGTGATTTGTCTTAGTTGAAGGGAGTCTGGGACACAGCCTGAGGTGAGAGAGGCGTTGATAATTTTTGTCCAGAAAGGGGAAATGGTGTGGCTGAGTTCTTTTATAATTGTTGATGGGATGGGGTCCATAGTGTGGGAGGAAGGTTTTAGATTAGAAATTATATTGAAGACCTCGTTTACCGACATTAGCTCAAAGTTGGACCAATGCGCATTGTTTTTTAGCTGGAGGCAGGTCTGATTGTCCTTATTAAGAACTCTTTCTGAGTGGTCAAGGGTGGTTGAAGGGGGTAGGTTAAAACGGAAGGAGGGTTAGCGGTCTGTATGAAGGATTGATCAATTTTAGAGACTTTATTAGTGAAGAAGGTGGCAATTTCTTCACATCGCTCATTGGTGGCTGCGATTTCTTGAGAGGGAGTGCAGTTAGTTTGGCTTTTAACAATGTTGAACAGTTCTCTTGGTCTGTTTTTCGCCAGATCTAGTTGGCTGCGGAAAAAAGATGCCTTTTCACTGAAAATGTGTTTTTTGTATGACCGCCGAGCAGATCTAAGTTGTGTTAGGTGTAAGGTCAAGGGGTTTTGTCTCCAATCAAGCAGTAGGCTGGGGTGGTAGATTATCCTCAGTTGAGATGGTAGACAGTGATTGGAGCGATTGTTTTGACCATATTGACTTCAGGACGCAATCTTGTGGAAATCCATGAATCCATGAAAGCAGAGAAAAAAAACTGTGAGATGACGATGTACGAGTACAACGTCACATCATTGATGTATTACAAATGTCCACTGTCCCGCATCATGCAGTCTGTACATAAACTTCACCAATGGGTCAATATACATGGAACACACCGAACCTGCATCTCCCCTGTACATTGCAGAGGGACAATCAACACCTGCAGTGCAGACACTACATCACATCAGTGATGATGGAGACGATACCCAGGACATCGACTATGACGAACTCCAACGGTTCATGGACAACCTCCACACCCCACCTCCAGCAGCAGGGCAGCCCAGCACCATCGAAGTGAGTCCACCCCCTGCACAGACCATACAGCAGGAAGCACCCACCATCACGTTTGACACCCAGCACCTCACTGAAGAACACATGGCGTTCCAACGCCGTGTTAGACCACCAGAAGGAGCTGGCTGAACTGGTGAGTAGGATTCCGTACTACCTGTGACACACAGAAATGGCATTTCTTATACGTGATACCCTAAACAGCCTCTCTGTACAGAGGTGACACACCCACCATCAATTCTCAAAATATGAGATTGTTAGCACTACATGTTGCACTTAAACTTGTCAGAGTGATGTGCTTGTACAGATGAGTGACATGCACTCAGGGATTGTGTATCATAATGAATTTATTTGCACATGCTGTGGCTGTGGGTATTTTGTACTGTCCCATGATTGCTAAGGACTGTGACAATGTGACATGCTCATATGAAGAAATTGTCAATGATGCTATTCCTGCTGCGGCTGCAGTGGAGTGTGGTCCACCTGCCTCATCTTCCTCATTATAGTCCGATGCATCTGGCACTTGTATCCATGGGGCATTGGTACGTACACATATGTTGTGCAACACACAACGATCATCTTGCACACGATGTCTGGGCTGTACAGGAGCCTTCCACCTGTGATGTCCAGGCACCTGATACGTGACTTGAACATGCCAAATGTGCGTTCCACTATGCCCCTGGTGTGTTTGTGGGCTGCATTGTACTGCCTCTGGGCCTGTGTGTTCGGGGCTCGGAGGTGTGTCATCATCCAAGGGCAGAGTGCATATCCTTGACCACTTGTGACAGTGCAGAGAGACATGAGTCAGTTGTTGGTTCTGCATGATGTGTTGGCAGGCTCACTGGTTCATTGGTGTGTGATATGTGTGACTGAGTCATTCCTGTTTGACATGTACTGCTGGTAGCAAATGAGCAGCATCAATGTGTATTACGTAGCGTCACTGCTGCTCCTCCCTCCCCCGAGCCCATTTACCAGTATGCGCAGCGAGGTTGCATCACTTGCACTCCTACGGCACACCATTGTCATGTCTGTCTGTGCATGTCCACAAGCCTGACAACGACACTGTGATGTGCGTTGAAGGTGGTCGGCAACGTGTAGGCCTATGGTAAGGATAGGGCGGACACAGATGTAGAGTTCATGGCTGGCTGAACTCGCGATGTGGTTGAGGGTAGACCTTTGGCTCATGCTGTGGTAATAGCAACACACACAACAGTTGGCATGTATGATCCCGGACCCCGAGCGGGCTTGCGCCCCTTCATTTACCCCTTAGGCCAAGCTCGCATTCCGGGGGCATGCTACATTGCAACATTGTACATTGCGGGAGGGGTGTCGCCGACACTACAACAGAGACACACATATTAGTTACTTCCTTTGCAAGGCCAAAACTTAACCAAGCCCAGAGCCCCGGGTTGATGAACCACAACCCTACGCTGGACTGTCGTATGCCAGTCCACTCTGCTTACACTTACAGGGGGGGTACAACACAGCTACATTGCCCAGGTCTACCCCACTGCCTGAGGTGACATGGTTGCGTCCGCTGTACAATGTAATGTGGTAGGACCCGGGCCCTCATGCATGCATAATGACCACACAGACACACTTAGATAGTTTGTAAGACTGGCTATGGGCATGCGTGCCTGGCCCCTTTTATTGCCAGTGTCACATGTCCAGTGACGCCTGTGCTGGATGGGTGTTGGGTAGTGTAAGCCACCCCTCAGGGGGGTGGCTGGTGCTGGCAACAACTACAGCAGTGATCAGACAATCAGAAGTTCAAAGTTCAAACAGCAAGGGTCCATGACTTGAGCTGCACAGAGTTAGTGGCCCCGGATGCACTGCGGCCGGCACAGGAATACTGCCACGGGACGGTGACTTGCAATGTACTGAGGAAGGGCCCCGCGAGCTGAGCTGGTCCTCTCTGATGTCCAAGGAGAATGTCGCAGAGTGTTTCGGGGGACAGTGGAAGGTGTCCTTCCAGGGTATGATGCAGAGGGCAGAAGCAAGCAGAAACAGTAAAATGGAGGAGTGGAAGGCTACAGACTCCTTTTTACCACCAAGTCAGTATCAGCTACATTATGATGAAGACAACCCCCAGGCCATAGACTCAGACGCCACCAACATTCAACCAGAGAGTGTCCATGAATTTCGGGGCACAGAGTCAGTGGCACCAGAGCAGAAAGGGGATGCAGTCTGCGATGAGGCCTGTACAATGATATAAAATCTGCCATAAATAAATCAAGACTCAGTTCCAAATGTGTAAGCTACTTGAACGCAGTGTAGGCCGAAGGCAGTAGTCAGCAAGGGATAACTGACCGGTGTCGTTGGAATGCTATGCACAGAGTTGTTGGCACCACATCGAAGGGAGTACAGTGATATCAAATGCCCCATTACCATATGAACTCTGCCATAGAAAAATCAAGACTCAGTTCCAAATGTGTGACCTCCTGGACCGCAGTGGAGGATGAAGGCAGCAGTGCAGTACGTCAACGGGAAAGGAGTACTGCAGGCATCTGTCACGGAGGCAGTGATGGTCTGTGGAGGCTACCACGGTCACGGGCCTCGGGCTTGCAGCTTGCACCGGCACATGGTGGTCCCTCTTTGACACATGCCGGTGTCGGCAGGTGAGCAGTGAGGCCTGGGTGCGCAGGTGTGGGCAAGACCAATCTGGGGTGCAGCAGGCGCACAGGATCTCAGGCAACACCGCTCACGGCGTCAGCCTCGTGGTGGGGTGAGAGGCGCAGACTTGGCAGACACGTTGGCCATTCCGCAAGAGAACCACGCCGAGTGCTACATGCTTTTTATTCATACCCCTACGCTAGCCTGGCGTACACCGGTCCAGCCCACTCTGCTCACGCTTACAGGGGGGACGTGACATGCTACATTACTGCGATCTTCCCCACTGGCTGAGGTAACATGGTTGTGTCCACTGTCCACTACACTCCAAACAACAGCAGTGTATGTCGACATGGATATGTCAGTGGTCTGCATACTGCAGTCTGTCCATCAGATCCACGCCACACTTGGCATTGTGTAAATGCTTATTATTTGGTGACTTGCCTCCTTCGCACATGCCTGGTTCAAACTTCTCCCCACAGTCTGCTATTGTGTGGCTGAGGTGCCATGTCATTGATGGCTGATGTACATGGCTAGCCCAGGTTACCACAGTAAGTTGTGCTATCGTGTCTGGTAGGTGGGCATGTTGTTTGGCATTGTTGTATGTGAGTTTGTTACGTGTGCATCCCCAGAGTTGTGAGTTGCATGATTGTGGAGTTGAGGTGTGTGGTGTGTTCATTTGTTACTTACCAATGAGCAGTGCAGTCCCATAGGTGCCATCCTGGAAGCGCTGGTTGATGATGAACTGTTGGAAGATGTAAGAATCATGCACACTGCCTGGGTAGTTGGAGATGACATTGGTGAAGAGTCCACCGTGGTCCACTATTCCCTGCACGGTGATGGAATGCGTGTGCTTTCTGTTGCTGTAATTGTGTGCAGTGTCGGCAGGGGGCACAAGTAGGACATGTGTGCAGTCAATTGCCCCCAACATGTGTGGGAAGCCATCTATGTCGTAGAAGCTTGCTTGATCTCTAGCTGTTCCTGCGCAGTGTGGGGGAAGTGAAAGTGCTGGGGTCCCAAGCTGATGATGGCATCCAAGACAGTTGTGATGAATTTTGATAGGGCTGGCTGTGAGACTCCTCCGACTCTGGCAGTTGTTGGTTTGAAGGTACCAGAGGCCAGCAGGTGCAGCACAGCCAGCAGCTTTGTCTGTGGAGGGATGCTGGTTGTCCGCTGTGTGGGTACCGTCAGCATGTGGGCAATAATGTTCAGGATGTGGAGGATAGTTGTCCTTTTGAGTCTGTAGTGGGCAATGACATCCTCTAGTGTTAAGATTAGTGTCAGATTATTATGTAAGGTACCTAAAAGGAAATCAGTTTCTGCATTCCGACGTAAACTGCATTGGCTTAACATTGAGAATCGAGTGAAATTTAAAGCACTCACTTATATGTATAAAATAAAAGCCAACATAGCCCCAAAGTACCTCTGTGCACTGGCAAATACCTATATCCCATCCAGGAACCTCAGATCAGCCACTCAGGGTCGTTTTAGGATCCCTAAATTTAAGCGCACTCGCATAGGAGGAAAATCCTTTGCCTACTTAGGCCCGTCCCACTGGAACTCTCTCCCCATTTCATTGAGAAATGAGCCTAATTACTCCAGTTTCCGAAAGTTGCTAAAAACTTGGTTATTCGATAAATAAGACTCTTTTCCATCTGTGACAGCAAAATGCGCCAGGAAACCCTTTTTGGGTATCCGTTGCGCAGTACAAGTGCAAAAAAAAAAAAAAGTCTGTGAGGCTGGTGCATTTTCTGAAGGTCTGCTTTCGTTGTCTACACCGCCTCTGTGGTAGTCTGGGGTGGGGGGGGGGGCAGTGGGGGCTCCAGGGGGGGGCCGGCCTGGGGGTGGTGATGGTGGGAGTTGTGGTCCTCATGGGGCTCCAAGCTGTATGATCAGTAGCTCCATGGCATCTGTTGTTATTCAGGTGTGGCTCTGGGCTGGGCTCCCTTTTATGGTACAGGTTATCGTCCGACTTTACACCAGGTAAGAGCAGGTGTTAAAGTCCTGCTGCCAACGCGCCTTTTCGACTGTTTTGTGATCTTATCGCCGATCTCGCTAGTCGTTGGGAATGTTGCGAAGTGGTGTTTTTGCAGCTTTTTGCTTAGTAAAGCCTACTTTGCATCTCATTAGAGATAGTTGCCGGTGTCATCTATGGCGATGTTTTTTGCAGCTGCTATCACAGGGAAACTGGTGATATTGGATGTTAGCACCAGTTTGTGAATGAGTCGATACGTTTATCGCGACTTTGGTTGCGATAAAGTGCTGCTAACTCGGTGATAAGTCTTTGAGAATAAGCCCCTATATGTCTTGGGAGGTGCGTGTATCCCCAGCAGGCAGCTCTCAATGCTTTCCATGCCGTCCTCCCTGTGATTTAACTTTGTTTATCACGCCCTGGGTTTTCAAAAATGTGCAGCACGGGGCAGCTCCCACGCATATGTTGCAAACTGGCGGTTTGGCTTTAGCTCTTAGGGCAGGCCGATGGTGTCTCTGGGTACACCCACCCGATCTTGTATGGGATAAAGTACACCCTGTGCAAAATATTAAACTGGATATTCTGGAATCTAGCAGTTCGGGAAACTTTCTTCAGGTATTCATGTGCTTTTTCCCATGCCTAAGTGTTGACGGCGCGATCCACTCTGCCATCCTGTGTATCTCTCAGCGGGTGGAGAGAGATCCCTGCATGCTCAATAGTGATTTATAGCACTAGGTGACTGTCTTCTGGCCTCCACCCATCGTGTGTAGTGTCTGTATCAATGTGTGCACTGTGGCTGATTGTCATTTTGTCATTTCTCTGCTTCAGAGTTTCTTCCTTCTTACTGTCTATAGAACCGTCAACCTCAAGTGTCTGCTTTACAAACATGCATTCCTACGAAGAGTGCCTGTGGTCTGACATTCAAACAACCAGTGCCATTCAGTGCCTATAAATACATATGAAATTGTCTTTGTGATGAAGCCTGCCCCAGCATCAGGAACATCATGTCACCATCATTCAATGTTCACTTGTATACAAAAAATTAAGGGGGACCAAACCTCTTCGTATGACCTCACTGCCTGTAGCGCTAAATGCTACGCTTGCCGAATTCCATGGGTGCCTATTCTTGACCGAGCCCCTCCCTCGTGTCTCTTCCTTCCACCAATTTGCATTTCCTGTCTCTTTTTATCACTCTTGAAAGTGCTTCTTCATCCCTGGTTTTTCCCTTGATACTGTTTTTCTATCTTTCTCTTCTTCCTTCCTCTCACTTTTCTGCCTTTGTCTCTCCTGCAGTGGGGAAAAATATGATGATGAAAACGTAGTTTCACAAAAATTAGTGCCAGTGCCCAATACCTGCAACCACAAGCACAAATACTGCCACCACTCCCCTGAGTGTTGTTGCCCACCAGAAAGAAACTTTTCTACAGAGTGGGCAAATTTACAAAAAACATTAGTGACATGAACCAACTCGTTTCTTGGGCACCAAATTTGCTTGATTATCTATGGTGGAAAAAGGCATATGATTTAAACCACATATACCTACTTTTGGGGCAGGAATGTCCCCTGGGTGGTATTACAGGCTTGTACCCCTGCACTGAATGATCCGAGCTCTAGGTTATCTGTTAACCTGATATTTGTTTGGCCCAGTACTCTGATAATCCTTTGTGTGTGCTGATGCCAAGGCTTTTCTTCTTGGTTCTTAGACCCAGAGTCTAGCTCTGTTATAAGTATTTTTATTATTATTATTATACAGTACACTCCCATCCCTTAACGGATATCCCGACGCTAGACCTCATACTTTTCCGGTTCTAACCTTCACCAGTTCATTAGAGCAGAAGCAACCATGGCTTCAACATTCTCCAAACGACCAACATTTCCAATGTCAAATGTAGAGTCAGAGGAAAATGCAGTGGGTAGCTGCCCAAAAATTAAAAGAGCGACCACCCATTCTGGATTTCTTGATTCATCTGCAACATACCAAAGTCTGATTAGTGGAGCGGAGATCCTGTGTAGGCTTATAAAATGTAACTTGGTCATGTAGGATTGCTGGACCATTGTCATAAAGTGCTCTGTGCGCGTGGCAAACTAGCTTAAAAGTAACTCTCTTGTGAAATGGAAGCCTGTGAAGAGAATTGAAACGGGCCAGAGCGGAACTCCTGCTAGACATGTTGCAAATCAGTCCTGCTGCCGCATTCTGAATAGACTGAAGACATGTGAACAAATAATTTTCATGCCCACATATAGAGCTTTTCCGTAGCTTAGCCTACTCATAACAAAGCTTGAATGATATTGCTGTGCCACGTCACTGGGTTCCACTGAAATAATGTGCAAAGAATGTACAGAAGTCCAAAACAGCTCCTGCACACTGTATTTACCTGTTCCTGCATTGCAAGAGAATCATAGATAAAAAAACAATCTTTGCCCTCTTTCATACCTGGGTACGGGACCTAACTACGTGTTGTCTTGATCGGACACCAAGCATGCTTTCTAGGCTATATAGGGCTACTCTCCATGTCCTGGGTCATTTACACTAAGCAAGTTGTGGCAGGATAAAGTTTGTCTGATTGATAGTATTGACTAAACCTTTTTTTTCTGTTCAGAGATAGGTGTGGGGCCCACAGGCCCCACATGTGTAAAGGTCAGCTCGGATGTAATGCCCAGACTCTGCACTGACATTCCTGCTTACGAGTTGCATGCTTGGTAACTAGCAACAGGACTACGTGGTTTCCTGTTGTGTAGCTGCAGAGACCAGTGGATTCTATTTTGGATACCACTGGTAAAACATAGTCCCAGATGGAGGTTTAGGTAGAGCCTTATTCCTAAGCTAGAGGGTGTAGGCTCAGACACGCGTGTGAGGATGGGGATGAAGACAGGTCTGGCCACTTTAGTCATTCAGTTGTGACCTGCAGGCAAGGATCTGATGATTACCTGTTCCTGAGCACTGCTATTTGAGTTGACAGTGGGGCAGGGGAGGTAAGTCAGCAGATGTTGTTGTTAAGGAGATGGAATCTGCAAGGCAGGGCCAGTCCCCTTTGTCTCTCACCTGAGTGCTACTCCAGAAGGTGGAATACTCCAGCTGCAGAGACTTTGCGCTCATGGTTTCGGTTCCATATTTGATGCCAGCATTGCCGCTAATTTCTGTGAGAGTCCTTACCTTTGACAAAGAATGTATCAGCTCTGCAGAAGGAAAAAATGACCATGAAAAGGAGCTGTCCAGACACTGTAATCAACATCCCCTGTCTGGAAAGTGAAAGAGGGATCCAAACTACCCCACTTGGTTAAAGTTCTAGGTGCTTTACTGACAAGAGAGGAAGTCATCACAACCCTCTTGGGAGCTGTGTAAGAAAAAGTAATTCCTATGCAAGTCCACCACTATCGACCAAGTAATAATACGCAGAGAAATAGGAATCCTCAACCTATTACATTCTAAGAGGGATAAATGGGGATTGGAACAGAGAGAGAAAAACGTGCTGGAGTAGAAGTCAAGTCTCTCAGTCACTTTAGACATTTCACAACTTGAGCTTCCACATTCTGCCTAAGTGGTCAGAAAGGAACCGTACGCAGTCCTGGTACACAAAGTCTGACTTTAACGACAAAAGCAGATAGTAAGTAATAGTAGTAGGGCCAGTATACTGATACATAATAATCCCCAACCCTTGTGTTCTTACATGATGCTGAATAAGGAAAAATAATAGAACCCATGAAGTACCTGGTTACCTACACTGAGCTTGGGAGCACCAGGAGACGATGAGAAATGGTGGTCATATAGAATATCACATTGCAGGTGTAAGTTTATGATGTGCAGGTCTTAAGAGGAATACAAAGAGGCATACAAAGGAACAAAGAAAGGAAACATGAGAGAAAAGTATAGAACAAAAACAAAACTGCAGGAAAACACCAAAAGTGTGATCGAACTAGCAGGTGGGAGCCATACAACTAAGCAGTTGTAAGGCAGATTGCTACTGCTACCTGGCTACTTATATTTTATGGCAAGACCGGAGGCTCCTATTATGCTTTTCTTATCTTGCATTTATTATCACAGCAGCCAAGATAAGTGAAAAAACTACAGATCCCAGGGGCCCAGGTAAATAAACTGGCCAATGGGAACACAAGAAAAATTAGACCTAATAACCAATTAGTACATATCAGCCTATATAACGTCACATCTGACACCGGAGCTTCCTCTTTTCTTGCTGCTCGCAGTCAGATAAGTGACTTATCTTCTTTGCTCCTATTGCTCTATGTTTATATAACTTGTATATATATATACTGTTTTATGCATTGGTTTATTGTTCCCTTTCATTTGAGGCGTTTAAGTGCTCCCGGTCGGCGTTTCGCAGCTGTCGTGTGGACCCGCTCCACTCCTTTCCCCCACGTGGGTGTGGTTTCGTTGGTTTATACTGTTGCGCACTTTGCCGGTCCGAGTTTCTCGGAGCGCTCGTGCTTACCTGACTCCACTCCCTGTGTAGTGAAGGCTGTTTTCTCCTTCGTGTGAGCGCTAAGGTGTTGTTTCCCTTCCTTTCTCCAGTGCTCCCGGACCATGCCTCGGGCTGCATTACGGAGCTCCTGTGAGCTCGGAGGCTGAGTCATGCCCCTGTTGGAAGTGTTTTCCTTCGCGTCCCTCCCTCCTGCCTGCCTATTAACACCTTGTTACCTCTCCTTATTTGTTACACTGCTTTAATATGGAAATTGACAGTTCTCCTGAGCCTGTTTAGCTTAATGAGGAAGGCGAAGCCTTTAAACATGATTTGAATAAGTTCATTAATTCCTCTGTGGAGAATGCAGTGGAGGTGTCCATGAGACGCATGTCTGAGGGCATGGAAAATTTCATGTTGAGTCTCTTGTCCAAAGCACTGGCCCAGTCTGCGGGGGATAGCAGAAAAACAAAGGTTGTTTCCTCTGCTTCATTACATGCTTCCAAATCTGCGTCACTATTGACTGGCGAGGTTTTCTCATGCTTGAATGAGGACCAAGTGCCTCCCAGGCCTCCGGCGAAGGAGGGGATATTAGGTTCCGAGGGCAAACGTAAACATATAGCGAAGCACGCAGAGTTACCAAAGAAATTGGTTATTTCCAGCATTATGGACACTGATGACGACATGAATGACGCAGATTACCTCTTTGATCTTTTTGATGTTTCTGGCCCACCCTCTCCTCCCTACAAAAAATCCAAGTTGGATTCTTTGGCCTTTGACCGAGTTATAGATTCTGAAGGGGTTCCTATGTTTGATCGTTCATCAATACGCCACCCTAATTCCACTGAATGGTTGCCTGCCCCTCATGTGGGAGAATATATATCGGCCAGACTTCGCCTCCCCTTGGATGCCTCGGTCAGGTCGAGATTGAAATCTGAGTGCCTTAAGTCCTCCTTGCCTGAAAAGGTTACCATGGTCCCTTCCATCGATCATCTCTTACTTACCTTTTTCTCTAAATTTGGTAAAGATCCTCGTAAGGGGGTGAACAAGGCTTGGTCCACTTGTCAGGATAAACTTCTTGATGTAGTAGGTCCTTTGGTGCATAGTTTCGACTTGGCTGAAGCGGCCCGTCTGGATGGCTCTGAGCTGTCAGCAGAGGACGTGTTGATGTGGGGCCAGCGAGCCTTTTGAACGCCGTAAAGGCCTTCTTATCAAGTTAGACCCCAAGCTGGCCAATCTAGCTCCCGATGATCCAGGCAGTAAAGCTAATGGTCTTCTCTTCGGAGAATCTCTTGTGAAGGACCTCAGCAGGTTTGTGTCTACCTTCACCTCGTTGGACAAGGCATAAAGAATCCATAAAAAAGGTGTTTTCGCCCCAGGTTTTTGGACAGGCCGGCAGAGGCAGGAGCCGCTCTTCCGGTCGTCCCTACCATAACCAAGGCTCTAGGGGGTCCTTCAACTCCACCACCCAAGACTACAAGTCTCAATTCTACCCTCAAAGGGGTAGTGGATTCCGAGGTCGAGGCCAGAAGAACTATCGCAACAACAACAACAACCAACACGGTATGTCTTTTGTCCCCTCCCCCAGGGGGAGGACGTTTAAAACTGTTTCTCCCAAAATGGCAAACTATCAGCACAGATTCTTGGGTGCTAAATACCATTCAAGGTTATCTTATAGAGCTTTATTCGCCGCCTTCCCAAACTATGTTCCCTCCTCCTCTGTTTTTTTCAAGCAAAATGGCTCATCTGATCTCGTCGGAGATTCAGACCCTTCTCCAGAAACAGGCCATTCAAATCGCTCCTTACGATCCTACAGGTTTCCTAAGTTCCATCTTTCTTGTTCAGAAAAAGAACAAAAAGCTGCGTCCAGTGATCAATCTGAAATGGTTCGTCCAGTTTGTGGTGTACCGCCACTTCAAGATAGAGACTATTCTTCATTTAAGAGATACCCTCCTTCCAAACGATTGGATGGTAAGATTGGATTTACAGGACGCATACCTCACTGTTCCCATTCACCCTTCTCATTCCAAGTTTCTTCAATTCCAATGGTCGGGCGTGACTTACCGCTTCACCTCTCTCCCTTTTGGCCTCTCCTCAGCCCCTTGGTGCTTTACAGAGCTCTTGAAACCGGTGGTGGCTTCGGGATCAGGCTGATCATTTATTTTGATGACATTTTGATCATGAATACAGACAAACAGCTCCTTCTGTCCAATCTGTGCACCACTCAATCCCTGCTCTTGGATCTGGGTTTCCTTCTCAATCTCGAAAAATCGATGCTTCTTCCGTCTCAGAGCATCGAGTTCTTGGGTTTCCCTGTGGATTCCGCCACAGCTTCCCTTCTTCTCCCTCAGTCAAAGGTCTCGTCGATCAAGGCAGAGATTTCTTATGTCCTTCAGACCTCTCTCATCTCTCTCAGATCGCTTGCGAGAATAGTCGGCCTTCTCTCTGCTTCGATTCAAGCCATCTTTCCGGGCCCCCTCCATTATTGGGCTCTTCAACGTCTAAAAATCAGACATCTGCATCAAGGCTTGGCTTACGCCAACCTTATCGCCTTGGATCAATAATCCTGCGAAGAACTTCAAAGGTGGATCGACCTTTTAGATGCATGGAACGGGCGAACTATCTTGGCTTCGGCCCCAGATCTTGTATTAGATGCAAGTCTGTCAGGTTGGGGTGCCCGCTGTGGTCCAATATCGACTGGCGGTACATGGTCTCGCGAGGAGTCGAAATTGCACAACAATTGTTTAGAGATGCTTGCAGGTTCCTTTGCGATCCAAAGCCTTTCAAAGAACAGAGTACGATGTTCCATTCTCCTTCGCATGGACAATGTTTCTGCAGTCTGCTACATCAACCATCTTGGCGGTACCAAATCCAAACCCCTTGCAGAATTGGCAAAGAGCCTTTGGGAGTATTGTCTGTCAAACAAGCTTTCCTTGACGGCGGAGTTTCTTCTGGGAGACCTCAATTCTGTAGCAGATTGGCATTCTCGATATCTTCGAGATTCCAGCGACTGGAAGCTGCTTCCATCCGTCTTCCAATCCCTTTTTATATAGATCTCTTCGCTTCCCGTCTCAACGCTCAGTTGCTCCGTTTCTTCAGCTGGTGTCCAGATCCTTCAACCCTAGCAATGGATGCTTTCCTTCAGGATTGGTCCCTCCACCTCAACCACGCATTTCCTCCTTTCCTCATGATCAGCAGGGTACTTTCCCAGGTGCGTCGTCAGTCGATATCCCTGGTCATTGTGGTCCCATGTTGGCAGTCTCAAATCTGCCATCAGTCCCTGTTGGAAATGGTGGTAGATTTTCCGGTGCTTCTTCCAGCACGCGAGGACTTGCTTCTGAACCCTCTTGGACTTCAGCACAGTCTCATTCTGAACAACTCCCTGGTTTTGCCTGCCTGGAAAGTTTCCGGCCTGTCCCTCCTGATATCCTCCTTTCGCAAGAGGCTTCTCTCTTTATCAGCAAGGCCTGGGCCCCTGGGACCTCAAAAGCTTACAAATCTTCTTGGTCTCTGTGGGCAAGCTGGTGTCCGGAAAGGCCTATCGATCCCCTTTCAGCCCCTCTAAATTTTGTGGTCAGTTTCTTGGCCTCTGAAGCTAGTGCAGGTAAGTCTTACAGGACAGTCAACTTGTACAGGTCTGCCATTTCTCTTAACCATTCACCTATCGACGGCAAGTCAGTAGGCGCTCATCCTTTGATCTGCCGTCTTCTGAAAGGAGTTTGTTGTTCCAAACCTCAGTTGACTAAGTATTCCAGTTTATGGGATGTTTTTGTAGTTCTCAAGTTGTTTTCTGACTGGCCAGATAATGCTACACTTTCTCTAAAAATGTTGTCTGCTAAACTTACCATGCTTTTGTGTCTGGTTTCCATTAAACGTGTTTATCATGTTAAAGCTTTGGATATTTCCTCTCGTCAATTTTTTCCTACAGGTGTTGTGTTTCAAATTCATAGGCGAACTAAAACAAATTTGAATTCTGTGTTTTACCCATATTACCCACATCCTCCTTTCGCAAGAGGCTTCTCTCTTTATCAGCAAGGCCTGGGCCCCTGGGACCTCAAAAGCTTACAAATCTGCTTGGTCTCTGTGGGCAAGCTGGTGTCCGGAAAGGCCTATCGATCCCCTTTCAGCCCCTCTAAATTTTGTGGTCAGTTTCTTGGCCTCTGAAGCTAGTGCAGGTAAGTCTTACAGGACAGTCAACTTGTACAGGTCTGCCATTTCCCTTAACCATTCACCTATCGACGGCAAGTCAGTAGGCGCTCATCCTTTGATCTGCCGTCTTCTGAAAGGAGTTTGTTGTTCCAAACCTCAGTTGACTAAGTATTCCAGTTCATGGGATATTTTTGTAGTTCTCAAGTAGTTTTCTGACTGGCCAGATAATGCTACACTTTCTCTAAAAATGTTGTCTGCTAAACTTACCATGCTTTTGTGTCTGGTTTCCCTTAAACGTGTTTATCATGTTAAAGCTTTGGATATTTCCTCTCGTCAATTTTTTCCTACAGGTGTTGTGTTTCAAATTCATAGGCGAACTAAAACAAATTTGAATTCTGTGTTTTACCCATATTTTCCCTCTCATCCTAAGTTATGTGTTGGACAATGTTTAAAAATGTATGAACAAAGGACTTCTGATCTCAGATCACCCTCTCATCCCAGCTCCTCATTTCTTTCCGTAAACCCCACCTTTCTGTCTCTTCCGCTACCCTGGTGCTTTGGGTTAAGGTTCTTGCGGGCATTGATGTCTCCGTTTTCAGAGCTCACTCCACCAGGGGAGCCATGACTTCTAAAACCTTTTCGGCAGGCTCCCGTCTAGAGGACATTCTGAGATCAGCTGACTGGACTAATGACAATGTTTTTCGTATGTTTTACTGCAAAGCAATTGATACTTTGGCTTCTTTGGTGGTTGATATGCTTTAAACAAGCATAATAGGAGCCTCCGGTCTTGCCATAAAATGTAGATTTTCCTAGTTGTTATGACGGAAAGTCTTAATTTTATTAAAGACAAGGAGGCGACTATTATCCCGCCTCTACACTACTAATCTGTGTTCTCCCTCCCTTCAGCGACTCCGGCCTTGCCGCCTGCATCTTCGTAATGGTCCTGTTCACCAACGGATATGGTCTTCTCCCCGTCAGATCACCTCTCCTTCCTGTTTGGAGTCATCTACGGCGAATCCTTCTGTTCGTTTCTCCGGGATGGATTTGACTCAAGAAGTTTGTTCCTGGACTTTGGCTCTCTCTATTGTTTTGACGATTGTTCCACTATTTTCTGACTTTATCTGAACTGCTCATCAGTGTAAAGAGGAAGCTCCGCAGTCAGATGTGACTTTATATAGGCTGATATGTACTGATTGGTTATTAGGTCTCGTTTTCCTTGTGGTCCCATTGGCCAGTTTGTTTACCTTGGCCCCTGGGAACTGTAGTTTTTTCACTTACCTTGGCAGCTGTGATAATAAATGTAAGATAAGAAAAGCATAACACTCGCCTCCGTGTCTTTAATAAAATTAAGACTTTCCGTCATAACAACTAGGAAAATCTACATTATGTGGGATGTGATCCTACTGCAGTCTGATTGGCTGACCTTCTTTTTCTAATATGGAAGACCAGGCTCCTGTCCCTCAGTCCCAGTCTTCCATGTACATGCTCCACAGTCTCTACGCTCTTAGGGTTCTCTTTCTGCCCTTCACCCTGATTCTTCACCTTCGAGTAAGCATACCTTGCATGTTCTTTACATGATTCAGGACAGTACCACTCAATCTCCTCACCCACCTTACGACACCCCCTACCCTTTAGTGTTGATGGCTTATTGTGGAACTTTCTGCTAAATCTTTAATCAAACGGTGGCATGTACAAAAGAGGCATGCTGCCATAATCTAGCCAAAACATCATAACCATTCCAGGCTATTAGATATTGTAGAAGGTCTCTTCTGATTCGAGAAACTAAGATCACCACTACTCCAAATTCCTGTTGTCGCTTGGCAGAAATGATGGGGGGTGGTTAGGTCCTTTGATTGCCTTGAGCTGGTTTGATTCTGAAAGTATGGAATGCTGGGTGAATCTTCAATTGGTCTGGTATCTTCAGTTGAGCTGAAGAACCAATTATGGAAAAGGACCTACAAAACAAGGAACACATTTGAGATGTGATCCAAGAACAGCTAAATGTTCTGTTGATCACTAAACAAGATTTTAGAGTTTGTTATTTTGTGTACAAGATATTTTAAAAAGACCATACAGAAGGTACCTTGTCCACTCAAAAATTGGAACGCCATACTTGAGGATGAGAACCAAATGTACAGAAGAATGGGGAGAATCCATTGGAGATATGCAATGATTGATTGATTGATTTAAAACTTATATAGCGCTTACTGTCACCCCACGGGTATCCTGGCGCTTCCGACTAAGAACTGAGTCATGATTAGATAGATCACATCAGCCCTAATCTAAAAAGGAAATTCCTACTAGGCTTTAGGAAAGAGCCAAGTTTTCAGGTTCCTACGAAATTCCAGCAAGGCGCTGATCTGTCTAAGGCTTTGGGGAAGTCCATTCCACAGCCGAGCGCCGGCTACACTAAATGCTCTACCTCCTAACCTGGCCCGTTTGAACCTAGGCACCGTGAGTAGTGAGGCACTAGATGATCGCAGCTGCCTGGAGGGTTGATACCTAAAGAACTTTTCTTGCAAAGGGACTGGCCCTAGCTCATGTATCGCTTTAAAAACCAGGCACAGGGACTTGAAGCGAATACGTTCCGTCACAGGTAGCCAGTGCAGCTCCCTCAAGGCCATTGTTGTCGAGGAACGGCGTTGCCAACCAAGGGCAAGTTTTGATGCTGCAGACTGGATTCTCTGGAGCCCTTGTAGAATATAAAGCGGGGCCCCCAGATACAGCGAGTTACAATAATCCAGCCTGCTACCTACTATGCTACCTACTACCAGTGGGCGTGCCTCTTTAGGCAACAAGGGAAGAATTTTACGCAGCATGCGTAACAAAGCAAAACAGACATTGGCGGTCTTGTTAGCCTGTGATTCCAACTGGAGGTCCTTGTCAATCAGCACCCCCAGGTTACGTACTTTGCTCACCGGAATCAGTGGTTCCTCCTCTGGAGTCAGCCTAAATTCAGATGGAAATTGTCTAGGTGGCCTACCCGAAGAGCAGTAAACCACCTCAGTTTGTCCTGCGTTAAACTGAAGGGAGTTCCTGCTAAGCCAATTAGCTGTGTTCTGCATACATTCCTGGAACAGATCAAGAGATACAGCATTGGCACCCTCCAGTGAGCATGCCAATTGTGTATCATCCGCGTAATTGACTGTACAGACTCCGGCAGACTTTATAATGGGGAGCAAGGGCTGCAAATAAATATTAAATAGAATGGGGCTAATTGCAGACCCCTGTGGAACCCCATGAGTTACTGATGTTTTCCTGGCAGTGAAAGGAGCCAGTGTTACCACCTGATGACGTCCTACCAGGTAAGATTGTAACCATTGCAGTGCCCGCCCCCTCACTCCCAAATTCTGCAGTCTTTCCAACAGGATTAGATGGTTCACCATGTCGAAGCGGCCGACATATCGAGAAGCACTAACACAGTCGCATTCCCGTTGTGGGCGTGCATCCGCAGGTTGTCCAACATTGTGACCAAGGCTGTCTCCGTTCCGTGACCGGGGCGGAAGCCGCACTGGTCTTTATCAAGCAAAGAATTTTCCTCCAGGAAGCATGACAGTTCCCTACTAACCGTTTTCTCCAGGATCTTCACTGGGTAGGGTAGGAGGGAAATGGGTCTAAAATTGGCCGGTACCGAAGGATCTAGGGAAGGCTTTTTAATCAGAGGAGTCACCATTGCCAGTTTCCATTCCTCTGGAACCTCTCCTTTCTCCAGGGACTGATTACAAATCTGTCTCAGCCAAGGGAGAGTGTCACGGACAGATGACCTCCATATTCTGGAGGGGAAGGGGTCATTTGGGGAGCCTGAGGATACAATCTCTACCAGACTATCAAAGGCCTCTTTTGGCAGGATTTGGAAATTGTTCAGAGAGGCCAATTGTGATTGAGCTTCTGCTCCCATCTGTACCGAAATGAGTTGGTCCGCCGTGTTGTTAACAGAGAGGCTGTCCACTATCTTAGAGATTTTGTCTTTGAAGTGTGAGGCAATCGCATCACAAAGTTCTTGCGATGCTGCCACTTTATTATCCAGACATTTAGGGGCGGACAGCGCTTTAGTAATTTCAAAGAGAGCTTTTGTCCCGTTAGATGCGAGGGAGATTGAACTAGCGTAGAAGTCAGCCTTGGCCTTAAGGATACGTTCCTTATAGAGTAGCTGTCTCCATCTTAGTTCCGTTCTAACAATGACTTGTTATATGCACACTCAGGTAATGGTATCCAGAAAACTCAAAGTTATTGATGCTCTGCTATGAAACAACTCAATACTGCTTCATTGTCTTATTGAGTGTCTCTCTGCACATCCATCTGATGGTCATAGCTAATGGATGTAAAGTTTACAGTAAAACACACAAGGTGATGGACGGAATGTTGCACATTGGCAAAACATTCACCTCAAGTGACAGATCTGGCTTTAATCCATCGTTATTTTGCTCACCACGTCACCCCAGTGCAGACATGGCCATATGCAAATCAGTCTTGACCCTGTGCCTCATGGGAACAGTCCAGCCCGAACTGCCAAGCCATGTCTTCCCTGGACCGGAATCAAGCATCCTAGGACCGGTTTCTGTCTATCAGCCGTCATGAGCCAGGATAGCTTGACTCCAGTGGCGTAGTGAGCACGGGACCCACGTCTGGGCATACCCTTCCCACATAGGGCGAACAGCAAAACACACAAGGTGATGGATGGAATGTTGCACATTGGCAAAACATTCCCCCCAGTCACAGATCTGGGTTTAATCCATTGTTATTTTGCTAACCACGCCACCCCAGTTCAGATATGGCCATATGCAAATCAGTCTTGACCCTGTGCCTCACGGGAACGGTCCAGCCCGAACTGCCAAGCCATGTCTTCCCTGGCCCGGAATCAAGCATCCTAGGATCAGTTTCTGGCTATCAACCGTCATCAGTCAGGATAGATTGACTCCAGTGGCGTAGTGAGTATGGGACCCACGTCTGGGCATACCCTTCCCACATACGGTGAACAGCAAAACACACAAGGTAATGGACGGAATGTTGCACATTGGCAAAACATTCACCCCCAGTCACAGATCTGGGTTTAATCCATCATTATTTTGCTCACCACGCCACCCCTGTTCAGACATGGCCATATACAAATCAGTCTTGACCCTGTGCCTCATGGGAACAGTCCAGCCCGAACTGCCAAGCCATGTATTCCCTGGACCTGAATCAAGCATCCTAGGACCGGTTTCTGGCTATCAGCCGTCATCAGCCAGGATAGCTTGACTCCAGTGACGTAGTGAGCACGGGACCCACGTCTGGGCATACCCTTCCCACATAGGACGAACAGTAAAACACACAAGGTGATGGACGGAATGTTGCACATTGGAAAAACATTCACCCCCAGTCACAGATCTGGGTTTAATCCATTGTTATTTTGCTCACCACGCTACCCCAGTTCAGACATGGCCGTATGCAAATCACTCTTGACAATGTGCCTCAGGGGAACAGTCCAGCCCGAACTGCCAAGCCATGTCTTCCCTGGACCGGAATCAAGCTTCCTAGGACCGGTTTCTGGCTATCAGCCGTCATAAGCCAGGATAGCTTGACTACAGTGACGTAGTGAGCACGGGATCCACGTCTGAGCATACCCTTCCCACATAAGGCGAACAGTAAAACACACAAGGTGATGGACGGAATGTTGCACATTGGCAAAACATTCACCCCCAGTCACAGATCTGGGTTTAATCCATTGTTATTTTGCTCACCACGCTACCCCAGTTCAGACATGGCCATATGCAAATCACTCTTGACAATGTGCCTCAGGGGAACAGTCCAGCCCGAACTGCCAAGCCATGTCTTCCCTGGACCGGAATCAAGCTTCCTAGGACCGGTTTCTGACTATCAGCCGTCATAAGCCAGGATAGCTTGACTCCAGTGGCGTAGTATGCACGGGACCCATGTCTGGGCATACCCTTCCCACATAGGGCGAACAGCAAAACACACAAGGTGATGGACGGAATGTTGCACATTGGCAAAACATTCACCGCCAGTCACAGATCTGGGTTTAATCCATCCTTATTTTGCTCACCACGCTACCCCAGTTCAAACATGGCCATATGCAAATCAGTCTTGCGCCTGCACCTCATGGGAACAGTCCAGCCCGAACTGCCAAGCCATATCTTCCCTGGACCGGAATCAAGCATCCTAGGACCGGTTTCTGGCTATCAGCCGTCATCAGCCAGGATAGCTTGACTCCAGTGGCATAGTGAGCACGGGACCCACGTCTGGGCATACCCTTCCCACATAGGGCGAACAGCAAAACACACAAGGTGATGGACGGAATGTTGCACATTGGCAAAACATTCCCCCCCAGTCACAGATCTGGGTTTAATCCATTATTATTTTGCTCACCACGCCACCCCAGTTCAGACATGCCATATGCAAATCAGTCTTGACCCTGTGCCTCATGGGAACGGTCCAGCCCAAACTGCCAAGCCATGTCTTCCCTGGCCCGGAATCAAGCATCCTAGGATCAGTTTCTGTCTATCAGCCATCATCAGCCAGGATAGATTGACTCCAGTGGCGTAGTGAGTACGGTACCCACGTCTGGGCATACCCTTCCCACATAGGGTGAACAGCAAAACACACAAAGTAATGGACGGAATGTTGCACATTGGCAAAACATTCACCCCCAGTCACAGATCTGGGTTTAATCCATAGTTATTTTGCTCACCACGCCACCCCTGTTCAGACATGCCCTATGCAAATCAGTCTTGACCCTGTGCCTCATGGGAACAGTCGAGCACGAACTGCCAAGCCATGTCTTACCTGGCCCGGAATCAAGCATCCTAGGATCAGTTTCTGGCTATCAGCCATCATCAGCCAGGATAGATTGACTCCAGTGGCGTAGTGAGTACGGGACCCATGTCTGGGCATACCCTTCCCACATAGGGCGAACAGCAAAACACACAAGGTGATGGATGGAATGTTGCACATTGGCAAAACATTGACCCCCAGTCACAGATTTGGGTTAATCCATCGTCATTTTGCTCACCACGCTACCACAGTTCAGACATGGCCATATGCAAATCACTCTTGACAATGTGCCTCATGGGAACAGTCCTGCCAAGCCATGTCTTCCCTGGACCGGAATCAAGCATCCTAGGACCGGTTTCTGGCTATCAGCCGTCATCAGCCAGGATAGCTTGACTCCAGTGGCGTAGTGAGCACGGGACCCATGTCTGGGCATACCCTTCCCACATAGGGCGAACTGCAAAACACACAAGGTGATGGACGGAATGTTGCACATTGGCAAAACATTCATCCCCAGTCACAGATCCTGGTTTAATCCATCGTTATTTTGCTCAACACGATACCCCAGTTCAGACATGGCCATATGCAAATCTGTCTCGACCCTGTGCCTCATGGGAACAGTCCAGCCCGAACTGCCAAGCCATGTCTTCCCTGAACCGGAATCAAGCTTCCTAGGACCGGTTTCTGGCTTTCAGCCGTCATAAGCCAGGATAGCTTGACTCCAGTGGCGTAGTGAGCACGGGACCCATGTCTGGGCATACCCTTCCCACATAGGGCGAACTGCAAAACACACAAGGTGATGGACGGAATGTTGCACATTGGCAAAACATTCATCCCCAGTCACAGATCCTGGTTTAATCCATCGTTATTTTGCTCAACACGATACCCCAGTTCAGACATGGCCATATGCAAATCTGTCTCGACCCTGTGCCTCATGGGAACAGTCCAGCCCGAACTGCCAAGCCATGTCTTCCCTGGACAGAAATAAAGCATCCTAGGACCGGTTTCTGGCTATCAGCCAGGATAGCTTGACTCCAGTGGTGTAGTGAGCACGGGACCCACGTCTGGGCATACCCTTCCCACATAGGGCGAACAGCAAAACACACAAGGTGATGGACGGAATGTTGCACATTGGCAAAACATTCCCCCCAGTCACAGATCTGGGTTTAATCCATTGTTATTTTGCTCATCACTCCACCCCAGTTCAGACATGCCATATGCAAATCAGTCTTGACCCTGTGCCTCATGGGAACAGTCCAGCCCGAACTGCCAAGCCATGTCTTCCCTCGCCCGGAATCAAACATTCTAGGATCAGTTTCTGGCTATCAGCCATCATCAGCCAGGATAGCTTCACTCCAGTGGCGCAGTGAGCACGGGACCCATGTCTGGGCATACCCTTCCCACATAGGGCGAACAGCAAAACACACAAGGTGATGGACGGAATGTTGCACATTGGCAAAACATTCATTCCCAGTCACAGATCCTGGTTTAATCCATCGTTATTTTGCTCAACACGATACCCCAGTTCAGACATGGCTATATGCAAATCTGTTTCGACCCTGTGCCTCATGGGAACAGTCCAGCCCGAACTGCCAAGCCATGTCTTCCCTGAACCGGAATCAAGCTTCCTAGGACCAGTTTCTGGCTTTCAGCCGTCATAAGCCAGGATAGCTTGACTCCAGTGGCGTAATGATCTCGGGACCCATGTCTGAGCATACCCTTCCCACATAGGGCGAACAGCAAAACACACAAGGTGATGGACGGAATGTTGCACATTGGCAAAACATTCACCCCCAGTCACAGATCTGGGTTTAATCCATCCTTATTTTGCTCACCACTCTACCCCAGTTCAGACATGGCCATATACAAATCACTCTTGACAATGTGCCTCATGGGAACAGTCCAGCATGAAATGCCAAGCCATGTCTTCCCTGGACCGGAATCAAGCTTCCTAGGACCAGTTTCTGGCTATCAGCCATCATAAGCCTGGATAGCTTGACTCCAGTGGCGTAGTGAGCACGGGACCCATGTCTGGGCATACCCTTCCCACATAGGGCGAACAGGAAAACACAAAAGGTGATGGACGGAATGTTGCACATTGGCAAAACATTCAGCCCCAGTCACAGATCCTGGTTTAATCCATCGTTATTTTGCTCACCACGCTACCCCAGTTCAGACATGGCCATATGCAAAGCAGTCTCGACCCTGTGCCTCATGGGAACTGTCCAGCCTGAACTGCCAAGCCATGTCTTCCATGGACCGGAATCAAGCTTCCTAGGACCGGTTTCTGGCTATTAGCCTTCATAAGCCAGTATAGCTTGACTCCAGTGGTGTAGTGAGCACAGGACCCATGTCTGTGCATACCCTTCCCACATAGGGCGAACAGCAAAACACACAAGGTGATGGACGGAATGTTGCACATTGGCAAAACATTCACCCCCAGTCACAGATCTGGGTTTAATCCATCCTTATTTTGCTCACCACTCTACCCCAGTGCAGACATGGCCATATACAAATCACTCTTGACAATGTGCCTCATGGGAACAGTCCAGCATGAAATGCCAAGCCATGTCTTCCCTGGACCGGAATCATGCTTCCTAGGACCAGTTTCTGGCTATCAGCGATCATAAGCCTGGATAGCTTGACTCCAGTGGCGTAGTGAGCACGGGACCCATGTCTGGGCATACCCTTCCCACATAGGGTGAACAGGAAAACACACAAGGTGATGGATGGAATGTTGCACATTGGCAAAACATTCAGCCCCAGTCACAGATCCTGGTTTAATCCAGCGTTATTTGGCTCACCACGCTACCCTAGTTCAGACATGGCCATATGCAAAGCAGTCTCGACCCTGTGCCTCATGGGAACGGTCCAGCCTGAACTGCCAAGCCATGTCTTCCATGGACCGGAATCAAGCTTCCTAGGACCGTTTTCTGGCTATCAGCCGTCATAAGCCAGTATAGCTTGACTCCAGTGGTGTAGTGAGCACGGGACCCATGTCTGTGCATACCCTTCCCACATAGGGCGAACAGCAAAACACACAAGGTGATGGACGGAATGTTGCACATTGGCAAAACATTCACCCCCAGTCATAGATCTGGGTTTAATCCATCGGTATTTTGCTCACCACGTTACCCCAGTTCAGACATGGCCATATGCATATCAGTCTTGACCCTGCACCTCATGGGAACAGTCCAGCCCGAACTGCCAAGCCATGTCTTCCCTGGACCGGAATCAAGCATCCTAGGACCGGTTTCTGGCTATGAGCGGTCATAAGCCAGGATAGTTTGACTCCAGTGGCGTAGTGAGCTCGGGACCCACGTCTGGGCATACCCTTCCCACATAGGGCAAACAGCAAAACACTCAAGGTGATGGACGGAATGTTGCACATTGGCAAAACATTCACCCCCAGTCACAGATCTGGGTTTAATCCATCGTTATTTTGCTCACCACGCTACCCCAGTCAGACATGGCCATAAGCAAATCACTCTTGACAATGTGCCTCATGGGAACTGTCCAGCCCGAACTGCCAAGCCATGTCTTCCCTGGACCTGAATCAAGCTTCCTAGGACCGGTTTCTGGCGATCAGCCATCATAAGCCAGAATAGCTTGACTCTAGTGGCGTAGTGAGCATACCCTTCCCACATAGGGCGAACAGCAAAACACACAAGGTGATGGACGGAATGTTCCTGGACCGGAATAAAGCATCCTAGGACCGGTTTCTGGCTATCAGCCGTCATCAGCCAGGATAGCTTGACTCCAGTGGTGTAGTGAGCACGGGACCCACGTCTGGGCATACCCTTCCCACATAGGGCGAACAAGGTGATTGACGGAATGTTGCACATTGGCAAAACATTCCCCCCAGTCACAGATCTGGGTTTAATCCATTGTTATTTTGCTCATCACGCCACCCCAGTTCAGACATGCCATATGCAAATCAGTCTTGACCCTGTGCCTCATGGGAACAGTCCAGCCCGAACTGCCAAGCCATGTCTTCCCTGGCCCGGAATCAAGCATTCTAGGATCAGTTTCTGGCTATCAGCCATCATCAGCCAGGATAGCTTCACTCCAGTGGCGCAGTGAGCACGGGACCCATGTCTGGGCATACCCTTCCCACATAGGGCGAACAGCAAAACACACAAGGTGATGGACGGAATGTTGCACATTGGCAAAACATTCATTCCCAGTCACAGATCCTGGTTTAATCCATCGTTATTTTGCTCAACACGATACCCCAGTTCAGACATGGCTATATGCAAATCTGTTTCGACCCTGTGCCTCATGGGAACAGTCCAGCCCGAACTGCCAAGCCATGTCTTCCCTGAACCGGAATCAAGCTTCCTAGGACCGGTTTCTGGCTTTCAGCCGTCATAAGCCAGGATAGCTTAACTCCAGTGGCGTAGTGAGCACGGGACCCATGTCTGAGCATACCCTTCCCACATAGGGCGAACAGCAAAACACACAAGGTGATGGACGGAATGTTGCACATTGGCAAAACATTCACCCCCAGTCACAGATCTGGGTTTAATCCATTGTTATTTTGCTCACCACGCTACCCCAGTGCAGACATGGCCATATACAAATCACTCTTGACAATGTGCCTCATGGGAACAGTCCAGCCCGAACTGCCAAGCCATGTCTTCCCTGGCCCGGAATCAAGCATTCTAGGATCAGTTTCTGGCTATCAGCCATCATCAGCCAGGATAGCTTCACTCCAGTGGCGCAGTGAGCACGGGACCCATGTCTGGGCATACCCTTCCCACATAGGGCGAACAAGGTGATTGACGGAATGTTGCACATTGGCAAAACATTCCCCCCAGTCACAGATCTGGGTTTAATCCATTGTTATTTTGCTCATCACGCCACCCCAGTTCAGACATGCCATATGCAAATCAGTCTTGACCCTGTGCCTCATGGGAACAGTCCAGCCCGAACTGCCAAGCCATGTCTTCCCTGGCCCGGAATCAAGCATTCTAGGATCAGTTTCTGGCTATCAGCCATCATCAGCCAGGATAGCTTGACTCCAGTGGTGTAGTGAGCACGGGACCCACGTCTGGGCATACCCTTCCCACATAGGGCGAACAAGGTGATTGACGGAATGTTGCACATTGGCAAAACATTCCCCCCAGTCACAGATCTGGGTTTAATCCATTGTTATTTTGCTCATCACGCCACCCCAGTTCAGACATGCCATATGCAAATCAGTCTTGACCCTGTGCCTCATGGGAACAGTCCAGCCCGAACTGCCAAGCCATGTCTTCCCTGGCCCGGAATCAAGCATTCTAGGATCAGTTTCTGGCTATCAGCCATCATCAGCCAGGATAGCTTCACTCCAGTGGCGCAGTGAGCACGGGACCCATGTCTGGGCATACCCTTCCCACATAGGGCGAACAGCAAAACACACAAGGTGATGGACGGAATGTTGCACATTGGCAAAACATTCATTCCCAGTCACAGATCCTAGTTTAATCCATCGTTATTTTGCTCAACACGATACCCCAGTTCAGACATGGCTATATGCAAATCTGTTTCGACCCTGTGCCTCATGGGAACAGTCCAGCCCGAACTGCCAAGCCATGTCTTCCCTGAACCGGAATCAAGCTTCCTAGGACCGGTTTCTGGCTTTCAGCCGTCATAAGCCAGGATAGCTTAACTCCAGTGGCGTAGTGAGCACGGGACCCATGTCTGAGCATACCCTTCCCACATAGGGCGAACAGCAAAACACACAAGGTGATGGACGGAATGTTGCACATTGGCAAAACATTCACCCCCAGTCACAGATCTGGGTTTAATCCATTGTTATTTTGCTCACCACGCTACCCCAGTGCAGACATGGCCATATACAAATCACTCTTGACAATGTGCCTCATGGGAACAGTCCAGCCCGAACTGCCAAGCCATGTCTTCCCTGGACCGGAATCAAGCTTCCTAGGACCGGTTTCTGACTATCAGCCGTCATAAGCCAGGATAGCTTGACTCCAGTGGCGTAGTATGCACGGGACCCATGTCTGGGCATACCCTTCCCACATAGGGCGAACAGCAAAACACACAAGGTGATGGACGGAATGTTGCACATTGGCAAAACATTCACCGCCAGTCACAGATCTGGGTTTAATCCATCCTTATTTTGCTCACCACGCTACCCCAGTTCAAACATGGCCATATGCAAATCAGTCTTGAGCCTGCACCTCAAGGGAACAGTCCAGCCCGAACTGCCAAGCCATATCTTCCCTGGACCGGAATCAAGCATCCTAGGACCGGTTTCTGGCTATCAGCCGTCATCAGCCAGGATAGCTTGACTCCAGTGGCATAGTGAACACGGGACCCACATCTGGGCATACCCTTCCCACATAGGGCGAACAGCAAAACACACAAGGTGATGGACGGAATGTTGCACATTGGCAAAACATTCCCCCCCAGTCACAGATCTGGGTTTAATCCATTATTATTTTGCTCACCACGCCACCCCAGTTCAGACATGCCATATGCAAATCAGTCTTGACCCTGTGCCTCATGGGAACAGTCCAGCCCGAACTGCCAAGCCATGTCTTCCCTGGCCCGGAATCAAGCATCCTAGGATCAGTTTCTGTCTATCAGCCATTATCAGCCAGGATAGATTGACTCCAGTGGCGTAGTGAGTACGGGACCCATGTCTGGGCATACCCTTCCCACATAGGGCGAACAGCAAAACACACAAGGTGATGGATGGAATGTTGCACATTGGCAAAACATTGACCCCCAGTCACAGATTTGGGTTAATCCATCGTCATTTTGCTCACCACGCTACCACAGTTCAGACATGGCCATATGCAAATCACTCTTGACAATGTGCCTCATGGGAACAGTCCTGCCAAGCCATGTCTTCCCTGGACCGGAATCAAGCATCCTAGGACCGGTTTCTGGCTATCAGCCGTCATCAGCCAGGATAGCTTGACTCCAGTGGCGTAGTGAGCACGGGACCCATGTCTGGGCATACCCTTCCCACATAGGGCGAACTGCAAAACACACAAGGTGATGGACGGAATGTTGCACATTGGCAAAACATTCATCCCCAGTCACAGATCCTGGTTTAATCCATCGTTATTTTGCTCAACACGATACCCCAGTTCAGACATGGCCATATGCAAATCTGTCTCGACCCTGTGCCTCATGGGAACAGTCCAGCCCGAACTGCCAAGCCATGTCTTCCCTGGACAGAAATAAAGCATCCTAGGACCGGTTTCTGGCTATCAGCCAGGATAGCTTGACTCCAGTGGTGTAGTGAGCACGGGACCCACGTCTGGGCATACCCTTCCCACATAGGGCGAACAGCAAAACACACAAGGTGATGGACGGAATGTTGCACATTGGCAAAACATTCCCCCCCAGTCACAGATCTGGGTTTAATCCATTGTTATTTTGCTCATCACTCCACCCCAGTTCAGACATGCCATATGCAAATCAGTCTTGACCCTGTGCCTCATGGGAACAGTCCAGCCCGAACTGCCAAGCCATGTCTTCCCTCGCCCGGAATCAAGCATTCTAGGATCAGTTTCTGGCTATCAGCCATCATCAGCCAGGATAGCTTCACTCCAGTGGCGCAGTGAGCACGGGACCCATGTCTGGGCATACCCTTCCCACATAGGGCGAACAGCAAAACACACAAGGTGATGGACGGAATGTTGCACATTGGCAAAACATTCATTCCCAGTCACAGATCCTGGTTTAATCCATCGTTATTTTGCTCAACACGATACCCCAGTTCAGACATGGCTATATGCAAATCTGTTTCGACCCTGTGCCTCATGGGAACAGTCCAGCCCGAACTGCCAAGCCATGTCTTCCCTGAACCGGAATCAAGCTTCCTAGGACCGGTTTCTGGCTTTCAGCCGTCATAAGCCAGGATAGCTTGACTCCAGTGGCGTAATGATCTCGGGACCCATGTCTGAGCATACCCTTCCCACATAGGGCGAACAGCAAAACACACAAGGTGATGGACGGAATGTTGCACATTGGCAAAACATTCACCCCCAGTCACAGATCTGGGTTTAATCCATCCTTATTTTGCTCACCACTCTACCCCAGTTCAGACATGGCCATATACAAATCACTCTTGACAATGTGCCTCATGGGAACAGTCCAGCATGAAATGCCAAGCCATGTCTTCCCTGGACCGGAATCAAGCTTCCTAGGACCAGTTTCTGGCTATCAGCCATCATAAGCCTGGATAGCTTGACTCCAGTGGCGTAGTGAGCACGGGACCCATGTCTGGGCACACCCTTCCCACATAGGGCGAACATGAAAACACAAAAGGTGATGGACGGAATGTTGCACATTGGCAAAACATTCAGCCCCAGTCACAGATCCTGGTTTAATCCATCGTTATTTTGCTCACCACGCTACCCCAGTTCAGACATGGCCATATGCAAAGCAGTCTCGACCCTGTGCCTCATGGGAACTGTCCAGCCTGAACTGCCAAGCCATGTCTTCCATGGACCGGAATCAAGCTTCCTAGGACCGGTTTCTGGCTATTAGCCTTCATAAGCCAGTATAGCTTGACTCCAGTGGTGTAGTGAGCACGGGACCCATGTCTGTGCATACCCTTCCCACATAGGGCGAACAGCAAAACACACAAGGTGATGGAGGGAATGTTGCACATTGGCAAAACATTCACCCCCAGTCACAGATCTGGGTTTAATCCATCGTTATTTTGCTCACCACGCTACCCCAGTTCAGACATGGCCATATGCATATCAGTCTTGACCCTGCACCTCATGGGAACAGTCCAGCCCGAACTGCCAAGCCATGTCTTCCCTGGACCGGAATAAAGCATCCTAGGACCGGTTTCTGGCTATCAGCCGTCATCAGCCAGGATAGCTTGACTCCAGTGGTGTAGTGAGCATGGGACCCACGTCTGGGCATACCCTTCCCACATAGGGCGAACAGCAAAACACACAAGGTGATGGACGGAATGTTGCACATTGGCAAAACATTGACCCCCAGTCACAGATTTGGGTTAATCCATCGTAATTTTGCTCACGACGCTACCACAGTTCAGACATGGCCATATGCAAATCACTCTCGACAATGTGCCTCAGGGGAACAGTCCAGCCCGAACTGCCAAGCCATGTCTTCCCTGGACCGGAATCAAGCATCCTAGGACCGGTTTCTGGCTATCAGCCGTCATCAGCCAGGATAGCTTGACTCCAGTGGCGTAGTGAGCACGGGACCCATGTCTGGGCATACCCTTCCCACATAGGGCGAACTGCAAAACACACAAGGTGATGGACGGAATGTTGCACATTGGCAAAACATTCATCCCCAGTCACAGATCCTGGTTTAATCCATCGTTATTTTGCTCAACACGATACCCCAGTTCAGACATGGCTATATGCAAATCTGTTTCGACCCTGTGCCTCATGGGAACAGTCCAGCCCGAACTGCCAAGCCATGTCTTCCCTGAACCGGAATCAAGCTTCCTAGGACCGGTTTCTGGCTTTCAGCCGTCATAAGCCAGGATAGCTTGACTCCAGTGGCGTAGTGAGCACGGGACCCATGTCTGAGCATACCCTTCCCACATAGGGCGAACAGCAAAACACACAAGGTGATGGACGGAATGTTGCACATTGGCAAAACATTCACCCCCAGTCACAGATCTGGGTTTAATCCATCCTTATTTTGCTCACCACTCTACCCCAGTGCAGACATGGCCATATACAAATCACTCTTGACAATGTGCCTCATGGGAACAGTCCAGCATGAAATGCCAAGCCATGTCTTCCCTGGACCGGAATCATGCTTCCTAGGACCAGTTTCTGGCTATCAGCGATCATAAGCCTGGATAGCTTGACTCCAGTGGCGTAGTGAGCACGGGACCCATGTCTGGGCATACCCTTCCCACATAGGGTGAACAGGAAAACACACAAGGTGATGGATGGAATGTTGCACATTGGCAAAACATTCAGCCCCAGTCACAGATCCTGGTTTAATCCAGCGTTATTTGGCTCACCACGCTACCCTAGTTCAGACATGGCCATATGCAAAGCAGTCTCGACCCTGTGCCTCATGGGAACGGTCCAGCCTGAACTGCCAAGCCATGTCTTCCATGGACCGGAATCAAGCTTCCTAGGACCGTTTTCTGGCTATCAGCCGTCATAAGCCAGTATAGCTTGACTCCAGTGGTGTAGTGAGCACGGGACCCATGTCTGTGCATACCCTTCCCACATAGGGCGAACAGCAAAACACACAAGGTGATGGACGGAATGTTGCACATTGGCAAAACATTCAGCCCCAGTCACAGATCCTGGTTTAATCCAGCGTTATTTGGCTCACCACGCTACCCCAGTTCAGACATGGCCATATGCAAAGCAGTCTTGACCCTGCACCTCATGGGAACAGTCCAGCCCGAACTGCCAAGCCATGTCTTCCCTGGACCGGAATCAAGCATCCTAGGACCGGTTTCTGGCTATGAGCGGTCATAAGCCAGGATAGTTTGACTCCAGTGGCGTAGTGAGCTCGGGACCCACGTCTGGGCATACCCTTCCCACATAGGGCAAACAGCAAAACACTCAAGGTGATGGACGGAATGTTGCACATTGGCAAAACATTCACCCCCAGTCAGAGATCTGGGTTTAATCCATCGTTATTTTGCTCACCACGCTACCCCAGTCAGACATGGCCATAAGCAAATCACTCTTGACAATGTGCCTCATGGGAACTGTCCAGCCCGAACTGCCAAGCCATGTCTTCCCTCGACCGGAATCATGCTTCCTAGGACCAGTTTCTGGCTATCAGCGATCATAAGCCTGGATAGCTTGACTCCAGTGGCGTAGTGAGCACGGGACCCATGTCTGGGCATACCCTTCCCACATAGGGCGAACAGGAAAACACACAAGGTGATGGACGGAATGTTGCACATTGGCAAAACATTCAGCCCCAGTCACAGATCCTGGTTTAATCCATCGTTATTTGGCTCACCACGCTACCCCAGTTCAGACATGGCCATATGCAAAGCAGTCTTGACCCTGTGCCTCATGGGAACTGTCCAGCCTGAACTGCCAAGCCATGTCTTCCATGGACCGGAATCAAGCTTCCTAGGACCGTTTTCTGGCTATCAGCCGTCATAAGCCAGTATAGCTTGACTCCAGTGGTGTAGTGAGCACGGGACCCATGTCTGTGCATACCCTTCCCACATAGGGCGAACAGCAAAACACACAAGGTGATGGACGGAATGTTGCACATTGGCAAAACATTCACCCCCAGTCACAGATCTGGGTTTAATCCATCGTTATTTTGCTCACCACGCTACCCCAGTTCAGACATGGCCATATGCAAATCAGTCTTGACCCTGCACCTCATGGTAGCAGTCCAGCCCGAACTGCCAAGCCATGTCTTCCCTGGACCGGAATCAAGCATCCTAGGACCGGTTTCTGGCTATCAGCGGTCATAAGCCAGGATAGTTTTGACTCCAGTGGCGTAGTGAGCTCGGGACCCACGTCTGGGCATACCCTTCCCACATAGGGCAAACAGCAAAACACTCAAGGTGATGGACGGAATGTTGCACATTGGCAAAACATTCACCCCCAGTCAGAGATCTGGGTTTAATCCATCGTTATTTTGCTCACCACGCTACCCCAGTCAGACATGGCCATAAGCAAATCACTCTGACAATGTGCCTCATGGGAACTGTCCAGCCCGAACTGCCAAGCCATGTCTTCCCTGGACCTGAATCAAGCTTCCTAGGACCGGTTTCTGGCGATCAGCCATCATAAGCCAGAATAGCTTGACTCTAGTGGCGTAGTGAGCATACCCTTCCCACATAGGGCGAACAGCAAAACACACAAGGTGATGGACGGAATGTTCCTGGACCGGAATAAAGCATCCCAGGACCGGTTTCTGGCTATCAGCCGTCATCAGCCAGGATAGCTTGACTTCAGTGGTGTAGTGAGCACGGGACCCACGTCTGGGCATACCCTTGCCACATAGGGCGAACAAGGTGATTGACGGAATGTTGCACATTGGCAAAACATTCCCCCCAGTCACAGATCTGGGTTTAATCCATTGTTATTTTGCTCATCACGCCACCCCAGTTCAGACATGCCATATGCAAATCAGTCTTGACCCTGTGCCTCATGGGAACAGTCCAGCCCGAACTGCCAAGCCATGTCTTCCCTGGCCCGGAATCAAGCATTCTAGGATCAGTTTCTGGCTATCAGCCATCATCAGCCAGGATAGCTTCACTCCAGTGGCGCAGTGAGCACGGGACCCATGTCTGGGCATACCCTTCCCACATAGGGCGAACAGCAAAACACACAAGGTGATGGACGGAATGTTGCACATTGGCAAAACATTCATTCCCAGTCACATATCCTGGTTTAATCCATCGTTATTTTGCTCAACACGATACCCCAGTTCAGACATGGCTATATGCAAATCTGTTTCGACCCTGTGTCTCATGGGAACAGTCCAGCCCGAACTGCCAAGCCATGTCTTCCCTGAACCGGAATCAAGCTTCCTAGGACCGGTTTCTGGCTTTCAGCCGTCATAAGCCAGGATAGCTTAACTCCAGTGGCGTAGTGAGCACGGGACCCATGTCTGAGCATACCCTTCCCACATAGGGCGAACAGCAAAACACACAAGGTGATGGACGGAATGTTGCACATTGGCAAAACATTCACCCCCAGTCACAGATCTGGGTTTAATCCATTGTTATTTTGCTCACCACGCTACCCCAGTGCAGACATGGCCATATACAAATCACTCTTGACAATGTGCCTCATGGGAACAGTCCAGCCCGAACTGCCAAGCCATGTCTTCCCTGGACCGGAATCAAGCTTCCTAGGACCGGTTTCTGACTATCAGCCGTCATAAGCCAGGATAGCTTGACTCCAGTGGCGTAGTATGCACGGGACCCATGTCTGGGCATACCCTTCCCACATAGGGCGAACAGCAAAACACACAAGGTGATGGACGGAATGGTGCACATTGGCAAAACATTCACCGCCAGTCACAGATCTGGGTTTAATCCATCCTTATTTTGCTCACCACGCTACCCCAGTTCAAACATGGCCATATGCAAATCAGTCTTGCGCCTGCACCTCATGGGAACAGTCCAGCCCGAACTGCCAAGCCATATCTTCCCTGGACCGGAATCAAGCATCCTAGGACCGGTTTCTGGCTATCAGCCGTCATCAGCCAGGATAGCTTGACTCCAGTGGCATAGTGAACACGGGACCCACGTCTGGGCATACCCTTCCCACATAGGGCGAACAGCAAAACACACAAGGTGATGGACGGAATGTTGCACATTGGCAAAACATTCCCCCCCAGTCACAGATCTGGGTTTAATCCATTATTATTTTGCTCACCACGCCACCCCAGTTCAGACATGCCATATGCAAATCAGTCTTGACCCTGTGCCTCATGGGAACAGTCCAGCCCGAACTGCCAAGCCATGTCTTCCCTGGCCCGGAATCAAGCATCCTAGGATCAGTTTCTGTCTATCAGCCATCATCAGCCAGGATAGATTGACTCCAGTGGCGTAGTGAGTACGGTACCCACGTCTGGGCATACCCTTCCCACATAGGGTGAACAGCAAAACACACAAGGTAATGGACGGAATGTTGCACATTGGCAAAACATTCACCCCCAGTCACAGATCTGGGTTTAATCCATAGTTATTTTGCTCACCACTCCACCCCTGTTCAGACATGCCCTATGCAAATCAGTCTTGACCCTGTGCCTCATGGGAACAGTCCAGCACGAACTGCCAAGCCATGTCTTACCTGGCCCGGAATCAAGCATCCTAGGATCAGTTTCTGGCTATCAGCCATCATCAGCCAGGATAGATTGACTCCAGTGGCGTAGTGAGTACGGGACCCATGTCTGGGCATACCCTTCCCACATAGGGCGAACAGCAAAACACACAAGGTGATGGATGGAATGTTGCACATTGGCAAAACATTGACCCCCAGTCACAGATTTGGGTTAATCCATCGTCATTTTGCTCACCACGCTACCACAGTTCAGACATGGCCATATGCAAATCACTCTTGACAATGTGCCTCATGGGAACAGTCCTGCCAAGCCATGTCTTCCCTGGACCGGAATCAAGCATCCTAGGACCGGTTTCTGGCTATCAGCCGTCATCAGCCAGGATAGCTTGACTCCAGTGGCGTAGTGAGCCCGGGACCCATGTCTGGGCATACCCTTCCCACATAGGGCGAACTGCAAAACACACAAGGTGATGGACGGAATGTTGCACATTGGCAAAACATTCATCCCCAGTCACAGATCCTGGTTTAATCCATCGTTATTTTGCTCAACACGATACCCCAGTGCAGACATGGCCATATGCAAATCTGTCTTGACCCTGTGCCTCATGGGAACAGTCCAGCCCGAACTGCCAAGCCATGTCTTCCCTGGACCGGAATCAAGCATTCTAGGATCAGTTTCTGGCTATCAGCCATCATCAGCCAGGATAGCTTCACTCCAGTGGCGCAGTGAGCACGGGACCCATGTCTGGGCATACCCTTCCCACATAGGGCGAACAGCAAAACACACAAGGTGATGGACGGAATGTTGCACATTGGCAAAACATTCATTCCCAGTCACAGATCCTGGTTTAATCCATTGTTATTTTGCTCAACACGATACCCCAGTTCAGACATGGCTATATGCAAATCTGTTTCGACCCTGTGCCTCATGGGAACAGTCCAGCCCGAACTGCCAAGCCATGTCTTCCCTGAACCGGAATCAAGCTTCCTAGGACCGGTTTCTGGCTTTCAGCCGTCATAAGCCAGGATAGCTTGACTCCAGTGGCGTAGTGAGCACGGGACCCATGTCTGGGCATACCCTTCCCACATAGGGCGAACTGCAAAACACACAAGGTGATGGACGGAATGTTGCACATTGGCAAAACATTCATCCCCAGTCACAGATCCTGGTTTAATCCATCGTTATTTTGCTCAACACGATACCCCAGTTCAGACATGGCCATATGCAAATCTGTGTCGACCCTGTGCCTCATGGGAACAGTCCAGCCCGAACTGCCAAGCCATGTCTTCCCTGGACAGAAATAAAGCATCCTAGGACCGGTTTCTGGCTATCAGCCAGGATAGCTTGACTCCAGTGGTGTAGTGAGCATGGGACCCACGTCTGGGCATACCCTTCCCACATAGGGCGAACAGCAAAACACACAAGGTGATGGACGGAATGTTGCACATTGGCAAAACATTCCCCCCAGTCACAGATCTGGGTTTAATCCATTGTTATTTTGCTCATCACTCCACCCCAGTTCAGACATGCCATATGCAAATCAGTCTTGACCCTGTGCCTCATGGGAACAGTCCAGCCCGAACTGCCAAGCCATGTCTTCCCTCGCCCGGAATCAAGCATTCTAGGATCAGTTTCTGGCTATCAGCCATCATCAGCCATGATAGCTTCACTCCAGTGGCGCAGTGAGTACGGGACCCATGTCTGGGCATACCCTTCCCACATAGGGCGAACAGCAAAACACACAAGGTGATGGACGGAATGTTGCACATTGGCAAAACATTCATTCCCAGTCACAGATCCTGGTTTAATCCATCGTTATTTTGTTCAACACGATACCCCAGTTCAGACATGGCTATATGCAAATCTGTTTCGACCCTGTGCCTCATGGGAACAGTCCAGCCCGAACTGCCAAGCCATGTCTTCCCTGAACCGGAATCAAGCTTCCTAGGACCGGTTTCTGGCTTTCAGCCGTCATAAGCCAGGATAGCTTGACTCCAGTGGCGTAGTGAGCACGGGACCCATGTCTGAGCATACCCTTCCCACATAGGGCGAACAGCAAAACACACAAGGTGATGGACGGAATGTTGTACATTGGCAAAACATTCACCCCCAGTCACAGATCTGGGTTTAATCCATCCTTATTTTGCTCACCACTCTACCCCAGTGCAGACATGGCCATATACAAATCACTCTTGACAATGTGCCTCATGGGAACAGTCCAGCATGAAATGCCAAGCCATGTCTTCCCTGGACCGGAATCATGCTTTCTAGGACCAGTTTCTGGCTATCAGCGATCATAAGCCTGGATAGCTTGACTCCAGTGGCGTAGTGAGCACGGGACCCATGTCTGGGCATACCCTTCCCACATAGGGCGAACAGGAAAACACACAAGGTGATGGACGGAATGTTGCACATTGGCAAAACATTCAGCCCCAGTCACAGATCCTGGTTTAATCCAGCGTTATTTGGCTCACCACGCTACCCCAGTTCAGACATGGCCATATGCAAAGCAGTCTCGACTCTGTGCCTCATGGGAACTGTCCAGCCTGAACTGCCAAGCCATGTCTTCCATGGACCGGAATCAAGCTTCCTAGGACCGTTTTCTGGCTATCAGCCGTCATAAGCCAGTATAGCTTGACTCCAGTGGTGTAGTGAGCACGGGACCCATGTCTGTGCATACCCTTCCCACATAGGGCGAACAGCAAAACACACAAGGTGATGGACGGAATGTTGCACATTGGCAAAACATTCACCCCCAGTCATAGATCTGGGTTTAATCCATCGTTATTTTGCTCACCACGTTACCCCAGTTCAGACATGGCCATATGCATATCAGTCTTGACCCTGCAACTCATGGGAACAGTCCAGCCCGAACTGCCAAGCCATGTCTTCCCTGGACCGGAACCAAGCATCCTAGGACCGGTTTCTGGCTATGAGCGGTCATAAGCCAGGATAGTTTGACTCCAGTGGCGTAGTGAGCTCGGGACCCACGTCTGGGCATACCCTTCCCACATAGGGCAAACAGCAAAACACTCAAGGTGATGGACGGAATGTTGCACATTGGCAAAACATTCACCCCCAGTCAGAGATCTGGGTTTAATCCATCGTTATTTTGCTCACCACGCTACCCCAGTCAGACATGGCCATAAGCAAATCACTCTTGACAATGTGCCTCATGGGAACTGTCCAGCCCGAACTGCCAAGCCATGTCTTCCCTGGACCGGAATCATGCTTCCTAGGACCAGTTTCTGGCTATCAGCGATCATAAGCCTGGATAGCTTGACTCCAGTGGCGTAGTGAGCACGGGACCCACGTCTGGGCATACCCTTCCCACATAGGGCGAACAGGAAAACACACAAGGTGATGGACGGAATGTTGCACATTGGCAAAACATTCAGCCCCAGTCACAGATCCTGGTTTAATCCATCGTTATTTGGCTCACCACGCTACCCCAGTTCAGACATGGCCATATGCAAAGCAGTCTCGACCCTGTGCCTCATGGGAACTGTCCAGCCTGAACTGCCAAGCCATGTCTTCCATGGACCGGAATCAAGCTTCCTAGGACCGTTTTCTGGCTATCAGCCGTCATAAGCCAGTATAGCTTGACTCCAGTGGTGTAGTGAGCACGGGACCCATGTCTGTGCATACCCTTCCCACATAGGGCAAACAGCAAAACACACAAGGTGATGGACGGAATGTTGCACATTGGCAAAACATTCACCCCCAGTCACAGATCTGGGTTTAATCCATCGTTATTTTGCTCACCACGCTACCCCAGTTCAGACATGGCCATATGCAAATCAGTCTTGACCCTGCACCTCATGGTAACAGTCCAGCCCGAACTCCCAAGCCATGTCTTCCCTGGACCGGAATCAAGCATCCTAGGACCGGTTTCTGGCTATCAGCGGTCATAAGCCAGGATAGTTTGACTCCAGTGGCGTAGTGAGCTCGGGACCCACGTCTGGGCATACCCTTCCCACATAGGGCAAACAGCAAAACACTCAAGGTGATGGACGGAATGTTGCACATTGGCAAAACATTCACCCCCAGACAGAGATCTGGGTTTAATCCATCGTTATTTTGCTCACCACGCTACCCCAGTCAGACATGGCCATAAGGAAATCACTCTTGACAATGTGCCTCATGGGAACTGTCCAGCCCGAACTGCCAAGCCATGTCTTCCCTGGACCTGAATCAAGCTTCCTAGGACCGGTTTCTGGCGATCAGCCATCATAAGCCAGAATAGCTTGACTCTAGTGGCGTAGTGAGCATACCCTTCCCACATAGGGCGAACAGCAAAACACACAAGGTGATGGACGGAATGTTCCTGAACCGGAATAAAGCATCCTAGGACCGGTTTCTGGCTATCAGCCGTCATCAGCCAGGATAGCTTGACTCCAGTGGTGTAGTGAGCACGTGACCCACGTCTGGGCATACCCTTCCCACATAGGGCGAACAAGGTGATTGACGGAATGTTGCACATTGGCAAAACATTCCCCCCAGTCACAGATCTGGGTTTAATCCATTGTTATTTTGCTCATCACGCCACCCCAGTTCAGACATGCCATATGCAAATCAGTCTTGACCCTGTGCCTCATGGGAACAGTCCAGCCCGAACTGCCAAGCCATGTCTTCCCTGGCCCGGAATCAAGCATTCTAGGATCAGTTTCTGGCTATCAGCCATCATCAGCCAGGATAGCTTCACTCCAGTGGCGCAGTGAGCACGGGACCCATGTCTGGGCATACCCTTCCAACATAGGGCGAACAGCAAAACACACAAGGTGATGGACGGAATGTTGCACATTGGCAAAACATTCATTCCCAGTCACAGATCCTGGTTTAATCCATCGTTATTTTGCTCAACACGATACCCCAGTTCAGACATGGCTATATGCAAATCTGTTTCGACCCTGTGCCTCATGGGAACAGTCCAGCCCGAACTGCCAAGCCATGTCTTCCCTGAACCGGAATCAAGCTTCCTAGGACCGGTTTCTGGCTTTCAGCCGTCATAAGCCAGGATAGCTTAACTCCAGTGGCGTAGTGAGCACGGGACCCATGTCTGAGCATACCCTTCCCACATAGGGCGAACAGCAAAACACACAAGGTGATGGACGGAATGTTGCACATTGGCAAAACATTCACCCCCAGTCACAGATCTGGGTTTAATCCATTGTTATTTTGCTCACCACGCTACCCCAGTGCAGACATGGCCATATACAAATCACTCTTGACAATGTGCCTCATGGGAACAGTCCAGCCCGAACTGCCAAGCCATGTCTTCCCTGGACCGGAATCAAGCTTCCTAGGACCGGTTTCTGACTATCAGCCGTCATAAGCCAGGATAGCTTGACTCCAGTGGCGTAGTATGCACGGGACCCATGTCTGGGCATACACTTCCCACATAGGGCGAACAGCAAAACACACAAGGTGATGGACGGAATGTTGCACATTGGCAAAACATTCACCGCCAGTCACAGATCTGGGTTTAATCCATCCTTATTTTGCTCACCACGCTACCCCAGTTCAAACATGGCCATATGCAAATCAGTCTTGAGCCTGCACCTCAAGGGAACAGTCCAGCCCGAACTGCCAAGCCATATCTTCCCTGGACCGGAATCAAGCATCCTAGGACCGGTTTCTGGCTATCAGCCGTCATCAGCCAGGATAGCTTGACTCCAGTGGCATAGTGAACACGGGACCCACATCTGGGCATACCCTTCCCACATAGGGCGAACAGCAAAACACACAAGGTGATGGACGGAATGTTGCACATTGGCAAAACATTCCCCCCCAGTCACAGATCTGGGTTTAATCCATTATTATTTTGCTCACCACGCCACCCCAGTTCAGACATGCCATATGCAAATCAGTCTTGACCCTGTGCCTCATGGGAACAGTCCAGCCCGAACTGCCAAGCCATGTCTTCCCTCGCCCGGAATCAAGCATTCTAGGATCAGTTTCTGGCTATCAGCCATCATCAGCCAGGATAGATTGACTCCAGTGAGTACGGTACCCACGTCTGGGCATACCCTTCCCACATAGGGTGAACAGCAAAACACACAAGGTAATGGACGGAATGTTGCACATTGGCAAAACATTCACCCCCAGTCACAGATCTGGGTTTAATCCATAGTTATTTTGCTCACCACGCCACCCCTGTTCAGACATGCCCTATGCAAATCAGTCTTGACCCTGTGCCTCATGGGAACAGTCCAGCACGAACTGCCAAGCCATGACTTACCTGGCCCGGAATCAAGCATCCTAGGATCAGTTTCTGGCTATCAACCATCATCAGCCAGGATAGATTGACTCCAGTGGCGTAGTGAGTACGGAACCCATGACTGGGCATACCCTTCCGACATAGGGCGAACAGCAAAACACACAAGGTGATGGATGGAATGTTGCACATTGGCAAAACATTGACCCCCAGTCACAGATTTGGGTTAATCCATCGTCATTTTGCTCACCACGCTACCACAGTTCAGACATGGCCATATGCAAATCACTCTTGACAATGTGCCTCATGGGAACAGTCCTGCCAAGCCATGTCTTCCCTGGACCGGAATCAAGCATCCTAGGACCGGTTTCTGGCTATCAGCCGTCATCAGCCAGGATAGATTGACTCCAGTGGCGTAGTGAGCACGGGACCCATGTCTGGGCATACCCTTCCCACATAGGGCGAACTGCAAAACACACAAGGTGATGGACGGAATGTTGCACATTGGCAAAACATTCATCCCCAGTCACAGATCCTGGTTTAATCCATCATTATTTTGCTCAACACGATACCCCAGTTCAGACATGGCCATATGCAAATCTGTCTCGACCCTGTGCCTCATGGGAACAGTCCAGCCCGAACTGCCAAGCCATGTCTTCCCTGGACCGGAATAAAGCATCCTAGGACCGGTTTCTGGCTATCAGCCGTCATCAGCCAGGATAGCTTGTCTCCAGTGGTGTAGTGAGCACGGGACCCACGTCTGGGCATACCCTTCCCACATAGGTCGAACAGCAAAACACACAAGGTGATGGACGGAATGTTGCACATTGGCAAAACATTCCCCCCAGTCACAGATCTGGGTTTAATCCATTGTTATTTTGCTCATCACTCCACCCCAGTTCAGACATGCCATATGCAAATCAGTCTTGACCCTGTGCCTCATGGGAACAGTCCAGCCCGAACTGCCAAGCCATGTCTTCCCTGGCCCGGAATCAAGCATTCTAGGATCAGTTTCTGGCTATCAGCCATCATCAGCCAGGATAGCTTCACTCCAGTGGCGCAGTGAGCACGGGACCCATGTCTGGGCATACCCTTCCCACATAGGGCGAACAGCAAAACACACAAGGTGATGGACGGAATGTTGCACATTGGCAAAACATTCATTCCAGTCACAGATCCTGGTTTAATCCATCGTTATTTTGCTCAACACGATACCCCAGTTCAGACATGGCCATATGCAAATCTGTTTCGACCCTGTGCCTCATGGGAACAGTCCAGCCCGAACTGCCAAGCCATGTCTTCCCTGAACCGGAATCAAGCTTCCTAGGACCGGTTTCTGGCTTTCAGCCGTCATAAGCCAGGATAGCTTGACTCCAGTGGCGTAGTGAGCACGGGACCCATGTCTGGGCATACCCTTCCCACATAGGGCGAACTGCAAAACACACAAGGTGATGGACGGAATGTTGCACATTGGCAAAACATTCATCCCCAGTCACAGACCCTGGTTTAATCCATCGTTATTTTGCTCAACACGATACCCCAGTTCAGACATGGCCATATGCAAATCTGTCTCGACCCTGTGCCTCATGGGAACAGTCCAGCCCGAACTGCCAAGCCATGTCTTCCCTGGACAGAAATAAGGCATCCTAGGACCGGTTTCTGGCTATCAGCCAGGATAGCTTGACTCCAGTGGTGTAGTGAGCACGGGACCCACGTCTGGGCATACCCTTCCCACATAGGGCGAACAGCAAAACACACAAGGTGATGGACGGAATGTTGCACATTGGCAAAACATTCCCCCCAGTCACAGATCTGGGTTTAATCCATTGTTATTTTGCTCATCACTCCACCCCAGTTCAGACATGCCATATGCAAATCAGTCTTGACCCTGTGCCTCATGGGAACAGTCCAGCCCGAACTGCCAAGCCATGTCTTCCCTCGCCCGGAATCAAGCATTCTAGGATCAGTTTCTGGCTATCAGCCATCATCAGCCAGGATAGCTTCACTCCAGTGGCGCAGTGAGCACGGGACCCATGTCTGGGCATACCCTTCCCACATAGGGCGAACAGCAAAACACACAAGGTGATGGACGGAATGTTGCACATTGGCAAAACATTCACCCCCAGTCACAGATCATGGTTTAATCCATCCTTATTTTGCTCACCACTCTACCCCAGTTCAGACATGGCCATATACAAATCACTCTTGACAATGTGCCTCATGGGAACAGTCCAGCATGAAATGCCAAGCCATGTCTTCCCTGGACCGGAATCAAGCTTCCTAGGACCAGTTTCTGGCTATCAGCCATCATAAGCCTGGATAGCTTGACTCCAGTGGCGTAGTGAGCACGGGACCCATGTCTGGGCATACCCTTCCCACATAGGGCGAACAGGAAAACACAAAAGGTGATGGACGGAATGTTGCACATTGGCAAAACATTCAGCCCCAGTCACAGATCCTGGTTTAATCCATCGTTATTTTGCTCACCACGCTACCCCAGTTCAGAGATGGCCATATGCAAAGCAGTCTCGACCCTCTGCCTCATGGGAACTGTCCAGCCTGAACTGCCAAGCCATGTCTTCCATGGACCGGAATCAAGCTTCCTAGGACCGGTTTCTGGCTATTAGCCTTCATAAGCCAGTATAGCTTGACTCCAGTGGTGTAGTGAGCACGGGACCCATGTCTGTGCATACCCTTCCCACATAGGGCGAACAGCAAAACACACAAGGTGATGGACGGAATGTTGCACATTGGCAAAACATTCACCCCCAGTCACAGATCTGGGTTTAATCCATCGTTATTTTGCTCACCACGCTACCCCAGTTCAGACATGGCCATATGCATATCAGTCTTGACCCTGCACCTCATGGGAACAGTCCAGCCCGAACTGCCAAGCCATGTCTTCCCTGGACCGGAATCAAGCATCCTAGGACTGGTTTCTGGCTATCAGCCGTCATAAGCCAGGATAGTTTGACTCCAGTGGCGTAGTGAGCTCGGGACCCATGTCTGGGCATACCCTTCCCACATAGGGCGAACAGCAAAACACACAAGGTGATGGACGGAATGTTGCACTTTGGCAAAACATTGACCCCCAGTCACAGATTTGGGTTAATCCATCGTAATTTTGCTCACCACGCTACCACAGTTCAGACATGGCCATATGCAAATCACTCTTGACAATGTGCCTCAGGGGAACAGTCCAGCCCGAACTGCCAAGCCATGTCTTCCCTGGACCGGAATCAAGCATCCTAGGACCGGTTTCTGGCTATCAGCCGTCATCAGCCAGGTTAGCTTGACTCCAGTGGCGTAGTGAGCACGGGACCCATGTCTGGGCATACCCTTCCCACATAGGGCGAACTGCAAAACACACAAGGTGATGGACGGAATGTTGCACATTGGCAAAACATTCATCCCCAGTCACAGATCCTGGTTTAATCCATCGTTATTTTGCTCAACACGATACCCCAGTTCAGACATGGCCATATGCAAATCTGTCTCGACCCTGTGCCTCATGGGAACAGTCCAGCCCGAACTGCCAAGCCATGTCTTCCCTGGACCGGAATAAAGCATCCTAGGACCGGTTTCTGGCTATCAGCCGTCATCAGCCAGGATAGCTTGACTCCAGTGGTGTAGTGAGCATGGGACCCACGTCTGGGCATACCCTTCCCATATAGGGCGAACAGCAAAACACACAAGGTGATGGACGGAATGTTGCACATTGGCAAAACATTCCCCCAGTCACAGATCTGGGTTTAATCCACTGTTATTTTGCTCATCACGCCACCCCAGTTCAGACATGCCATATGCAAATCAGTCTTGACCCAGTGCCTCATGGGAACAGTCCAGCCCGAACTGCCAAGCCATGTCTTCCCTGGCCCGGAATCAAGCATTCTAGGATCAGTTTCTGGCTATCAGCCATCATCAGCCATGATAGCTTCACTCCAGTGGCGCAGTGAGCATGGGACCCACGTCTGGGCATACCCTTCCCACATAGGGCGAACAGCAAAACACACAAGGTGATGGACGGAATGTTGCTCATTGGCAAAACATTCATTCCCAGTCACAGATCCTGGTTTAATCCATCGTTATTTTGCTCAACACGATACCCCAGTTCAGACATGGCTATATGCAAATCTGTTTCGACCCTGTGCCTCATGGGAACAGTCCAGCCCGAACTGCCAAGCTATGTCTTCCCTGAACCGGAATCAAGCTTCCTAGGACCAGTTTCTGGCTTTCAGCCATCATAAGCCAGGATAGCTTGACTCCAGTGGCGTAGTGAGCACGGGACCCATGTCTGAGCATACCCTTCCCACATAGGGCGAACAGCAAAACACACAAGGTGATGGACGGAATGTTGCACATTGGCAAAACATTCACCCCCAGTCACAGATCTGGGTTTAATCCATCCTTATTTTGCTAACCACTCTACCCCAGTGCAGACATGGCCATATACAAATCACTCTTGACAATGTGCCTCATGGGAACAGTCCAGCATGAAATGCCAAGCCATGTCTTCCCTGGACCGGAATCATGCTTCCTAGGACCAGTTTCTGGCTATCAGCGATCATAAGCCTGGATAGCTTGACTCCAGTGGCGTAGTGAGCACGGGACCCATGTCTGGGCATACCCTTCCCACATAGGGCGAACAGGAAAACACACAAGGTGATGGACGGAATGTTGCACATTGGCAAAACATTCAGCCCCAGTCACAGATCCTGGTTTAATCCAGCGTTATTTGGCTCACCACGCTACCCCAGTTCAGACATGGCCATATGCAAAGCAGTCTCGACCCTCTGCCTCCTGGGAACTGTCCAGCCTGAACTGCCAAGCCATGTCTTCCATGGACCGGAATCAAGCTTCCTAGGACCGTTTTCTGGCTATCAGCCGTCATAAGCCAGTATAGCTTGACTCCAGTGGTGTAGTGAGCACGGGACCCATGTCTGTGCATACCCTACCCACATAGGGCGAACAGCAAAACACACAAGGTGATGGACGGAATGTTGCACATTGGCAAAACATTCACCCCCAGTCATAGATCTGGGTTTAATCCATCGTTATTTTGCTCACCACGTTACCCCAGTTCAGACATGGCCATATGCATATCAGTCTTGACCCTGCACCTCATGGGAACAGTCCAGCCCGAACTGCCAAGCCATGTCTTCCCTGGACCGGAATCAAGCATCCTAGGACCGGTTTCTGGCTATCAGCGGTCATAAGCCAGGATAGTTTGACTCCAGTGGCGTAGTGAGCTCGGGACCCACGTCTGGGCATACCCTTCCCACATAGGGCAAACAGCAAAACACTCAAGGTGATGGACGGAATGTTGCACATTGGCAAAACATTCACCCCCAGTCAGAGATCTGGGTTTAATCCATCGTTATTTTGCTCACCACGCTACCCCAGTCAGACATGGCCATAAGCAAATCACTCTTGACAATGTGCCTCATGGGACCTGTCCAGCCTGAACTGCCAAGCCATGTCTTCCCTGGACCGGAATCATGCTTCCTAGGACCAGTTTCTGGCTATCAGCGATCAAAAGCCTCGATAGCTTGACTCCAGTGGCGTAGTGAGCACGGGACCCATGTCTGGGCATACCCTTCCCACATAGGGCGAACAGGAAAAAACACAAGGTGATGGACGGAATGTTGCACATTGGCAAAACATTCAGCCCCAGTCACAGATCCTGGTTTAATCCATCGTTATTTGGCTCACCACGCTACCCCAGTTCTGACATGGCCATATGCAAATCAGTCTTGACCCTGAACCTCATGGGAACAGTCCAGCCCGAACTGCCAAGCCATGTCTTCCCTGGACCGGAATCAAGCATCCTAGGACCGGTTTCTGGCTATCAGCGGTCATAAGCCAGGATAGTTTGACTCCAGTGGCGTAGTGAGCTCGGGACCCACGTCTGGGCATACCCTTCCCACATAGGGCAAACAGCAAAACACTCAAGGTGATGGACGGAATGTTGCACATTGGCAAAACATTCACCCCCAGTCAGAGATCTGGGTTTAATCCATCGTTATTTTGCTCACCACGCTACCCCAGTCAGACATGGCCATAAGCAAATCACTCTTGACAATGTGCCTCATGGGAACTGTCCAGCCCGAACTGCCAAGCCATGTCTTCCCTGGACCTGAATCAAGCTTCCTAGGACCGGTTTCTGGCGATCAGCTTTCATAAGCCAGAATAGCTTGACTCTAGTGGCGTAGTGAGCATACCCTTCCCACATAGGGCGAACAGCAAAACACACAAGGTGATGGACGGAATGTTCCTGGACCGGAATAAAGCATCCTAGGACCGGTTTCTGGCTATCAGCCGTCATCAGCCAGGATAGCTTGACTCCAGTGGTGTAGTGAGCACGGGACCCACGTCTGGGCATACCCTTCCCACATAGGGCGAACAAGGTGATTGACGGAATGTTGCACATTGGCAAAACATTCCCCCCAGTCACAGATCTGGGTTTAATCCATTGTTATTTTGCTCATCACGCCACCCCAGTTCAGACATGCCATATGCAAATCAGTCTTGACCCTGTGCCTCATGGGAACAGTCCAGCCCGAACTGCCAAGCCATGTCTTCCCTGGCCCGGAATCAAGCATTCTAGGATCAGTTTCTGGCTATCAGCCATCATCAGCCAGGATAGCTTCACTCCAGTGGCGCAGTGAGCACGGGACCCATGTCTGGGCATACCCTTCCCACATAGGGCGAACAGCAAAACACACAAGGTGATGGACGGAATGTTGCACATTGGCAAAACATTCATTCACAGTCACAAATCCTGGTTTAATCCATCGTTATTTTGCTCAACACGATACCCCAGTTCAGACATGGCTATATGCAAATCTGTTTCGACCCTGTGCCTCATGGGAACAGTCCAGCCCGAACTGCCAAGCCATGTCTTCCCTGAACCGGAATCAAGCTTCCTAGGACCGGTTTCTGGCTTTCAGCCGTCATAAGCCAGGATAGCTTAACTCCAGTGGCGTAGTGAGCACGGGACCCATGTCTGAGCATACCCTTCCCACATAGGGCGAACAGCAAAACACACAAGGTGATGGACGGAATGTTGCACATTGGCAAAACATTCACCCCCAGTCACAGATCTGGGTTTAATCCATCCTTATTTTGCTCACCACGCTACCCCAGTGCAGACATGGCCATATACAAATCACTCTTGACAATGTGCCTCATGGGAACAGTCCAGCATGAAATGCCAAGCCATGTCTTCCCTGGACCGGAATCAAGCTTCCTAGGACCAGTTTCTGGCTATCAGCCATCATAAGCCTGGATAGCTTGACTCCAGTGGCGTAGTGAGCACGGGACCCATGTCTGGGCATACCCTTCCCACATAGGGCGAACAGGAAAACACACAAGGTGATGGACGGAATGTTGCACATTGGCAAAACATTCAGCCCCAGTCACAGATCCTGGTTTAATCCATCGTTATTTTGCTTACCACGCTACCCCAGTTCAGACATGGCCATATGCAAAGCAGTCTCGACCCTGTGCCTCATGGGAACTGTCCAGCCTGAACTGCCAAGCCATGTCTTCCATGGACCGGAATCAAGCTTCCTAGGACCGTTTTCTGGCTATCAGCCGTCATAAGCCAGTATAGCTTGACTCCAGTGGCGTAGTGAGCACGGGACCCATGTCTGTGCATACCTTTCCCACATAGGGCGAACAGCAAAACACACAAGGTGATGGAAGGAATGTTGCACATTGGCAAAACATTCACCCCCAGTCACAGATCTGGGTTTAACCCATCGTTATTTTGCTCACCACGCTACCCCAGTTCAGACATGGCCATATGCAAATCAGTCTTGACCCTACACCTCATGGGAACAGTCAAGCCCGAACTGCCAAGCCATGTCTTCCCTGGACCGGAATCAAGCATCCTAGGACCAGTTTATGGCTATCAGCCGTCATCAGCCAGGATACCTTGACTCCAGTGGCGTAGTGAGCACGGGACCCATGTCTGGGCACACTCTTGACAATGTGCCTCATGGGAACTGTCCAGCCCGAACTGCCAAGCCATGTCTTCCCTGGACCTGATTCAAGCTTCCTAGGACCGGTTTCTGGCGATCAGCCATCATAAGCCAGAATAGCTTGACTCTAGTGGCTTAGTGAGCACGGGACCCATGTCTGGGCATACCCTTCCCACATAGGGCGAACAGCAAAACACACTAGGTGATGGACGGAATGTTGCACATTGGCAAAACATTCAGCCCCAGTCACAGATCCTGGTTTAATCCATCGTTATTTTGCTCACCACGCTACCCCAGTTCAGACATGACCATATGCAAATGAGTCTTGACCCTGTGCCTCATGGGAACAGTCCAGCCCGAACTGCCAAGCCATGTCTTCCCTGGACGGCAACCAAGCATCCTAGGACCGGTGTCTGGCTTTCAGCCGTCATCAGCCAGGATATCTTGACTTCAGTGGCGTAGTGAGCACGGGACCCACGTCTGGGCATACCCTTCCCACATAGGGTGAACAGCAAAACACACTAGGTGATGGACGGAATGTTGCACATTGGCAAACATTCACCCCCAGTCACAGATCTGGGTTTAAACCATTGTTATTCTGCTCACCACACCACCCCAGTTCAGACATGGCCTTTATGCAAATCAGTCTTTACCCTGTGCCTCATGAGAACAGTCCAGCCCGAACTGTCAAGCTATGCCTTCCCTGGGCCGGAATCAAGTATCCTAGGACTGGTTTCTGTATCAGCCGTCATCAGCCAGGATAGCTTGACTCCAGTGGCGTAGTGAGCACGGGACCCAAGCCTGGGCATACCCTTCCCACATAGGGCGAACAGCAAAACACACAAGGTGATGGACGGAATGTTGCACATTGGCAAAACATTCAGCCCCAGTCACAGATCCTGGTTTAATCCATCGTTATTTTGCTCACCACGCTACCCCAGTTCAGACATGGCCATATGCAAAGCAGTCTTGACCCTGTGCCTCATGGGAACTGTCCAACCTGAACAGCCAAGCCATGTCTTCCATGGACCGGAATCAAGCTTCCTAGGACCGGTTTCTGGCTATCAACCGTCATAAGCCAGTATAGCTTGACTCCAGCGGCGTAGTGAGCACGGGACCCATGTCTGGGCATACCCTTCCCACATAGGGCGAACAGCAAAACACACAAGGTGATGGACGGAATGTTGCACATTGGCAAAACATTCAGCCCCAGTCACAGATCCTGGTTTAATCCATCATTATTTTGCTCACCACGCTACCCCAGTTCAGACATGGCCATATGCAAAGCAGTCTCGACCCTGTGCCTCATGGGAACTGTCCAGCCTGAACTGCCAAGCCATGTCTTCCATGGACCGGAATCAAGCTTCCTAGGAGACCGGTTTCTGGCTATCAGCCGTCATAAGCCAGTATAGCTTGACTCCAGTGGCGTAGTGAGCACGGGACCCATGTCTGTGCATACCCTTCCCACATAGGGCGAACAGCAAAACACACAAGGTGATGGAAGGAATGTTGCACATTGGCAAAACATTCACCCCCAGTCACAGATCTGGGTTTAACCCATCGTTATTTTGCTCACCACGCTACCCCAGTTCAGACATGGCCATATGCAAATCAGTCTTGACCCTACACCTCATGGGACAGTCAAGCCCGAACTGCCAAGCCATGTCTTCCCTGGACCGGAATCAAGCATCCTAGGACCGGTTTATGGCTATCAGCCGTCATCAGCCAGGATACCTTGACTCCAGTGGCGTAGTGAGCACGGGACCCATGTCTGGGCATACCCTTCCCACATAGGGCGAACAGCAAAAACACACAAGGTGATGGACGGAATGTTGCACATTGGCAAAACATTTCCACCAGTCACAGTTCTGGGTTTAATCCATCGTTATTTTGCTCACCACGCCACCCCAGTTCAGACATGCCATATGCAAATCAGTCTTGACCCTGTGCCTCATTGGAACAGTCCAGCCCGAACTGCCAAGCCATGTCTTCCCTGAACCGGAATCAAGCATTCTAGGATCGGTTTCTGGCTTTCAGCTGTCAAAAGCCAGGATAGCTTGACTCCAGTGGCGTAGTGAGCACAGGACCCATGTCTGGGCATACCCTTCCCACATAGGGGGAACGGCAAAACACACAAGGTGATGGACGGAATGTTGCACATTGGTAAAACATTCATCCCCAGTCACTGATCCTGGTTTAATCAATCGTTGTTTTGCTCAACACGATACCCCAGTTCAGACATGGCCATATGCAAATCTGTTTCGACACTGTGCCTCATTGGAACAGTCCAGCCCGAACTGCCAAGCCATGTCTTCCCTGAACCGGAATCAAGCTTCCTAGGACTGGTTTCTGGCTTTCAGCTGTCAAAAGCCAGGATAGCTTGACTCCAGTGGCGTCGTGAGCACAGGACCCATGTCTGAGCATACCCTTCCCACATAGGGCGAACAGCAAAACACACAAGGTGATGGACGGAATGTTGCACATTGGTAAAACATTCAGCCCCAGTCACAGATCCTGGTTTATTCCATCATTATTTTGCTCACCACGCTACCCCAGTTCAGACATGGCCATATGCAAAGCAGTCTCGACCCTGTGCCTCATGGGAACTGTCCAGCCTGAACTGCCAAGCCATGTCTTCCATGGACCGGAATCTAGCTTCCTAGGAGACCGGTTTCTGGCTATCAGCCGTCATAAGCCAGTATAGCTTGACTCCAGTGGCGTAGTGAGCACGGGACCCATGTCTGTGCATACCCTTCCCACATAGGGCGAACAGCAAAACACACAAGGTGATGGAAGGAATGTTGCACATTGGCAAAACATTCACCCCCAGTCACAGATCTGGGTTTAACCCATCGTTATTTTGCTCACCACGCTACCCCAGTTCAGACATGGCCATATGCAAAGCAGCCTCGACCCTGTGCCTCATGGGAACTGTCCAACCTGAACAGCGAAGCCATTTCTTCCATGGACCGGAATCAAGCTTCCTAGGACCGGTTTCTGGCTATCAGCCGTCATAAGCCAGTATAGCTTGACTCCAGCAGCGTAGTGAGCATGGGACCCATGTCTGGGCATACCCTTCCCACATAGGGCGAACAGCAAAACACACAAGGTGATGGACGGAATGTTGCACATTGGCAAAACATTCAGCCCCAGTCACAGATCCTGGTTTAATCCATCATTATTTTGCTTACCACGCTACCCCAGTTCTGACATGGCCATATGCAAAGCAGTCTCGACCCTGTGCCTCATGGGAACTGTCCAGCCTGAACTGCCAAGCCATGTCTTCCATGGACCGGAATCAAGCTTCCTAGGAGACCGGTTTCTGGCTATCAGCCGTCATAAGCCAGTATAGCTTGACTCCAGTGGCGTAGTGAGCACGGGACCCATGTCTGTGCATACCCTTCCCACATAGGGCGAACAGCAAAACACACAAGGTGATGGAAGGAATGTTGCACATTGGCAAAACATTCACCCCCAGTCACAGATCTGGGTTTAACCCATCGTTATTTTGCTCACCACGCTACCCCAGTTCAGACATGGCCATATGCAAATCAGTCTTGACCCTACACCTCATGGGAACAGTCAAGCCCGAACTGCCAAGCCATGTCTTCCCTGGACCGGAATCAAGCATCCTAGGACCGGTTTATGGCTATCAGCCGTCATCAGCCAGGATACCTTGACTCCAGTGGCGTAGTGAGCACGGGACCCATGTCTGGGCATACCCTTCCCACATAGGGCGAACAGCAAAAACACACAAGGTGATGGACGGAATGTTGCACATTGGCAAAACATTTCCACCAGTCACAGATCTGGGTTTAATCCATCGTTATTTTGCTCACCACGCCACCCCAGTTCAGACATGCCATATGCAAATCAGTCTTGACCCTGTGCCTCATGGGAACAGCCCAGCCCGAACTGCCAAGCCATGTCTTCCCTCGCCCGGAATCAAGCATTCTAGGATCAGTTTCTGGCTATCAGCCATCATCAGCCAGGATAGCTTGACTCAAGTGGCGTAGTGAGCACAGGACCCATGTCTGGGCATACCCTTCCCACATAGGGCGAACGGCAAAACACACAAGGTGATGGACGGAATGTTGCACATTGGTAAAACATTCATCCCCAGTCACAGATCCTGGTTCAATCCATCGTTGTTTTGCTCAACACGATACCCCAGTTCAGACATGGCCATATGCAAATCTGTTTCGACACTGTGCCTCATGGGAACAGTCCAGCCCGAACTGCCAAGCCATGTCTTCCCTGAACCGGAATCAAGCATCCTAGGACCGGTTTATGGCTATCAGCCGTCATCAGCCAGGATACCTTGACTCCAGTGGCGTAGTGAGCACGGGACCCATGTCTGGGCATACCCTTCCCACATAGGGCGAACAGCAAAAACACACAAGGTGATGGACGGAATGTTGCACATTGGCAAAACATTTCCACCAGTCACAGTTCTGGGTTTAATCCATCGTTATTTTGCTCACCACGCCACCCCAGTTCAGACATGCCATATGCAAATCAGTCTTGACCCTGTGCCTCATGGGAACAGCCCAGCCCGAACTGCCAAGCCATGTCTTCCCTGGCCCGGAATCAAGCATGCTAGGATCAGTTTCTGGCTATCAGCCGTCATCAGCCAGGATACCTTGACTCCAGTGGCGTAGTGAGCACGGGACCCATGTCTGGGCATACCCTTCCCACATAGGGCGAACAGCAAAACACACAAGGTGATGGACGGAATGTTGCACATTGGCAAAACATTCAGCCCCAGTCACAGATCCTGGTTTAATCCATCATTATTTTGCTCACCACGCTACCCCAGTTCAGACATGGCCATATGCAAAGCAGTCTCGACCCTGTGCCTCATGGGAACTGTCCAGCCTGAACTGCCAAGCCATGTCTTCCATGGACCGGAATCAAGCTTCCTAGGAGACCGGTTTCTGGCTATCAGCCGTCATAAGCCAGTATAGCTTGACTCCAGTGGCGTAGTGAGCACGGGACCCATGTCTGTGCATACCCTTCCCACATAGGGCGAACAGCAAAACACACAAGGTGATGGAAGGAATGTTGCACATTGGCAAAACATTCACCCCCAGTCACAGATCTGGGTTTAACCCATCGTTATTTTGCTCACCACGCTACCCCAGTTCAGACATGGCCATATGCAAATCAGTCTTGACCCTACACCTCATGGGACAGTCAAGCCCGAACTGCCAAGCCATGTCTTCCCTGGACCGGAATCAAGCATCCTAGGACCGGTTTATGGCTATCAGCCGTCATCAGCCAGGATACCTTGACTCCAGTGGCGTAGTGAGCACGGGACCCATGTCTGGGCATACCCTTCCCACATAGGGCGAACAGCAAAAACACACAAGGTGATGGACGGAATGTTGCACATTGGCAAAACATTTCCACCAGTCACAGTTCTGGGTTTAATCCATCGTTATTTTGCTCACCACGCCACCCCAGTTCAGACATGCCATATGCAAATCAGTCTTGACCCTGTGCCTCATGGGAACAGCCCAGCCCGAACTGCCAAGCCATGTCTCCCCTGGCCCGGAATCAAGCATTCTAGGATCAGTTTCTGGCTATCAGCCATCATCAGCCAGGATAGCTTGACTCCAGTGGCGTAGTGAGCACAGGACCCATGTCTGGGCATACCCTTCCCACATAGGGGGAACGGCAAAACACACAAGGTGATGGACGGAATGTTGCACATTGGTAAAACATTCATCCCCAGTCACTGATCCTGGTTTAATCAATCGTTGTTTTGCTCAACACGATACCCCAGTTCAGACATGGCCATATGCAAATCTGTTTCGACACTGTGCCTCATTGGAACAGTCCAGCCCGAACTGCCAAGCCATGTCTTCCCTGAACCGGAATCAAGCTTCCTAGGACTGGTTTCTGGCTTTCAGCCGTCAAAAGCCAGGATAGCTTGACTCCAGTGGCGTCGTGAGCACAGGACCCATGTCTGAGCATACCCTTCCCACATAGGGCGAACAGCAAAACACACAAGGTGATGGACGGAATGTTGCACATTGGTAAAACATTCAGCCCCAGTCACAGATCCTGGTTTATTCCATCATTATTTTGCTCACCACGCTACCCCAGTTCAGACATGGCCATATGCAAAGCAGTCTCGACCCTGTGCCTCATGGGAACTGTCCAGCCTGAACTGCCAAGCCATGTCTTCCATGGACCGGAATCTAGCTTCCTAGGAGACCGGTTTCTGGCTATCAGCCGTCATAAGCCAGTATAGCTTGACTCCAGTGGCGTAGTGAGCACGGGACCCATGTCTGTGCATACCCTTCCCACATAGGGCGAACAGCAAAACACACAAGGTGATGGAAGGAATGTTGCACATTGGCAAAACATTCACCCCCAGTCACAGATCTGGGTTTAACCCATCGTTATTTTGCTCACCACGCTACCCCAGTTCAGACATGGCCATATGCAAAGCAGCCTCGACCCTGTGCCTCATGGGAACTGTCCAACCTGAACAGCGAAGCCATTTCTTCCATGGACCGGAATCAAGCTTCCTAGGACCGGTTTCTGGCTATCAGCCGTCATAAGCCAGTATAGCTTGACTCCAGCAGCGTAGTGAGCATGGGACCCATGTCTGGGCATACCCTTCCCACATAGGGCGAACAGCAAAACACACAAGGTGATGGACGGAATGTTGCACATTGGCAAAACATTCAGCCCCAGTCACAGATCCTGGTTTAATCCATCATTATTTTGCTTACCACGCTACCCCAGTTCTGACATGGCCATATGCAAAGCAGTCTCGACCCTGTGCCTCATGGGAACTGTCCAGCCTGAACTGCCAAGCCATGTCTTCCATGGACCGGAATCAAGCTTCCTAGGAGACCGGTTTCTGGCTATCAGCCGTCATAAGCCAGTATAGCTTGACTCCAGTGGCGTAGTGAGCACGGGACCCATGTCTGTGCATACCCTTCCCACATAGGGCGAACAGCAAAACACACAAGGTGATGGAAGGAATGTTGGACATTGGCAAAACATTCACCCCCAGTCACAGATCTGGGTTTAACCCATCGTTATTTTGCTCACCACGCTACCCCAGTTCAGACATGGCCATATGCAAATCAGTCTTGACCCTACACCTCATGGGAACAGTCAAGCCCGAACTGCCAAGCCATGTCTTCCCTGGACCGGAATCAAGCATCCTAGGACCGGTTTATGGCTATCAGCCGTCATCAGCCAGGATACCTTGACTCCAGTGGCGTAGTGAGCACGGGACCCATGTCTGGGCATACCCTTCCCACATAGGGCGAACAGCAAAAACACACAAGGTGATGGACGGAATGTTGCACATTGGCAAAACATTTCCACCAGTCACAGATCTGGGTTTAATCCATCGTTATTTTGCTCACCACGCCACCCCAGTTCAGACATGCCATATGCAAATCAGTCTTGACCCTGTGCCTCATGGGAACAGCCCAGCCCGAACTGCCAAGCCATGTCTTCCCTCGCCCGGAATCAAGCATTCTAGAATCAGTTTCTGGCTATCAGCCATCATCAGCCTGGATAGCTTGACTCCAGTGGTGTAGTGAGCACGAGATCCATGTCTGGGCATACCCTTCCCACATAGGGCGAACAGGAAAACACACAAGGTGATGGACGGAATGTTGCATATTGGCAAAACATTCAGCCCCAGTCACAGATCCTCGTTTAATCCATCGTTATTTTGCTCACCACACTACCCCAGTTCAGACATGGCCATATGCAAAGCAGTCTCGACCCTGTGCCTCATGGGACCTGTCCAGCCTGAACTGCCAAGCCATGTCTTCCATGGACCGGAATCAAGCTTCCTAGGACCGTTTTCTGGCTATCAGCCGTCATAAGCCAGTATAGTTTGACTCCAGTGGTGTAGTGAGCACGGGACCCATGTCTGTGCATACCCTTCCCACATAGGGCGAACAGCAAAACACACAAGGTGATGGACGGAATGTTGCACATTGGCAAAACATTCACCCCCAGTCACAGATCTGGGTTTAATCCATCGTTATTTTGCTCACCACGCTACCCCAGTTCAGACATGGCCATATGCAAATCAGTCTTGACCCTGCACCTCATGGGAACAGTCCAGCCCAAACTGCCAAGCCATGTCTTCCCTGGACCGGAATCAAGCATCCTAGGACCGGTTTCTGGCTATCAGCCGTCATAAGCCAGGATAGTTTGACTCCAGTGGCGTAGTGAGCTCGGGACCCACGTCTGGGCATACCCTTCCCACATAGGGCAAACAGCAAAACACTCAAGGTGATGGACGGAATGTTGCACATTGGCAAAACATTCACCCCCAGTCAGAGATCTGGGTTTAATCCATCGTTATTTTGCTCACCACGCTACCCCAGTCAGACATGGCCATAAGCAAATCACTCTTGACAATGTGCCTCATGGGAACTGTCCAGCCCGAACTGCCAAGCCATGTCTTCCCTGGACCTGAATCGAGCTTCCTAGGACCGGTTTCTGGCGATCAGCCATCATAAGCCAGAATAGCTTGACTCTAGTGGCGTAGTGAGCACGGGACCCATGTCTGGGCATACCCTTCCCACATAGGGCGAACAGCAAAACACACAAGGTGATGGACGGAATGTTGCACATTGGCAAAACATTCAGCCCCAGTCACAGATCCTGGTTTAATCCATCGTTATTTTGCTCACCACGCTACCCCAGTTCAGACATGACCATATGCAAATCAGTCTTGACCCTGTGACTCATGGGAACAGTCCAGCCCGAACTGCCAAGCCATGTCTTCCCTGAACCGGAATCAAGCTTCCTAGGACTGGTTTCTGGCTTTCAGCCGTCAAAAGCCAGGATAGCTTGACTCCAGTGGCGTCGTGAGCACAGGACCCATGTCTGAGCATACCCTTCCCACATAGGGCGAACAGCAAAACACACAAGGTGATGGACGGAATGTTGCACATTGGCAAAACATTTACCCCCAGTCACAGATCTGGGTTTAATCCATCCTTATTTTGCTCACCACGCTACCCCAGTTCAGACATGGCCATATACAAATCACTCTTGACAATGTGCCTCATGGGAACAGTCCAGCATGAACTGCCAAGCCATGTCTTCCATGGACCGGAATCAAGCTTCCTAGGTCCAGTTTCTGGCTATCAGCCGTCAAAAGCCTGGATAGCTTGACTCCCAGTGGCGTAGTGAGCACGGGACCCATGTCTGGGCATACCCTTCCCACATAGGGCGAACAGCAAAACACACAAGGTGATGGACGGAATGTTGCACATTGGCAAAACATTCAGTCACAGTCACAGATCCTGGTTTAATCCATCTTTATTTTGCTCACCACGCTACCCCAGTTCAGACATGGCCATATGCAAAGCAGTCTCGACCCTGTGCCTCATGGGAACTGTCCAGCCTGAACTGCCAAGCCATGTCTTCCATGGACCGGAATCAAGATTCCTAGGACCGGTTTCTGGCTATCAGCCGTCATAAGCCAGTATAGTTTGACTCCAGTGGCATAGTGAGCTCGGGACCCACGTCTGGGCATACCCTTCCCACATAGGGCGAACAGCAACACACTCAAGGTGATGGACGGAATGTTGCACATTGGCAAAACATTCACCCCCAGTCACAGATCTGGGTTTAATCCATCGTTATTTTGCTCACCACGCTACCTCAGTTCAGACATGGCCATAAGGAAATCACTCTTGAGAATGTGCCTCATGGGAACTGTCCAGCCCGAACTGCCAAGCCATGTCTTTCCTGGACCGGAATCAAGCTTCCTAGGACCAGTTTCTGGCTATCAGCCATCATAAGCCTGGATAGCTTGACTCCAGTGGCGTAGTGAGCGCGGGACCAATGTCTGTGCATACCCTTCCCACATAGGGCGAACAGCAAAACACACAAGGTGATGGAAGGAATGTTGCACATTGGCAAAACATTCACCCCCAGTCACAGATCTGGGTTTAATCCATCGTTATTTTGCTCACCACGCTACCCCAGTTCAGACATGGCCATATGCAAATCAGTCTTGACCCTGCACCTCATGGGAACAGTCAAGCCCGAACTGCCAAGCCATGTCTTCCCTGGACCGGAATCAAGCATCCTAGGACCGGTTTCTGGCTATCAGCCGTCATCAGCCAGGATACCTTGACTCCAGTGGCGTAGTGAGCACGGGACCCACGTCTGGGCATACCCTTCCCACATAGGGCGAACAGCAAACACACACAAGGTGATGGACGGAATGTTGCACATTGGCAAAACATTCCCCCCAGTCACAGATCTGGGTTTAATCCATCGTTATTTTGCTCACCACGCCACCCCAGTTCAGACATGCCATATGCAAATCAGTCTTGACCCTGTGCCTCAAGGGAACAGCCCAGCCCGAACTACCAAGCCATGTCTTCCCTGGCCCAGAATCAAGCATTCTAGGATCAGTTTCTGGCTATCAGCCATCATCAGCCAGGATAGCTTGACTCCAGTGGCGTAGTGAGCACAGGACCCATGTCTGGGCATACCCTTCCCACATAGGGCGAACGGCAAAACACTCAAGGTGATGGACGGAATGTTGCACATTGGCCAAACATTCACCCCCAGTCACAGATCTGGGTTTAATCCATCCTTATTTTGCTCACCACGCTACCCCAGTTCAGACATGGCCTTATACAAATCACTCTTGACAATGTGCCTCATGGGAATAGTCCAGCCCGAACTGCCAAGCCATGTCTTCCCTGGACCGGAATCAAGCTTCCTAGGACCAGTTTCTGGCCATCAGCCGTTATAAGCCTGGATAGCTTGACTCCCAGTGGGGTAGTGAGCACAGGACCCATGTCTGGGCATACCCTTCCTACATAGGGCGAACAGCAAAACACACAAGGTGATGGACGGAATGTTGCACATTGGCAAAACATTCAGCCCCAGTCACAGATCCTGGTTTAATCCATCGTTATTTTGCTCACCACGCTACCCCAGTTCAGACATGGCCATATGCAAAGCAGTCTCGACCCTGTGCCTCATGGGAACTGTCCAGCCTGAACTGCCAAGCCATGTCTTCCATGGACCGGAATCAAGCTTCCTAGGACCGGTTTCTGGCTATCAGCCGTCATAAGCCAGTATAGTTTGACTCCAGTGGCGTAGTGAGCTCGGGACCCACGTCTGGGCATACCCTTCCCACATAGGGCGAACAGCAAAACACACAAGGTGATGGACGGAATGTTGCACATTGGCAAAACATTCACCCCCAGTCACAGATCTGGGTTTAATCCATCGTTATTTTGCTCACCACGCAACCCCAGTTCAGTCATCGCCATATGCAAATCAGTCTTGACCCTGTGCCTCATGGGAATAGTCCAGCCCGAATTGCCAAGCCATGTCGTCCCTGGACCGGAATCAAGCATCCTAGGACCGGTGTTTGGCTACCAGCCGGCATCAGGCAGGATAGCTTGACTCCAGTGGCGTAGTGAGCACGGGACCCACGTCTGGGCACACCCTTCCCACATAGGGCGAACAGCAAAACACACAAGGTGATGGACGTAATGTTGCACATTGGCAAAACATACACCCCCAGTCAGAGATCTGGGTTTAATCCATCGTTATTTTGCTCACCACGCTACCCCAGTTCAGACATGGCCATAAGCAAATCACTCTTGACAATGTGCCTCATGGGAACTGTCCAGCCCGAACTGCCAAGCCATGTCTTCCCTGAACCTGAATCAAGCTTCCTAGGACCGGTTTCTGGCGATCAGCCATCATAAGCCAGGATAGCTTGACTCTAGTGGCGTAGTGAGCACGGGACCCATGTCTGGGCATACCCTTCCCACATAGGGCGAACAGCAAAACACACAAGGTGATGGACGGAATGTTGCACATTGGCAAAACATTCACCCCCAGTCACAGATCTGGGTTTAATCCATTGTTATTTTGCTCTCCACACCACCCCAGTTTTGCCCATGAGCAACATTACGTCCATCATCTTGTGTGTTTTGCTGTAAAATTTACAGTCACCAGTATTTTCAACAATGTGCTTAAAAAACGGACACAAACTGTCTTCCTTTATCAGTTATGATGACCCCAGGTAACCCATGGAGGTTGACTACTTCCTAGGAAAATTCCATTGCTGTTGGGAGCTTAAGTAATGGTATCATAGAGGCAAGTTGGAAAAGGTAATCTACAATAATCCATAACACAGTGTTTCACTGGTATTCCTTTCTTATTATTTTTATTTTTGGTTTTCAATGAAGCAACATATACCGCATATTGCAGCACTTGAGTAGACACAGTAACACTATCAGTTTCAGGATATTGAAGTGACAGTGTGGAAAAGATGGTCTTCTGACGGTAAGTGGTCAATAAACTTTTAATTGACATAAGTGGCACCGGATACATCAACCATCATCATCCTTCCCAAACGTCCTCTAACTGAACGTCCACCCTCAACATTCTCCCCGCACACATTCCAAATGCCTCACATGACCTACGCAGAAAGACCTAATACCACACACCTACCCCCTTCAAGAACTCACACAACCAAAACGGCAACAAAAATGAAAACAATAAAAAGAAACGAGGAAAAACAAAGAAAAATTACCTCAAATTAAAATAGGCAAAACGAGCTGGGATTCTCCTCTACCTGCCACCACGACGCAGAACAATACTATCAACACAAGACTCGTGACTGGCAGCTTCTATCAACCCAACATCACAACTGCAAAATTCCATACCATGATCCTTCCCGAACATGTACCCTCTGCACTCCTCCTCGGTAACCACCTTTCCACCAGGAACACTATATTATTATTATTATTATTATTTGGAATCTTGTATAGCGCGTGGTTACCCTAGGGCATCCCAGCGCTCATTCATGTCTCAGGGAGGTAAAGCAAGGGGGACAGCATTAGGCGGGGAACAAGTGAGTCTTGAGTAACTTTCGGAACCGAGTAATGCAAGCCTCAGTCCGCAAGTTCAGAGGTAGCGCATTCCATAAATTGGCTGCGTTCACAGAGAATCTCCTACCACCGGTCCGGGCTCTTTTAACTCTGACCACTTGTACCAGGGATTTATGGTCAGAGCGCAGGGCTCTGGTAGCCTTGTAGGGGAGCACCATATTAGCCAAGATAGGAGGTCCCTTCCCTTGAAGGATTTTATGGGCCGTACAGAGAGATTTAAATTTAATCCTCTCCCGTACCGGGAGCCAGTGCAGCGCTCTTAATGCTGGCTTTGCAGACTGTCTCCTTGGGATGTTCATCAGGAGCCTTGCTGCTGCGTTCTGCACTTGTTGGAGTTTATTGAGTGTTGCTTCCGGTGCGCCCAAGAAAATCACATTGCTGTAATCCAGCCTTGAGATAATTAATCCCTGGATGAGGAGTTTCCTAGAGGCCGGGGGAAGAAGAGGTAACACCTTACGGGCTGACCGGAGCATAACAAAACAGACTCCAGCGATTTTTCTTGCATGGGTCTTAAAAGACAGGTCTTGCTCCAGCCACACCCCAAGGCTTTTGATCTCTTTTTTTGGAATTGGAGGGTCGCCAAGACAATTCGGCCAGCTGCCCGTTACACAAACTCAACTGGTGAAGATTCCATCTCCTTCCATCTTCCAGTTCCACTATACTACCTAACACCTTCCGCACTCTCAAAGGCTCTGACCAAACAGCCTCACCCTTCAATACACCTCTAGGATTCCACACATGAACCATCTGACCCACTTCAGTAACAGGCCAACGGTAATTGCCACCACGTGAACGAACAGTCCGCTCCTGGAATGCCTTAACTTTAGATTTAATCTCCTCATCAAATACACTCTCACTAGACCTCATTCTAGCATTCCTTTCCCTCAACCACCAAGGAACCAACACTGTTGAAGGTTTCCTCCCCCTCAGCACTTCGAAAGGCGTTTTACCAGTCACAGAATGGGGAGTAACACGATACGCCAAAAGTCTCTCTTGCAAAGCCCTCCTCCAAGGAAATCCTGCTCTCAAAGCTAACTGAATTGCGTCCTTAACCACTCTGTTGAAGCGCTCCACCTGTCCATTGCCCTCAGGATGATATAACGATGACCTCACATGCTTAATACCCATGTCCTTTACAAACTCTCGTATCTTGTCAAGATATTAACTGGAAACCATTATCCGAAACCAAAATCTCTGGTACACCTTCCCTAGAAAACACATCTTCCAAAAATGTAATAACCACATACGTAGTCACACTGCTAACCATCCTTACTTCCGGACAGCTGGAGTAATAATCAATCAAAACGATAGCATAACAATCAGTAGCCAATACCACAGAAAAGTCACCCATAAAATCACTAGCAAACTTTTGCCGCAGTCTCTCAGGTAACTCCACCATGGTCAAGGGTATACACAATGCTTTAGCCACCTTATCGCTAGCACCACATACTTTATAATTTCTGCCCCAACGATCTACCATTGAGTCAATACCTGGCCTCCAAAATTTCTTTTATTCTTCTTTTGGTACTTGACATGCCACCATGACCTTTATGGCTCTTCTCAATGATATCATTACACATGCCCAACGGAGGCACAATACTGTCCCCCCTCAAAATGATACCATTCGATATACACAACTCTTGCTTAACCTTCCAAAAGGCAGAACACTCCCCTAGTAAGGATGACTCCCTCGGCCAAACACCCACAATATACTTCTCTACCTCTCTCAGAACCACATCCGTATCCATTTCATGCAACCATGACTATTCAGACAGTATATTACACACTGCCTTCTCCCCACGTTCAATATACAAGATATCCTTGACAGTAAAAGCAACTTCACATTCGCTTCCACCTTCCACCTCATCAGTCACGTCCATGCTAGGCAACCGCGAAAGACCATCAGCAACCAAATTTTCCTTCCCAGGAATATACTCAATTTCATAGCAAAACATTTGCAATTTAGAAGCTAAACGGGCTAACCTAGGTGTCAAATTCCTCCCACCTTCAAGTATCAAAATATTCACCAAAGGCTTGTGATCAGTACAAATCTTGAACTTCTTCCCCCCGCACATACATCCGGAATTTCTCAGCAGTCCACGTTGCTGCGAGTAACTCTTTCTCAATCACAGAATAATTCCGTTCAGAAGACCTTAATGTTCTTCATACGTTGAGAAAACACTGCACCAATTCCATTCCCACAGGCATCCACAGACACCACACACTCAGCTAAAGGCATGAAGGATTTCAAACAAGGAGTTACAGAAATGTCCTTTTTCACAGCTTCAAAACATAGTCTATGTTGTTGTGACCACACAAATTACACATTTCTCGTAAGTAATCCCCTTAATGGTTCCACTTTGGATGAGTAGTTTTCAACAAATCATGAATAAAATCAGTGAGGCCCAAAAAGGACACTAACTGTTCCTTGTTCTTTGGCTCTGGAGCAGACAAAATTGCTTCTACATGTTTGATTTTAAGCCGAATCCCATCCTTGGATATGACATGACCAAGGTACTCTACCTCACGTTCACCAAAAACACATTTCTGATTCCTAACAGTTAAACCATGTTCCCTAAGAGCCATCAAAACTGTGTGTATAGACTTGTCATGAGACTCTTTATCTTTGCCGAAAATTAAAATGTCATCTTGGAAGACTTTTGCTCCACCAATCCCATGCAGAATTCTTATCATTTTCCTCTGAAAGACAGCTGAAGCACTTGCCAGGCCAAAAGGCATAAAACGAAACCTAGAAATGCCTTCAGGGGTAATAAAAGCTGTGCAATGCTTTGAGTTCTCATCCAATTCAATTTGGTGATACGCACTTGCTAAATCTATTTTAGAAGCACCACTAATAGAACAAGTTAACTCTTGTAGATTAGGGAGAGGAAAAGTATCAACCCAAATTACCCAGTTCAAGCACCTCAAATCCACACATAAACGTAGATCACCACTGGCTTTAAGGGAAATTACCACCGGAGAAACCCAATCCGAACTCTCCACAGGGGCAATTATCCCATCCTCACACAATGTTTTAAGACTGTCCCCCAACTTATCACGATAATTAATAGAAACATTCTTGAGTTTTTGTCTTATAGGACAAACACCGTCCCGCAAAATAATTTTGTGTTTAAAATTTGCCATCTTGCCCACACCATCAGAAAAGACATCAGAATAAATTTTCTTAAGTTCAGAATACTCAGCTTGGGCATGTATTCTTCCATCCTCACTCTCACACTGCACCACAAACATAGGAGACTCCAAACTAGCATCAATCTTTAAACCCAATCCCATGATGTGTGGCCAACTCAAAATGGTAGCACCCTTCTTAGCTACGTACACTTTACCCCGACATGACCTATTTCCAAAACTCATCTCCGCCCACACAAAACCTTCCAGAGGAATTTTATGGCCAAAGTAGCTGCCAGGATTCACAACTGCCTACTTGGCCATAATTTTTCAAAAAGATTTTTACCCATGATGGTATACCATCGTACACACTTCCACACCATCAAAGCACACAATGCAAGTGGGCAATTTTTTAGCCTTAACCACCACATTAACCAAATTATCATGCACGCTAGACACTTCTCCGATTACATTCAAATCATCGTCATGTACATCTTTTTGAATAAAATTGACCTTCTTCCCTGAACTCTTACACACCCTATTACAGCGCCCCTTCTTTTTGCACGTAGTATACACTTTGCTTAATGCCGGGCACCATTTGGAATTTGCTAAATGGCTACTAGAACCACGCCTGAAACACAATAACCCTTGTGACTCAGTAAATCCCTGGCAACATCAACAGCCACCTTCAAAGAAATTCCACCACATGACCGTAACTTCTCTTGAATTTTCTTGGACTTTGTCTTCATCAAGATCTGATCACAGAGAACCTGGTCATATGTCATACGGTCAAACTCATACATCACAGCTAAACCCCTCACAGCAGATGCAAATTGATCAATGCTTTCATCCTCTATTTGTGCCCTAGAATAACACCTTAAGCTCTCCATGACTGCGTTAATCTCCCTACCAAACCTCTCTTGCATTTGTTTAACAGCATATTGATAAACACCAACATCACCAGCATTCTCAATAGATGGTAATTCTTAAATTCCCTCAAACCCACAGCACCTAACGATGTTTGAGAAGTGACAACTTCCTTTCTTCCCGAACACTCCTCCTCTTCAAGAACATCAACATATGCTTCAAAAATGTCAATCCACAAATCACAAGAGGTTCACCCAAATCAGCAAAAAAAATGGTGGAGGATGAATAGTCGCCATGGTAACACATACACTAACAAAAGAAACAAAAAAAATAAAAAAGAGTCCTGAAATGCCAACTGTTTGGAAGATAAGTTCCAAGAAAAGGAAAGTCTTGATTACACTTGCAGAAAGGGTCTTAATTGCAAATGAAAAATACTACAAAGGCAAATATTAAAATATGCAAAATAGTCGATGCTTGCAAAGCTGCTCACCAATGTAAATCAGGTGTGCCTGTCACCAAAATTGACAGCCACAGAAACTAGCAATACCTGAAACGCTGCTGACCAATGTAAGGAAGTCTGATGATGTGCCTGTTACCAAAATTGACAGCCACGGGAACAGTGCCCCTGTAGATCAGTAACTCAAAGTTGGTGCTGTACACAAATGCCAACCCAACGCCTTGTAGATACTGAAGCTACAGAGTTGACACAAAACAGGACATATCCTCGCTGCTCCGCCAGCCGCCGGTCACTTACTTGCAGGTCCGCCGAAGCTGCATCTTAAGCACGCCGCTATACCTGAATCTCCTTGATGCATAGACCTGACTCCTTAATACTTGAGACCGGCCCAAAATGGCCACTTCACGACACGCAGAAACATGATGATGCAATAATCGTGGCTGCACTTAAAAGAATGCCGACTCCGTTGCCAATGAACCAGTCCAGCCGCAAAATGGACGTCGCTTGATTGACGTCATCAACATTTAATACTGCGACCTCTGGCAACAATGAAAGAGACGCTTCGCAAGTCACACAATATCCTCAGGAATTCCAGGGTACACAAACACAGTACGCACCAGAAAAATTGTCTTCAAGAGTTCAAATAATTTCCAAGACGAAGTTCAACATTAAGCAGAAGCTGATCATCAAACAAATCAAAGCAGATTATCATCGAGACGCCGGTGTCGCTTTGAAGCAATCCTCACCGCCAAGGTGGAAAATATGGTCTTCAGATGGTAAGTGGTGGTCAATAAACTTTTAATTGACATACGGAGCATAAGCAGCACTGGATACATCAACCATCATCGTCCTTCACAACTGTCCTCTAACCGAACCTCCACCCTCAACATTCTCCCCGCACACATTCTAAATGCCTCACGCGACCCACACAGAAAGACCCAATACCACAGACAGCAATTCACAATTGTAAGAATTTTCTTTATTATTATGGGTGGGTGTCTAACCACCTTGAAATAATTGCACACTTGTCACAGTGAATCCTCAAAGTTACTAAATTAACCTGAACTCACCGCCAGTAACTATGGCCCAGAACAGACAGGCTTAACTTAGGTCAATATGTGGAGTATTTATGCAGTACTAAAACAGTAATAAAGTGAAAATACTAAACAGAAAAAAACGAAATTAGAAAAATAGAGTCATATTTAAATGACACCGAAATGACCCCAATCCAATAAGGTGAACACCAGATATGATTTTTTTTCCCAACAAGCTTTATTGAGTTTTTTGTTGTAATATCTGCACCAACATGTCTACTGTTATAGAAAAGACGTCATGAATCAAATCTCCAAACACAGTGAATCTATTTTGATATGCGCGGATCAACCCCATTTCCCACCCCATGTCCCACAAGTCATCAATGACAATATCGTGCTGTACAGCCCAACGAAATCTCAAGACTGGCCGCCATATTGTTGTAGTTCTGCATCAAATAGGGATTCCATAGTGGAGACCGGAGCCAAGACAAGACCCCCTATAGTCCAGACATCTTTGCCAGATCTTGTGTGTTTTTGTGGGCACCTACGCAACTTCCATCCCCATACAGTGGCCCATCCCCCTCTTCCAGGTTCTTACTCTGAGTGAAGCTGTGTCTTTCCGTAGTTTTGCAATATCTCTCTTCGATAGGGTGGGGCCCAGGAATAGTACGTGTCTTGTATATCTATTACCTCCTATCCCTTCAGTACTGTGGACCAAGAGCAGCTCTGGATCCAACGAGATTACCCAAGACAAAACCTCCTCAAGGCACGACACCACACCACTCCGGAAGCCTACCAGGCATGTACATTCCCACACTGTGTGAAAAAAGGTGCCCTCACTCATTCCACAGTGGAAGCATACTGATGAGCTAATGGTGTCTATGTGCCACAAGTGATATCTAGTAAAATATGTTCTGTTGAGGTATTTCAGTTGGATTAGGCGGAGTCAGGACGGGATCGCTGCCTCGTGTGGAGCCGGCAGGGCCTCTGTCCAATCTTCCTTGTCTAGCGTAGGTAGATCACACAGCCATTTCACCCTAAGGGCAGGTAGGATGGTGGGAATGTGTGTTATCAGGGATTGCTGAACCTGTTTTATTTTGTGTGTGGTATATAAATAAATAATACCGGATCTAGGTTTTACTGGACATAGTAATAACAGATAGCTCAATAAATAAGAGTCAAGATTCGAGGTAGTAGGAGTTTGCAGGTTTAATACAGCATAAAGGACAGGAACAGGACAACCTGCATAGGAATAGGATGGCAGGGCCCGGCAGCTGCCGGGGCTGGATATGGGATGAGCGCGCTAACTTTAATAACAGTACACAAGCATATATACTAAAACAGTTGCATTACAGCGAATACAATAGGCGGAGCAGTGGGTGTGGTCAATAGCAGTCGCGAAAGATAAGAGTGGAAGTGGGTGTAACAAGAGGCGTGTACATAGACATGTGATGTAAACGTAACAGAATATGTCATAAATGGGGCGGAAACATGGAGGGGGCTACCTAAGGAGCCGGGACCTCTGACCTAATGGTGCGTGCAAACTGACAATGACGTGTTACTAGGAGAAGCTGGGGGCTAGGAGCAGAGACTGAAGTCTGGAGAGTCAGGGCGACATGTACCTAAACCCTATCTAGTATCTAATGTTTAGAGGACATGCTGATATAAACTAAGAGTCAGGAGGGGAGAGGCTAACAGACTCTAAGACTGGAGCATGCATTATTCTACATGTAGTGCGTGATGAAGAATATTAAATGACCATTAATACAGTATTTCTCTTACATGGAGACGTAAAGGCTAGACAATGACGGAAACTATTGATGCGATTCAGTAGCTTAGGAATGCAGAGAAGGAGGGCTGGACTGATAACTAGAATCATAACATACTCTTGGCAGACTCGTAGGCAGAGCCAGGCCGAGCCGGGCACTGTGAGGCAGGAAGTAAGTGAAGGGTCGAGGATACAGGTGGGGGCTGTATCGCTCCTCAGCGAGGGTTCAGGAGACAGGAGCTGAATCTGGTGTCCGGGCCCTTTTGAGGCCTAGAAAACGGGGACTTTACAATGAAATAACGTGCACACTGAGAAACGTGGCAACGTAACTTTACATAGGCCTAATATTCGTAGTATTCACGAGAACTGGAAACTGGCATACTAGAGATGGACACAACTATAATTGCATCTTAAATCGAACAGGGGGAATACATATGCATATTAATCATGCACACATAACATAAGATGGAGGACACGTAGGGACACAGAACATGGCAAAATTTACTTTTCCACATTCCCTCCTTGTCACTACGTTTCCATCAGGAAACATCAATATTCATGATACCATCTATCATTTCATACAGTATCATTTGCTCGTCTCGGATTGTCTTGGAACGGGATTTAGGACGGGACTTGGGACTAGGAATACAAGAGGTAGCACAAATGCCGCAAATCGCAGGGCCACATTGTATACAGAGGCAGCAACTGAATATGATCGCTACTGCAATACCCAGAAATGACAATACTTTCCATCCCCAGGCGGAAATTATATTCCAGAACCAACCGGACCATGTCCAGGTGCCTGGATCTTGGTGTAACATATGGGCAATATTATGGAGTCTGGTTATGGCTGAATAAACAGACGGCGCGTTATTAGGAATGAAAATGCAGCAACTAGATCCGATGACTCTACATGCCCCGCCCCTATCGGCCAGTATGACGTCAAGGACGAGACGATTCTGGAGCACGACAATTCTCATAAAGGATTGTTCTTCGGTTAAGTTACTTAGAGCAGAAGTAGTCTCAATCACTACTGCTTCAAGTGTTCTGGTTAATCTACGTATCAGTTTACTATTTACAACAGTACCTAAGTAGGGGAAGACACCTTTATTGATATCTATGTATTGTTCTAGAGCAGTTTCAGTATAATCGACAATCGGGAGGTCTCTTTTGTGTCTAGTATGTACTAGGTGGGAATTCCTATGGTAGTCAGGTGGGGCTAGAGAAAACTGGTGGCAGTAGGAAGGCAATGTAACAGGTTCCCTCCCAATCGAGGGGCAAACGAACATATGCGGTCTGACCACAAACAAAATAAGAATGACGTGAAGCTTTGAAAATAGATTTCCTACTGTCACTATACTTGACAATAGTAGTACAATCACTATGGCCTACATGTACGGAACCATTATTTCGGACACATAATTCACCTTTGACTGGTAATACTGACATAGCAGGTAAGTCTGGAGTAGTATCAGACTGAACATTCAGGACCATGAAATTCGAAGAATAATTACCTAAATTATAAACTTCATTTTCTAGATCTAACCCTGTTCTGTGGGGAAGACCTTGCTTGTCTGGAAAACATGTACTGTTAAGAAAAGACATATCTGTTGAGGATGACGTTAACGTGGACCATGCTCCACACGAACCATTATGTGAAAATGGATAAGGAAAGAGTGGCAGAACTCCCTTCGGTGTCTGGAAAGGGGGGAGTCGACCACACACCTAACAATTAGTGGCATTGCTGGTCTGGTGTGAATAATGTAACATGCGGATAAAAGAATTATTACGCATAGCAAGACGATAAGATAGTTCATGAGGAGGCAGATCACTAAACGTGTGCTCTACTGTAACATTAGCAGACTTATTTACATGAGGAACTGGAAAATACAAATAAAATGCATAACATGTGCAGGTAATCATAAGGCTGAAAAACAATATGAAACTTAGAAAAACGATACATCGGATTGAGTTTTGACTAACTCTCTCACTATGGGGGTCTATTTTATACATGTCAGAAACCGGTCTAACCGTTTCACCTAGGGGAGGACTTAGACAATCAAACTGGCTGACTTATTTTACTAGACCTTAATTTGAGCTTATACTCCTGTTGCGGAGTTTTCTCTAACGGGGAGGGTTCAGTATCATTGTCTTTTGCGGGATAGTCCTTAAGAATAGTACTTTGGCAGTCTTTCAAATCCTCGGAAATGTTCTTGGTAACAGACTTCAATCCAAAAAACTTCTTCACATGTGACAGGTGGACCCAGCCCTTCCTGCCTTCCAGCTTGACGGCAGTACGGGTGGCCAGGAGGACCTGTCGGGGTTCCTTCCAGCGAGGCTCCAGCGGACTTGAACGATCAAAATTCCGGACAAGAACCATGCATCCGGGAACGATGTCATGCGGTGCCACCTCGGTGTTGTCTGGAAATGCGGCAGCAACCTGTGAAAGACAAGAGTTGAGGGCAGACATCAAGGAAGCTAGGTAATCTGTCAGCATATTACTTGAAACATCTGTAATACTTCGAGGTCTAGGTGTACCCCACATGTTAGGGGGGCGGCCGAATACGACCTCATACGGGGACAGACCTGATCTGGAATGTGCGACCATGCGCATATAAAATAAAGCGACTGGCAGAGCTACTAGCCAGTCCACACCTTTTTCTTGACATACTTTGGCGATGCGGATTTTCAGGGTCTGATTATGTCTCTCTACTAGACCAGCTGCTTCAGGATGGCGTACACAATGGAACTTCCACTGGTACCCTAACAGAAGGGAAACATGTTTCATAAGCTCGGATGAGAATGGCTGGCCGTTATCAGAATATACGACTCTAGGGAGTCCATAACGGGGGAAGAATTCACGAACCAACTGCTTGGCAGTGGTCGCGGCTGTGTAATCTGGGACTGGATATGCCTCTGTCCACCTGGACAAAGCGCATACAACTACAAGGACATACTTGAAACCTCGACATCGCTCCATCTGAATATAATCCATCTGGAGGACTTCAAAAGGGTGGTCAGGGGGCTGGAATCCACCTTGTTCCACCGGGACACTTTTACCTGGATTAAACTGGCAACATATCATACAGGTACGGACTTTCTGCTTGGCTGCAGCTCGTAAATGCTTGTTGAACCAAATGTTCTGGATACTGTCTAACATAGCTTTTTCTCCTAAATGTGCTGGACTATGTGCGGTATTGATAATGACTTGAACCATAGAGTCGGGGAGAAACCATGTGGCTTTACCCTTCGTTACCCATCCCTGATCTGTCTGGACCCCTCCTTGTTCGGACCATTTCTTGATTTCATCGGGAGTAGCATGTGACTGGATATCTATGACATCTTGAGTAGGGTCCTTAACTGTCATACATGTAGTCGGATCTGGAATATGTGTCTGTGTCGGGTTAACTGAAATGTCTGGAGTCTGTGCTGTAAGCTTGGCTGTGCGATCTGCTAGATCATTACCTTGGGAAATAATGTCAGTAACTTTCGTATGTGCTTTGCACTTCATGATAGCAATAGATGTCGGTAAGTGTATGGCATCTAACAGAGCTTGAATAAGGAGACCATGCTGAATCTTGGTTCCATGAGAAGTCATGAAACCTCTCTCCTGCCAGAGCACTCCAAAGTCGTGTACGACTCCAAATGCGTAACGTGAATCTGTGTAAACATTAACTTTCAGGTTCTTAGCGTGTATGCAGGCTTGAGTCAGAGCAACTAGCTCTGCTGCTTGAGCAGACAGGGTGTCAATACGGTGTGTTTCTATAACTTCAGTGTCAGTAGTCACTGCATACGCGGCTACTAGTTCTCCTGTACTTGTTCTCATACATGAACCATCCACATAAAGTGTCAGGTCGGGATCTGGTAATGGAATATCTGTCAGATCTTGTCTTGGCTTTGTCATAATATTAACTACTTCCACACAGTCGTGTGTGGCAGGATTCGAATTAACTGACGGTAACAGTGTAACAGGATTTAGAACGTTGCAGCGTCTGATTTCTATGTGTGGCTGGAACAGTGTCAGTTCATAACCTGTTAAACGTGCAATTGTCAAGTGCTGAGTCTGTGTTCGGTTTAAAAGAACTTCCACAGAGTGTGGAACTTGTACTGTCAAGGAGTGTCCTAACACTATGGAATCACTTTGTCTGATAGCTAGTGCTGTGGCTGCAACTGACTTGAGGCACGCAGGCAGAGCCTGGGCTACAGGATCTAGTGTGCTCGAAAAATAAGCACATGGCTTGTATTGTCCTGCTTGATCTTGTGTGAGAACAGATAATGCTGTACCTTCACGTTCAGTGACGAAAAGTGTAAAAGGCTTACTGTAGTTCGGTGTAGCTAGAACAGGAGCTTGGCATAAGGCTTTCTTTAACTCATTGAAACTAAGTGTATGTTCAGATGTCCAAGGGAGGACAGTCGATACGGCTGCCTCCTGTGTCGTTAACTGTATCAGTGGCTTGGCTAGAAATGCATACTGAGGAATCCATTGTCTGCAGTAAGAAGTGAGGCCGATAAAAGCACGTACCTCCTTCTGTGTCTTGGGCTGTGGAAGACTCGCTATTAACTGGATACGGTCTGGTGTCAACTGCCTACCCCTCTTGGACAGCAAGTGGCCTAAGTAGATCACCTGCTGGACACAGAATTGAAGCTTCGAAGGGGACACCTTGTGCCCCATCTCGGCAAGGAAATACAAGACTGTAAGGGATGCTCGCTCGCAAGCACGTTCAGAACGGGCTGTGATTAGTAGATCATCGACATACTGGAGCAGGGCAGTGTCAGTTGGCATGTGAATGTTGTCTAGTTGTCTTTTAAGTGCTTGACTGTAAATACTAGGACTTTCTGTGAAACCTTGAGGAGCTCGTGTGAACATATAGCTCCTTCCATTTAAACAAAATCCGAAAAGAAACTGGCTGTCTGGATGAATGGGGACACTGAAAAACGCGTTCTTGAGGTCTATGACTGTGAAAAATGAGGCTTCGGAATCAATGGCTGTCAATAGGGAAGAGATATCTGGGACAACTGGTACTGGGGAATAATACATTTATTAAGTTCTCGAAGATCAATCACTAATCGATATACTGGGGGTGCATTTGGATCAGTACGTTTCATGACTGGAATGATCGGAGAATTACATACATTGGAGTCAGTTTCTACAACTACTCCTTGAGCCATGAGCTCGTCAATGATTTTGGATAAGGCTGCTACAGCCTCAGGTGGCAGTCTGTACTGTCTGATTCGTGGTAACACTACACCTGGCTTGAGAGTCACACGATGGGGTGTGATTTGCATATAACCAACATCAGTTGGACCTTGCGCCCATAGATGCTGCGGGACATTAGACAATCTCGGATCAAAATCTCGTAACACATAGTGACCCTTGAAGTCACGTAGAAACAGTCGTATTCCCTCGGGGGAACAGCAAATAACTGCACCTAATTCTTTCAGTGTTTTAATACCTAACAGATTTTCTGGACATGACTTCGTAAGTAATAGATCAGTAGTGCGAGACAATGGACCTACTTCTAGAGTAACTGGCTTAGATATCTCGTTTACAATAGGCTTTCCTGAAAATCCAAGGGAAACATTTCTAGAGCCTGAGAGCGGAGCCCCTGGAACTTCGGCGTGGCTGATGGTGGTCCTACTTGCCCCTGTATCAATCAGAAACTTCCTGTCTTTCCCTAGTACTTGACTATGAACATAGGGACCCTCTTGATCTACAGGTATCTCGATGAGAGGCAAGCCTACCTCCCTCTCTAGGCTGTTTCATGAATATGGCTGATACTCTGGATACTCGGACTGTGCATACTGGTACATCTGCTGTGTAACATGATGTGTTGCAGCGATAGGCTGCGGTGCTGGAACTGTCTGTTGTGCATTCTGTGGCTGAGAAGTCTGTGAAACTTGTTCTTGTCTAGGCGGACGTGGTCTTTCTTTAGTCTTACCAGTAGCTATATTGTGTTTCAGAACTGCACACTCGTTTATATAATGACCTGGCTGTTTACAATAATTGCAGGTCCCTTTAACGGGAACTGCAGGATGACTGGCTTGATTCGTACCCCTCTTCTGACTGTCTTGAGGAACAGATTGTGCAACTAGTACTTTCATTTTCGTGTCTTTCATACGTTTTCTTTCATGATCTTGCTCTTCTCTGATTCTATTCTGGTGGGACTGGAGCATCTGTAACATCTGGGATGGAGTATTAGCTTGCCAGGTACTTTCGACTTTCAAAACTCGATTCTTTACTTGTGGACTAGAATTCTCGACTAATTTAGTAACAAAAAGATGAGGGTATGACTCGCTACTCGTTTTCAATCCACTGTTTATGATAAAACACTTTTCAAATCTAGAATAAAAATCACTAGTGTCTTCGTCTTGTTTCTGTTTACAGGCTGAGATTGCATCCCAGTCTTCCTTTTTAGTGGCTAATAATCTAGGCAAAACTTGTATTAACAGTTCTGGTAATTCTTTACATTTCTCTCCTAGACCGGTACCTGGTACTCGTATCTTATCTTCAGCTTCGAGAACTGCCCAATCGATCTTTTTCTCTCCCACCTCCCATTCTTTTTCCTTGAGTTTCTCGTATACCCCTGCGGGCAACAGGACCTTTAACATTTTAATTATATCTGGATACGTGTATTCTCCCATACGGAGCATGTCTTTTAATTCTCGGTGGAACCCTGCTGGATCTTTGTCGTGACAAGGAATTAATTTCTTCATCTCTAAGAGTTCCATCTTTGTAATCGGGGTGTAAACAAACACTCGTTGCATTTCACCATCTGTTGTCCTGACTGGGTGTACTTCTCGTAACGGGTTCTGTCTATCTATGTAAAAGGGTTTACTTTCTGGGGGTGAGACATGAACAAAATGCGGGTTCAAAAACGTTCTATATTTGTGGCGCTGTTCTAGAATGACGCTAATTAAATCGGTACCTAGACCTTTCCATCTATACTGGAGTAACTCGTTCAGGACATCGTGTAACGGACCTGGATCAGAATGTTGACCCTCATACAATGTAATGAGGTGCTGAATCATATACATACCCACCAGTCGCTGCTCGGCTGGGGGCAATTTCAGAAACATTTGTGCCACTATTTCGTCTGGGAAAGTGGTAGAATCAGTAATCCATCGGACTGCTGATCGGACTAGTTCTTGTTCATGCATAGTACTTAACTCACTATAACCGATTCGTGACTTCAAAATGTGATCGGTAGCTTGAAATACTTGTTCTAGAGAACCTTGTTCTGGTGCTGGATGATGAAAAACTGTCTTGTGTTCTAGGCATAAATGGCGATCTGGAAATCTAGATTTTCCTACATACGCTATTCTAGTGGGATTCTCGTCGTCTACCTCTTCCGTAGGAGAGTCATTCTCTTTCTCGCTTACTTGTGCTGCTTTACGTTGTTCGTGTAACTTTAGTATTTCTTTACGAATTTTCTTGTACATACTCTCTATACTACTGATAGTCTTGTGCTTACCCTCGGCTATATTATCACTCCACCTTGTCAGGATTCTCATTTCGGCCGGATCTTTAGTCGGGTAGTCTTGTTCTCTTATTAGACAATTAATCAGAAACTTTAATATCATGAGCTGGATCTCAGCTTTCCTTTGAGACATGGCTTCGCCAATACTTTCTGGATCATCCCCTGTACGGATGAAACGATATATTCTGTCTAGATCTCCTTTCATATCTGGTAGGGTGTCTAAATACCCGGTCACCCGTCTTACACGGATGGAATATATTACTGTACTATCATCACCTGCAACCGGATCATAGCGGCATTCAGTAAGAGCTCGTCGGATATCTGCAACGGACTTAAATTTGGGCGTACGTTGTAACGCACATTCATGTAACTCGGCCAACGTTCTACGTTGGTGTGGTGGCGGGGTACCAGGAGGACCTCCTCCTGCGGCCCCTAAACTGGAATCGTCAACTGATACTCGTCGTACCGGTGCGGTGGGAAATTGTAATGTAGGCTGGACCGGGGGTACCGTAACAGGTACTCCGGTGTCTGGAGGAACAGGAATTGCCTGATTTACAGGGACTGGCGGAACAGGATTTGCATATTCCGGGACTGTGTCGTCCAAATAGGACGAGATGAAAATATCAGCTGCGGTCGGTTTGTGACGTAGCTTAGTCGGAACTAATGGTGGCGGAAAATTACTGGATGCCTCCGGGGTCGCTTTTGGCAAGCCCTCGGCAAGAAGAGGATACATACCCTTAATAAGGGCATGCCTCTGTCTGTCTGACTGTTCGGTTTTGACTCGTTCACCTATCTCGATTAATTCCCTTTCTTGGGCTCGTTCTAAAGATTCTCTACTTAATTCTGACTTTCTGATTTCTTTTTCGGTTCTCTTATGAGATTCTTTGCGCCATAACTCGATGGCATCTTTCTGTGACTGTCTGGCTTTCTTTTTCCATAATGCTTCTTCTACTCGCATGATGCACTCGGCATCCCATGTGCCTGATACAGGCCATCTATACTTTTCCTCTAACTGTTTGGTATACTCTACCCATAAATCTAGATATAATATGGCACTTATGCCATGCTTCTGATACATAAAATGACCTGGACTGTCCCTAGGCGGGACAGGAACTGCTGCTTCTAACAGACCTTTTCTGGTTTTTAACTGACGTAGTTTAGAAAATAAGGGCATGACTGAACTGTAACTTAGACACAATACGTAATTACAATACACAATGAACACGATAATTACTCCACATTCATACCACGACATTAAAATACATGAAAAACATTTAAAATAACAGTTCGAACAGAATACTACCTGGAATACTGGAAACAGAATACATGAATTTTCTCGAGAAACAGAACTGACTAGAACAGAAACTAGATGTACTGCTAAAACAGTACGAAACTCACCGGTCTCATAAAGAGACACGTTAGGACCCGCATCCACCAAAGTGGACACTTCGTTTTGGGTCTGTGTACCACCAACCCACGGACCAGAGTCAATTTAGATTGACCCTGTCTAGATACTACCCCAGCAATGGTACTCACCAGGCAGCAAGAACGGAAGGCCTCGGACTGGACTCGACTGCTTCGACGCCGGACGGACGAACTTCGGACTTCTGTTACGGGTGGGCCTCCGGATACCTCGGACCTTGGACTCTCGGCTTGGGCTCTGGTCAGGACTCGCCGCGTTCCTCCACCGCCTCGTCTGGATGCTGGACCGCCACCTCCGTCTCCTCCGTGGGCCTGAGGGATACTTGAAGCAGAAATATCTGCCGGTGCGCAGAAGAGTTCCGTCACGGCTGCAGAGGGTCAGGGGGCCGGCGTGGCTTCGCCGGCGCGTGGGGAAAGGGCAAGTCCCTGTTCGGGCGCCATTATGTGGTATATAAATAAATAATACCGGATCTAGGTTTTACTGGACATAGTAATAACAGATAGCTCAATAAATAAGAGTCAAGATTCGAGGTAGTAGGAGTTTGCAGGTTTAATACAGCATAAAGGACAGGAACAGGACAACCTGCATAGGAATAGGATGGCAGGGCCCGGCAGCTGCCGGGGCTGGATATGGGATGAGCGCGCTAACTTTAATAACAGTACACAAGCATATATACTAAAACAGTTGCATTACAGCGAATACAATAGGCGGAGCAGTGGGTGTGGTCAATAGCAGTCGCGAAAGATAAGAGTGGAAGTGGGTGTAACAAGAGGCGTGTACATAGACATGTGATGTAAACGTAACAGAATATGTCATAAATGGGGCGGAAACATGGAGGGGGCTACCTAAGGAGCCGGGACCTCTGACCTAATGGTGCGTGCAAACTGACAATGACGTGTTACTAGGAGAAGCTGGGGGCTATGAACTCTGTGCTAAGAGCAGAGACTGAAGTCTGGAGAGTCAGGGCGACATGTACCTAAACCCTATCTAGTATCTAATGTTTAGAGGACATGTTGATATAAACTAAGAGTCAGGAGGGGAGAGGCTAACAGACTCTAAGACTGGAGCATGCATTATTCTACATGTAGTGCGTGATGAAGAATATTAAATGACCATTAATACAGTATTTCTCTTACATGGAGACGTAAAGGCTAGACAATGACGGAAACTATTGATGCGATTCAGTAGCTTAGGAATGCAGAGAAGGAGGGCTGGACTGATAACTAGAATCATAACATACTCTTGGCAGACTCGTAGGCAGAGCCAGGCCGAGCCGGGCACTGTGAGGCAGGAAGTAAGTGAAGGGTCGAGGATACAGGTGGGGGCTGTATCGCTCCTCAGCGAGGGTTCAGGAGACAGGAGCTGAATCTGGTGTCCGGGCCCTTTTGAGGCCTAGAAAACGGGGACTTTACAATGAAATAACGTGCACACTGAGAAACGTGGCAACGTAACTTTACATAGGCCTAATATTCGTAGTATTCACGAGAACTGGAAACTGGCATACTAGAGATGGACACAACATAATTGCATCTTAAATCGAACAGGGGGAATACATATGCATATTAATCATGCACACATAACATAAGATGGAGGACACGTAGGGACACAGAACATGGCAAAATTTACTTTTCCACATGTGTGTGCCTAAATCTCCCATTAGAAGATTGCCTTCTAAGGAATTGAACCCTGGTAGATCGTGGAGATCTCGAATGTGTGGAGAAAAAGCGTGGCGCATCTATAGATATTTATGGAACTGGTTACAATGTAATTGAAAATCTATCTGTAGCTCCTGAAACGACTTCGGACCATGGCTCGCATAAAATCTCCTAAGGCTGAAATCCCTATGGTGCCCCACTGCCAGAATCGCGGCAGCGAGGCCACCTGATGAAGGAAGCCCCCGTCCCACAAAGGCGTTGTCCGAGTCAGCCGCTCTCACCAGCCCATCCGTTGGACAGATCGTTTCCAATAATGAATCACTACCTGGATCACCGGAGGAAGGTCATTTTTAATTTTTCCTCCATAAAGCAGGTCTAATACTGGGGTGTCCCCCACCTCCCAGCGATCTATCATGTATGCCTGATTGTCCTGCGAGGTATACCACTAATTATTAATGATCAATAAGTGGGACGCAGCATAATATGAATATATGTCTGTTGCGTCAATGTCACCATTATAGGTGGACTAAAAGCATGTCCGAAGGGCGATGCGTAACACCCCTCCTCCCCAGAGAAAGTGGGTTAGCACTGTATCAACTTGTCTAAACTAGGTAGAGGGAATGGCAAAGGGGTAATTCTGTAGTTGATACAAGATGTGGTGCATCAAGACCATTTTAAATATTGTCATACGGCCTAGCAGAGACAATGGCTGTGGGGACCAATGTTTGACTTCTTATTTTATATGTGGGTGTCATATTATGAGCCCAGGATGTGGTAGGATCTGGTGTAATATATATGCCCAAATACTTAAACCCAGCGGTGGCCAACGTTATCCCTGATGCCCATCCTATCTGCAGCAGATCCTTCAATGAAAAACGCCACTGACTCGCCGCTCCCGAGGTCTCACCAAAGACCTGCATGAACTGTAGGATACGTGGACCAGAGGTCGCAGGGTTCATGAGAAAGAATAAAACATCATCTGCATATAGAGCTATCCTGTCAGACAGCTCTGTGGACCACTCAGAGCCTCGTAGCAGGTCCTCAATCTGCACCCACGCTGCTAGAGGTTCCATCGCTAGGGCGAACAACAGGGGGCATAGCGCACATCCCTGTCGGGTACCCCTGCCAATGTCAAAGGGGTCAGAGAATGTTCCGGCAACACAAATGTAGGCAGGTAATTTAGTGCATAAAAGCCAAATATAGGACAGGAAGCACGGGCCTAGACTGATACTGCAGAGAAGAGCGAACAGGCATTCTCAGCTAACTGAATTAAATGCTTTATCTATGTCAACCAGCAACATAGCAGCGGGTTGCCTCAGGCAGTCCACCATAGCTAATGGATTATAGACTCATTGTATATTGTGTCATATGGCCCTTCAGGGCATAAAACCTACCTGATCTGGATGAACCAGATCAGGCATGTGTTGTATTAATCTATTGTCCAGGGTGTTGGTGAAGAGTTTCACCTTGAAATTGATGAGGGGGATTGGCCTACAGGATGAGTTGGCTTCCCGTGGGCACCAGAGTTTGAGGAAAATGACAATCTCAGCATGGCACCAGTCCAGTGGAAGCAGAGTGTCTTCCGAAACCGTGTGAATGGCATCTATTAGAGAACTCTCCATTTGTAGCATATAGGCTTTAAAGAACTCACTGGCGAAGCCATTAGGCCCAGGAACCCACCCAGTCCGTGTATCAGCAAGGTCCGCCGATAGCTCCACCAAGGTAAACTTCTCGTTGAGTTGTGCTCTAGCCATATCTGACACGGAATGCGGTAGGAAAGTGCTAAAGAATTCTAGAAGCTGGTTGGCATTGACCCTGTCGTTTTAAGCATATAATCTACTGTAGTAAGCCACAAAACTCTGGGGAATCTCACTGGATTCTTGACAGCTGCTTACCGCTCCAACATAGCTATCTGCACTACTAATTCTACAAATACTTGTGTTTTTAGTCTGCGTTCTCCTATGTGAAAGCTTACATCTATCCCTCTGAGAATGATTTAAGTGCTTCCCATAATATCACCTTGGAGGATTCTGTAGCAGTGTTAACTGAAAAATATTCCTTAATAGAGTAATGCAGGAGTAATCAGTAGGACGGGTTTTGGAGATGTCACAGCGACATACAGCAACAAAACCGAGGGTGCCTTGGGCCCATCTGGAGCTCAAGGGACAACAGGGAATGATCAGAAAGCCCTAGTGTAAGAATATTAAGACCCAATTTGCTATGGCGATATATAGTTGGGAGCAATAAGTAATCTAGTCTGGAGAAAGAGGTCAATATGGATCCCTGCGGTTCCGCCTGCCCTTGTGTACCATCTATCTATCTCAGGGTTGAGGACGTCATTCCAGTCTCCACATATTAAAGAGAGGCCATCAGTTAAAACCTCCCAGAGGCAGATAATACACTCTATGAAGTTTGCCCCTGATGGAGGAGACATATAAGCTGCCCAATGTTAGCTGTTCCCCATATTGTGTGCCTGTCACCATTATGTAGCGACTATAGGCATCAGTCCACACCATAAGGAATTGAAACTGAACTTTGCGATGAATTAAAAATTCCCATACCCGGTTATCCCCGTGTGAACCCTGAGTGAAACAACTGTGTATATCCACAGCGAGCGAGACAGGAACCTTAGGCCCAAACAGGTGAGTTTCCTGCAGGTGTAATATGTCCGCATCCAGCCTTTTAGCTTGTGGTAGGATGGCACTACGCTTGATCTTTTCGAGCATGCCTGAGACGTTCCATGTGAGGACTCAGATAGGTCCCTCCAGGCCCTCTGAGATTGAGTCAATCATGAGTGTCTATGGCATACATATAATGTCTCCAGGTTTGAGTCTTGAAGGGCATGAGCAATAGGGCTGTGCTAGAGCACACGCAAAGACAACATCGTTATAACTGATTACCATCTCCTCCCCTCTCCCCCATACTTCAGTAAACAAGAAGTACCTGTCACAGAAGGTGTCATCACAGCCCCCAACGAGGGAGAAGGGACAGGACACCGCCAGTGGATCCGGTATACCCTAAACCCATAAACATAAACTCTAGGGAGACTGTCAACCACGTCTCTCCAGAGGTGCAGTTGACATCTTGGCGGCCGTATTACAGGGGTCTATACTAGAATATTGAAGTCAGTGTAACATGTGAAAGTAGCACAGTGATAAAACACCCAGCTGTATGCATTACCAGTTGAGATAGTATCCAATATCTAATATACAGGAGCCTGCAAAAGATAGTTAATCAGACACAGTAAGGAAAGAGAATGCAATAACAATATCCCACATCTATCTGAAAGCAAGTGAAATTGTGAAACCAATTTCAATGTTCTTCGTTGTTGCATGGGTTCTTCCAAGAAGAACGAGACCTATTTCAGCGTTTGGAGGTGGACTTCATAGGGATATTACATCTGTCACTTAGGGACAAATCGGTGTCCATTCTTAGCAGCGTATGGGGCATGACTGAAACAAACTCGACTGCACCCTGGAATACTTCCTTGGGGGTATCAAAGAATAATGTGAAGGTGTTGTAAGTTGCTTGCAGGCGTGCAGAATACAGTAATGTATTTAATCTTAAGGTCAAGGACATTTTATTTGCTGCCAAAAAGAATTGACAGTGTTGCTGTACCATCTACGGATAGTCCGAGAATATCATGCTGGAGGCCAATTCAAACATGAGTTTGTCTGACTTTGGGCTTGCCAGAGTATGGCATCTCTATCCAAATAATTAAGAATTTTCACAATAATTGGAAAAGGCCTGTCACCCAGCAGGGCTTTCCTCCCCAAGGCTCTGGGATCCCTCTCCAAAACAAAGACAGATAATAGGCTCGCTACTGGCGATGGAGGAGCCCTCGTATCCCTCTGGGTAGCCCACAAACAGCAAATTGTTGCAAGGAGCGCGACCCTTCACATCTTCCACTCACATCATGAGTTCCTTTGTTGCTTCCATTAGGGTAATGACTTTTTGTTGGAGGGCTGTAACCAAGTCCTCAACATCTGAAACTCTGGTCTCCGCGTCTGTGATAGGAACTATTGCCTTCTGGAGGTCTTGGTGTAAGAATGCAACATCGGAGCCACCAGCCCCAATCTTGGCATCAAGAGCATCCTGGGACTGAATATTAGCTGCAACCAATGCCACATTGTCAGGACCCGACGCAGGGGGCCCCAACTGGCCAGCACCCCTAGGGTTAGTATTTGTAAATTGGTCCATAGTGCTTTGTTCGGGAGCTGTTCAAGGTGTTTATCTCTTGACATGATTTCATCTGCAGTCCACTGCTATACGCGGGGGTGAGACAAACTATTGTGATGTGTGTGACCCACCAGACCCCAATGCAGATCTCCAGGGTGGCACAAGCAGCCAACAGGGGTTGGGGGAAGCTCCACTCCGGTATTACATGGAGAAAGGGAGAGCAGTCAGCGATTCTGAGTGAACCCTCCCCGCACCAGTCACTCGAGCCCCAGTCCATCCTCGGTCATAAGCGGCACCAGGGCCTGGCTGACCCGCGCAACCGGTGCTTAGCGTAGCGCAGCACCCCCTAACAGATTGCTGTACCAGGGAGTATACCCTCACAGGCTTGCTGTAGGCTGGGGAGTCCTGTGAGGTTTTGAGCCCAATTTGTTGCTGTCAGAACAGGTATTGTATTTGTCCATATCCTCCAGGGCCAGGCAAGTGTATCACAGAGTGTATTGTGGATGGACGCTGATTCCCCCATTGCGCTCCCTGCAGGAAGGCTCCAGGCCGCGGGGCCCTATTCCCTCCCAGTGACCATCTGATGTCCCAAAGGGGCTCCCCCACACACACACACACACACACACACGGGGCCCACACCAGGCCGAGGGATGCCCAGGCACCAGCCAACAGCAGCAGGAGCAGGCAGGGCTGTCTGTCAGGCCTAATCACCTCTGCTCCGGCCTGCTTAGAGATTCACAGTTCTCCAGCGGGTCCCAGGCCGGGAGTATCTCTCACCTCGCTCCATCATAGTCTGCAAGGCCGCAGGGCCCGAGGTGCAGGGCCACCCTCACTTTCACAGCAGCACTCCCGCCACATCCGCCTCCAAGCAAGACCCGGTGGCGATGTGCGAATCCCAATGCCATCGACACTCTGCAGCTAAGGACTGTCCCCAGCATCACTTGTGGCATTAAACTGTTCCTGGACATCTTCACTGTGCCAAGAGTGGTGTAGAAAGCACCAAATCTATTGATTTTGTCAGGATATTGGCGGATTAGTGAATTACTGCTGGGAGCCTGCCTAGTGCATGTCTGCCATCTTAGCGCACCAGGCTAAGTCCCGAGATACGATGTTTTAACATTTTAAGTAGAAATGGTGCAAAGAAGTACAAAGTGCCAATGATAGTCAATGGTCATGGTAGAGTGGGACCAAGGCACAATTTGAGGCGAACCACAATGGAACACGACTCGAATACATTAACCAGGTTCATCCGGGTTAAAGATTTTACCTTCTGACTTAGTCTTTTAAGTCCCAATCTACCACAGGAGTACACCTCTGTAGCCCCATAGGATCTCAGTGGGGGCACATAGAAACTCAGAAGGTGTCAGGCAGAGGCCAACAGCAGTGGCGGCTCCTTCGCTAAGGCGGAGGAGTGTTGGCCCCCTGCCATCAGCAGCAGCTGCAAAACTTGAAAAATAAAATTATAATAAACCATGTTTATTATCATTTTATTTTTCTACTACCATGGAGTCTTGGGTGAGGGGCCAGGGGATGACAGGCACTGAGGGGAGTGATGGGCACTGATATCAGTGCGCATGACGATTTCGCCGGCTGTCTCAGGCCTGCCAAACCATCATGCGCACTGAAGCTGTCTCCAACCTGAGCTGCGTTGCTGGACTGGAGACAGCAGGTACAGCAGAAACGGCCACTCATACTGTGAAGTGGTGAAGCAGGGGAGTGGGATATAAGAAAAGACAATTAAAAAATAAATAAAACTGCACTTACCTGCTACGACGGCCAGATGCGTTTCTCCCATTCGTTGCATCCGTGTCAGGAACTTGGTGCAGGCTCCCATCTCCCAATCCCAGTGCTGATCACATGCTGGGAATGTCATTCCCAGCATGTGTGCAGCACTCTTGGATAGGTCTGAGCACCTCAGTTCGGCACTCAGAAGTAGACTGGGAGACTTTGTTGTTTTCTCCGCCCAGCTGTACAACACAGTTAGGTGGAGAAAGGCTAAGTGTGCATAATGGTTTGGTCGGCACTATGGAGCCGGCCAAAACATTGTGCTCATCTAGCAGTGCCCACCACTCCCCTCTCCTCCCTGGTGCTGCAGCTATAGCATCACTGTGGCTGTCCTCCCCACTCCCGCAGCTCCCTGGCAGGCAGCCTGCAGGACACCAAATAAAATGATAATAAAAACGATTTATTGTCATTTTCTTTTTGTCCTTGCCTCTGCTGGCTTTCAGCGGGGGGGAGGCGACACTCTTCCATCATAACGGAGGAGCCGCCACTGGGGCACAAGGTCCCACTCTCCCTGGGATTACAAATCGAAGGCACTCAGGCCAATCGTGACGTTGCTCTCATGCTGTGAGAGCAGCATCAGGATTGGCCGCAGAGCAGTCTCGGAGCCTGTGCCTGCAGTGGAGTCAGAAGAGTGGTAATGCTGCAGGATTCAGATACTTTTTTTAGTATTAATTTTTTGTTTTGTCCCCATGCCACTTTGCCCCGCCACCAGTTGCGACTGGCCAACAGGCTTGTAGGTCCATTTATCTCTAGTCAGCTAGATACTTTTCAGGAAAAGGCCTCTTGCAGTAGGTCTGCCAACTGAGCCTTAGAGTCCACTTCTGATCTTCTGGGGGTCCAGAAAGTGTTCTGAAGTGAATGTCTAGAGGTGCCACATTTATGCCTGGCACTAGCTAGTGGGTGGGGACATGGGTGACTTCTTCCCTACCGTAACCTATGAGGTAAAAGTTCAGAGGTCCTAACCTACCCACTTTTTTAGTTTGTTTGCCTTATTGCAAACAGGTCAAAAATGCCAAGTATCAGGTCATTTTCAATATGGCGCGAGCCTTTGGCGACATTAAACTTGAACTGTGAGGGTTGGTGGGGTGGGTAGGGAGTGTACTATGATAATCTTTGTGTCCTTCCACATCTAACAGTAAAATTTATCCTAAAGCAGATACTGTACCCACATCAAAGCCAGAGACAGACATCTGAAAAGAAAAAAGCAGGGTCCTTCAACAACCAGACAGTAGGCACACAAGAATCGTCTTGGCATCCTGTTCTCTTCCTTTCAAGTGCACCCAAAATATTATATATAAACCCAGAGACAGGTGTCTGATAGGAAAAAAGTAGGGTTTTTCAGCACCCAGACAATGGACCCACAAAAATTGTTGTGAAATTCTGTTGTCTTCTTTTAAAGTGCACCCCTATTGTTACATCATGATTTGACACTGTGCTGTCCGTAAGAGGCCCACAACCCTAACCCTGAAAATTCTGCTGAACTTGGAGGACTCCTCTCTGCCCATTCAGGCCAGGCTATTATTTGCTCTACAAGTCCTTTCATATCTTTTTTACACCTATTCAAGGCTGTCCATTGATTAAGAGAAACTAGAGAACCAATGCAAATTAGCCTCCTGTATCGTCAGGCAGGTAAAAGTAAACTTTTTAAAACTTACTTTTTCTTAATATTTATTAAAAAGTTAACTCTCATTTGGGTTGGATTTTTAATAACTACTCAAAATACATGTTTAATTGTTCTTCCAACTGGTCACATTACCAAGATAGATTATAAGTATTTTAATATGCACTATGATTTTCTACACAGGGCAGCTGGGCCTGCTTCAGGGAAAATAGCTATTTGGGCCTTGTCACCGTAGAGACACGGCAATATGAATGTTCTGCATATCCCACTTTCAAATACCATGCACCCTACCCTGTGGCCTACAAGGCTTACATAGAAGTGAATTGTTAATATTCAAAAGGGAAATTTTCTCTTGTCAAAAAATTGTTCTTTTGACATGTCAGACTACAGGTTTATAACTGCAGCATTCAGACTACAATGGCAGGTCTCAAGCCATGTTTCTCCGGCCATGATTTGACTGTCACTGTAGTGGATGCCACAGAGGGTGCTGCAGTCCAGTAGTGGCATTTAAATTACAGGCCTTGGGTACACCTTGTGCCATATACTAGGGACTTATAGGTAAGGTAAATACACCAATTAGGAATATGCCAATTCAACCATGTTTAAAGGGAGAGCACAGGCATTTTACTACTAGTAAGTAGTAGTAGTATTAGCGCAGAAATCTAAAGTCAGCACAAATATAGGGTCTAGCCAAAAGGTGAATAGTCTGGGGTGACTGCCCAGAAATTGGTGTTTTCTTACAACGATGAACAAACCATGTCAGGGTAGCATTTTCCAGAGCGACGGTTTAGGCCCACTCCCACCCACCTCATCAATCATTCCCACGGGTTGCATCAATATGGACAAAGTCGGGACACGAAAGCCAACCCAATAAGTTAGGAACCCAACAGGTCCCAAGTATTTCTGGGGTGGGAACCCTGGGATTCTTACAACTCTACAATAAAATCCATTGATAGGCGAGGCGAAAGTGTCTGTGCGGTAGGGAGCAGTTTTAATAACACCATATTTCTCTTAGTAGAGATCTTACTTTGGGCACCAACTACACAGTTCTGCAGAAAGGCCTTGTAGCAAATAAGTTCAGTGCATTTAATACCCCTGCATTTTTCGCATTTTTGGACTTTAAATCTGGACAAGTCTCACTACCTAAGTCTCACTCACTGTACATTCTCGGTAAATGGACTGAGAGTGCTAATCATCAGTGTCTCCCTTTTAAGACAAGGAATTTGCTGCGCAGCTAGAGTAAGAAGCTATGAACTGGTTACAATCTAACAGGTAAGCCAACACGTGCGTGGGTTCTGCATGTCAGACTACTGTCTTGCGCAACTCAGTATCTGCACATTGGTATCTTGTTGCAGAAAGCCATCTTCAATTATTGATACTGACCTGGGCTAGGCCTAATGATGTAGTGTATGTCTATAGTGCTTACTGAAGATCTATTGTGCTTATTCTGTATTTCACATTCCAGGCGAAATATGCACTTAACGTGAGTTTTGTACCACTTAAGCCTATTGATGTCAAGCGAGGTACCAATCTAGTGGTAAACATGTACCCTAAGTGTAGCTTTACTGTTCATAAATTCATATTTGCACTTCTTATGACAGTTTATGTATTATCATATTCCCCTGGCCCAGTTCATAATCATATTCGAGTCCCCCCTGCTGGGCCAAGTTAATTACTTTGTTCCCCGGCAGGAGGATCAGTGACCGCTTCACACAATAGAGGAACTAACAGTGCTTGGCCCAGTTCCTGGTACAGGAAGGATGGGTAGGAAATGTGAATGTGTTAATTAGCTTCTTACACTGCAAGTGGGCTGGGACAACCCAGGCCCACAGAAACAAAGGATAAGGGCCAGACTTCTGGAGCCATCACATGAGCGACTTGTCAGTGAAATTTTGGTGGAAAGGAACCAGGCAGCGGGAGTGGAGGTGAGGCTCTCAGGGGAGCTCTTTCTACAGACTTGTCCCATAATGCTGTGCAGGAGGTTGGGATGGGGTGGAGTGATGATGTTGCACCCCAGCACTGGCCAATGGTCTGATTTCTAGAGCTTTCCACCCCACTTAAAAACCCCGGCGTAAGGGAGCAATAGATGAAAAGACAAAGGACCTGGGAGCAATGACTGCAAAAAATGTCCAGTTGGTAAGAGAAGCCAACTGATGCCCCATAAGGCTGGACTTAGGAATTTTGGCTCAAACTGACCCCAGGGCAAGGATGTGTCTCTCCAGTGCCAGTGGTGCTGGCCCTCACATGCCACATGATGAGCTGTTGAGAAAATGGAGATTGAGAAAGATAGAGAAAAGCACGCTGGTGTAAATTTAACATGTCTTGAGGGTGGAAGATGTTTCACAACTCTGGCTTATACGCTGTCTGGGAAGTCTTAAAGGAACCATACACACCATTGGTACATCTAGTCTCACTATAATGATAACTGCAGATAGTAAGTAACAGTGGTGAAGTTAATGTGGAAAGTGCCATGCTTTCTACAATGCAGGATAGAAGTCCAAATTATGTTTGTTCAAGGTATGGAAAAGAAAAAAGAGGATTTCTGTCATAATCACTGTAGGAAGCAAGCTCTTTTGTTTTTCTTTCAATTGTCATATTTTTTTTTATAAATCTCGTTATGACAATTTACACATTATTTTCTTCTCAACAACAACATTTTGCCTTCTAAATGCATTGCATTGTGGCTATGTAATCGAAATAACATTTCCCTTCCCAGTTTATACTAAATTCTGCTTTTCATGCCTAATTATGTTGCTTTTAGTTTTAGGCAGCATGGAAAGCCAGTCATCCCTCAAAACAGAAATGGAAACGTGCCTTTAGCTGTGACTGTGAAACCTGAATCTGCTAAGTTGCCATGTGCCCTACAATCTTTGTGACTACAGCGTCCATTTCACCTCTGTCCCACTGACCACGTACAGGTCGACCTGCACTGGAGCCGGACTTTTCCCCGCACCCATGCTAAAATGTTCCAGGAATGTTGAGATGGCAGATGACCTCGCCTGCTGGGGGTTTCATTCCTGTTCCAACTACTTGGCAAGAGGCAGCTGATGTGCCTAAGGCTTAGACTGTCCCATTACTGCATCAAGCTCCGTGACAAAGGGCAGGTGATCTGTATCTGCATCAAGCTCCGTGACAAAGGGCCGGTGATCTGTATCTCCAACACTAAAAACGCTGTTGTAATTGAGACACAGTGGCAGAAACGCCCGCATGCGCAGACGCAACACCTTCATGAGCCGCTGTGATCAATGTATTCCTGCGATCCGCGTTGGGAATCAATCTCTCCCCAACGTCAGGTATTTTCACATAAGGAACCTTATTGGGACTTAAGTGGTAAGAGTACTTCAAAGGGAATCCCTTAGGATATTTACCTCCCTTCTCAGTGGCAGCAACAGCCGCCAAGATATCATCATCAATCTTACTTTTGGACCGTGTAACAGCGGCAACTAAATATGTCGATACCGCTGATTCGCTGCCTCATCAGCAAGCGAGTTGCCAAGAGCGTGGACTCCAACGCGCTGATGACCAAGAGTATGAATTACAAACACGAGTGGTAACTGCTCTTTGAGCTCAGCCACTCGGACCCAGATCACTTTATGTTTTATTGTGCTACCCTTGGAATCACGAAAGTCATTCTGAATCCAAAAGAACAAGTTCTCATTGTAAGACTGGACACAGTAGTAAGAATCACTCCTAATAAGAGTCATCACACTAGGATCAGCGTACTCCAATGCAAGCATCAAAGCACGAAGCTCTGCCAATTGCGTGGTGCAGTCCCCTAGAGTCTGCGTATGCACAACTCTGGACTTGAACTCATCGTTCACCATGGCACCTACCACAATGGCGCATGCGGAAACGTAGGCGTGTTTAGAACCATGCGCAACCTGCGCCGAGCCATCAGTGTGTATGATACAAGGGAAATCCTCCAAAGGCCGCATAGCCAAAGGCGCAGAATGAACAAATTCATACTGCAAAAACTCAGCGACCGTAAGGAGGCATCAAAAATGAATGTGACATCCGGAGATGTCAATGAAGCAGCCCATTGTATCCACCGAGGGTGCAAAGCTTTAGAATTAGGTACACTGGCTTTCGTGACTGCTTCGAAAGCAGGACACGGGATAACAACCAACATGCGTTTTCCCTGTGACAGAGCACGTTCCTTAAGAATCGCCATCTGTACAGCCGTTAAAACTTTCTCCACAGTCGAAAACCGCATTTCAGCCGAAGTGTACAAGTGTGACTTGTAGGCAGTTGGTACTGTGTCTCCTTCGTTAAAAGTAAGGTAAGTGAAACCCACCACCCCAGGAACGATTCTTATCACCAGGTTGGTGTGGTTATCACGAGTCAGTAAGTATTTAGAAGCGAGCAGATCAGCCTGCAAAGATTGCAGTATAGCTGAGTGCTCAGGCAGCCAGCACGATTTGGTGAAAGTAGGTTGTATCAAAGCATACAAATGCTTGATACGCTGGGCATATTCCGGAATGTATGTCCTTATGAAATTTAAAAATCCCAGCAAAGACTGTAATTTTTTCAGAGTTGTCGGAGCGAGCAGTTGTGCGCATTTCTCCAAGAAGTGAGGAGCTAATCCTCGACCTTCATTGTTGAGCTCATAGCCCAGGAACAACACTGTATACCTTGCAATGTGCGACTTTGCATAGTTGAATTTGTAACCGAAGTCCGCAAAGCTACAAATTATGCGGTCAACTCGACACAGATGCTCCCAAAGTTTGTCATCTGTGAGATAAATGTCATCCACATACGAGCATGCATCAGGGTCGATTCTCTCTAACAGAGAGACTATGCGGGCAGCAAATACCCCAGGACTATTCTTATAGCCCATCGGTAAACGCCTGAATTGTTTTTGGACGCCGCCGCATGTAAAACTGGTCAATTGGGAACTCAGACCATCCAAATGGTGGGCATAAAAACCGTTGGAAATGTCAAGCGTGGTCTTAAACCGCTTACGCACAAGACTATCCACTAAGGCAGAGCCGTGAGTATTCTTTACTGCACAGGTACAGCAATGCGAGTTTAAATGCCGGTAATCCAATACCAAACGATATGATCCGTCAGGCTTGGTCACAGTAAAAAGAGGGTTATTCATTGGTGAAACACACGTTTCAATCACACCTTGATATTCCAATTGTTCAAGAATTTCCGCAACAGAAGCCTTATCTTCAGATCTAATGGGATATTGCGGTTGAGGCTGTGGCTGTGACCGCAAAGGAATTTCGTGGTGTGGGAAAAATGTATCCCAACCACAGTGTGTACGGTACAGAGCTGGCGCAAGGGCTCTAGCCCACTCTTCTGCAAAATTCAGCGCATGCTCCTTTGAGACCGTGTGCGCGAAACTAGGGAGGATTACCTCCTCCCCTCTCGGAGCTGCGAGAACAAAAGGCGGGCGCCAGTCAGCCTCCGCTAACAAAATGTCATAGGTAGTTGTAAGATTTTCCCAAAATACCCCTTTTATGGTACGTTGTATGTCACCTTCAATGAACAGGACTATTTCATAAAGTCTGTCAGGGGGAGCAACTCTAGTGTCAGCTGTTTCCACAACAACATAACGGTCAGTCGCTTTCACCTTCAGTAGTGGATGGAGCGCCTCTCGTACTATGGTGATCTCCGCCGCGCTGTCCAGCAAGGTCAGAGCCCATGTCTGATTCTGAAGCTGCGTTCTCACTATCTGTGGCATATCTCGCTGTTAAAGCTGCGACTTTATTTTTCTGAAACTGGGGTCTTTACGGTGTAGAATCGTCCTGCTTGCCTTTACCGTCTTTCGGGCGGGGCTGGTCGCGTCCTTGCTGGCCACCCCGACCTCTGCCGCCTCCTTCACCACCGGTCGTTGAGGCCGATGACTCCTGAAAAGAACGAGGAGAGCGTTGATCAGAAACCTGAAAACGATCAGGTGATTTTATCGTCGCGCGATCGCGCAAGTCATAAACACTTCTGTGGGTGCAGGCAATGGAGACGCAGGACGAGACTCCTGTCTCTGTTGATGTTGCTTACCCTGTTTTTGTTTTTTCGGCCAATTTTGTTTTTTGGTCTTGGGCTGTTCGTCAGTTTCTGACTTTTGCCCTTGGGGTTGTTTTTTCTCTTTTGTAGAAAAAGGCTTGAGACCCCTACTATTGTGGCCCACGGTTTTATAAGCCGCCACAATAATCCGTGCTAACTGTCGGGGTTTCTCGACCTCGGGTATCGCCTGCAAAGCATTGGCTACCTGAAAGTTCACCACATCTCCCTTGACATTAGCCAGTATGAGATCATAAACTACATCAAAGGAGCCACAAAGGCGCATACCCAATTCAACAGCAGCCTCAGGTCTGTGCTCATCATGAACACGCTTAAGGACCGTTGGCAAAACAGTCATAGACGGTGTGCCGTAACACCTCGCATAGACTGCCGCAAATGTTCTACCCCAGGTCTCACAGTCACCGATTTCAGGGGTCAAGTCTTTCGGCATGCTAATTGTCAGAAACCTGTGTTTTTCACCAGGAGTCGTGTTAGGAAATACGGCTTCCAGCTGGTCAAACTTTTCGGCAAGCCAGAAAGGAAAATCACCCTATCGTGGGGGCACTTGCCCATCACAGCGTTGACCATCACGGGACTGAGCTTCATACCGCCCTGTCCAGCAGGAAGCGCCGCATCTCCTGGGGCCCCGCCCGGGAGATTACGGATTATGTATTGCACTAACGACCTAATCACGCTAATTGCGACTACATGTAGTCGTCTTAGTTCAACAACGGTACAAGCGCCATGTTGAGGATGAGGAGTAAATCCAGCCAAAACAGGCCAATTTGCGCCCGGAATGGACAAAGGACCTAACCTCGGAGCTGTCAAAGAGTGGGGGAGGGCGCCATCAAACCAAACGCGGTGCTGCCAAGCATCAATAGAAACGTCCTGTGCCCTATACAGAGTATATTCCAGTGGCACAGCTTTGGCAGTGTATGTGTCGAACACAGTAGTATTTGCATTCGCAGCTGGGAAGGTCACCCACGAGTAAAAGATTTCGTAAGGGTAAGCTACCTCTGCACTCACCACCATAATCACAGCCATGCCATCCAAGGGAACATTAAAATGCTGCAAATGATTGCGCACCGCAATACGACTATGTTGCAGAATGTTCACCGCAGCCATAACGACACAGAAAGAAAGAGGTACCAAGTAAACTTTGTAGCACAACTGGGTTGTAATTCAAGGAAATCGTTTAGAAAGATTCAAGCTTGAAAAGACCTATTTAAAAAATAGGTAGGTTTGTCCAACACCACCGTTATCCGGAAACAATAGTGAAGGGGTTAAGGACTGAATGATGTACTACTCAAGCATCATGTAATAGGACCACCAAAACGTTGGGCGCCATGTCGCAGGGATTCCGTTCTCCTACAGAACTGTGCATAGAGACTTGGAACCTCAGTGAGTTAGGGTGTGCCAAAACTCACCTTAGTACCCAAAATCCCCTACCAGACTAGCTACAGTGTCCCATTGGTCATTACAAACTCCCAATGCTTAGACAAACCAGAACATGGACTTAGAATACCTCAGGTAACGTGGAACACATGAACACTCTTTCGTTATACAATCAGTTCAATCCAGAACAAGGAGTAAAAGAGGACGCGTGCACATTTGAAATGTTTATTTACTAATGCAGTGTTCTCAAACGCAGTATCTTAGCTAATACAAGCAAACATATTATAAGAAACAAAGTAATCAGCATAGTTACTAATCCATAGAATACAAAAGGTGAAAGCATATTAAAATGCTAACATGAATAGGGTTAAACAACACCTAATTCTCACCCTCCCTAGCTAGCATATTATATTATATCTAAGAAGTTCTCTTTGGGTTTTAGCAGGGCGGGCCCATACCTCAGATCTTAGTGGTAAGGGATCATATCATATTCCACTAGCTCTCTGCATGCAAAGCACCATCAAGTGTGTGTGTATGCTCTGTGCAAAGCAATATAAAACGCGCCTAAAGCCTGAATTTGGCCGCAGCTGCATGTATGTTATGTCTAGGAAGGTGTGAAGATCAGACCTCACACAACTGTGTCGAGATATCCTTGAAGGCTTCAGCGCTCACTGTACAGACACGGCTCACTAAGCAAAGCTGATATCAGAGTAACAACATATTATTTGTGTGTGAATCAAAACACTCTACTAGGCTCAAAGCTACAATAACAGTTATGTGTCGTGTGCAGAAGCAGCAGAAAGGTAAAATGGCGTTTAAACTCCTAATAAGCTCGTCCTAACTTAACACAGCATATAGGCAAAGCATATCTATATGACACTATGAAAGGACTGTTGCTGTACTGGGGTCCTATGTCCAACAGCCTCCAAATCAGAAGACTAACCAGAGTCCTTGAAGCAACAATTAATGTGACTGCAGGAATACTGACCAACTACTCTGCCGAACTTGATGCCACCCGCATGGTTGCCCTCCAGAATCATATGGTGCTAGACGTCATCTTGGTGGATAGGGGAGGAGCCTGCTGCATCATCGGCGCATGCTGTTGTGTGTATATTCCTGATTCGTCACCGTCAGTATATGATGCTATCTCCAAGCTTCACCGAATTGCCTCCGAAATCCATCAAGAAACTGAAACTCCCTGGTCTTGGAGCTCTGGATTCTGGCAACTGCTCGTCTCCTGAGGTTGGAAAATGATGACAATCTTACTGATTCCGCTAGCTCTCCTGTTCTTCTGCTGTCTGTGCATCCACTGTGGCCCCGCACTCTGTTCTAACTGTGCTATTGGATGTACACCACCTACCACGCCGCCTCAACGGACCAAAGATAGTAAAATACTGTATCAACAAGCTGTAGACGAGCTTATGCGGATCAATATTGACTGAGGTGTTGCCCATGGCAAAAGGAGGGACTGTGAAACCTGAATCTGCTAAGTTGCCATGTGCCCCACCATCTTTGTGACTACAGCGTCCATTTCACCTCTGTCCCACTGACCACGTACAGGTCGACCTGCACTGGAGCTGACCTATTCCCTGCACCCATGCTAAAATGTTCCAGGAATGTTGAGATGGCAGATGACCTCGCCTGGGGGAGGTTTCATTCCTGTTCCAACTACTCGGCAAGAGGCAGGTGATGTGCCTAAGGCTTAGACTGCCCCATTCCTGCATCAATCTCCGTGACAAAGGGCAGGTGATCTGTATCTGCATCAAGCTCCAAGACAAAGGGCAGGTGATCTGTATCTCTGCAGGCTATATGGACTTTCTGCGTGCCTTTTCTGCAAAGAGGAGTGTCCACGTCCTATAAAGGATGCTGCGTGCTCCTTGCAAATTGAACAGTCTCCCATTACCTACCTCCAGTGGGTCACTAACACTTTTCAATCTCTAGAGATTCCTGTGTAAGATTAATAAACCTGTGTTTCTTCACTCCAAGTGGTGTGGTCTCCCATTCTTGAACGTGGAGGAAGCTGTGGACTTGGGTGTTTTCCTGCACTGCTGGGTGGTCTGCTTCTAAGACCCCCCGGTTCTACATGACTCACACAAAGCAAAAGTATATTAGAATGTAGGCTAATTGAAAAGGAAACATTTTGACTGGGGGGAGTTTTTTCAACCACCACAGGGGAATAACGCCATGAACATGTGAGATTAGGGTGTTACTAAAATTGCCCGGATGCCTCTTCCATGTTCATTGGTGGCAGTGAGGGGAGAGACCTCTGGTGGGCAGAAGAGGAGAGAGAGGTTTGGACTGGAGGGGGGCTACAGCCTCACAGCACAATGCAGTGTATCTTTACAGCATGATGTGGGGGATGACCATGTGTCTGTCAGTGATAGCCCTCAGTTCAGGACTGAATACATTATAGGGAGCTTAGAGCAGGGTCCTTTGCCTATGCTCTGGTTACCAGCTGCTGTTTGTTTCTGTGTCCCAAGAGCCCAATCCACCATATAACTTGAGCCACATAAACTTAAACATTGACTGAGTCTCCCTTTGCTAAAACTCCAACAGATTATTTAACATGGGGGGCGCTGAATCACCCAAAATAACCTTGTATAGACATATACAGGGTAGTCTACAAGTTGCAGAATCGGGAAGCTCCTTGCACCATATTGAAAAGAGCTCTCAGCTGTGGCAGATTTACGCCTGAATTTCTGTGTAGCTCATTTTCTATGTTTTGTATTACATTTTGGTGTGTGAATAAATACTTTTCTTTTTACAAAGAAAAGCTGGACAATATCTATTGTGTCTATTGTCTGAATGTTTGAGTTCTGATTCTCTACCCCCACACCATCTTCCCTGAGAAGCCTCTGACTGCTTGCCCTTGTTACCCTAAGGGTAAAGTGCAGAAATGGTGCACTTGGTACCCAGTCTGCAGTGCAATAGTTAGTCAGGCACCAGTAAATTGGTGGTAAAAAGTCCCAACCCCCAGAATTATTGCCCAGTAACCTCTGCATACAAATTTCACTTGAAAACAAGATATCTTGCTAGCATGAAATAAATTGTGTGATTTGAAGTCGACAATTTTAGAAATACCCTCCCGGGTTTCCAACCTGTGTAATCTTGCACATGTGCATGAAGTGCCATAAGCAAGTTGCTCTACACCTAAACTGTGACTATTTTGTTAATTAAGCAACATCTTGAAATGCATCTTCTGGTTGGAATGCAAACAGAAGATATTTTTTAACTAGGAGCCCTCCTTAATATGGGGGATGGTAGAGCATTCTTAGGATCTCCTGGTAGTGTTCCACCGAAAGGCATAGGGCCCAGTTTTTCTGGTGGACCCAAAAAGTAAGACTAGAAGAATGTCAGGAGAGCACACTATATGGACGGAACATGTTATCTCGAATGAGGCAGGGGAGTGAGAGCACAGTTGTTTGGTAAGTGAATAGAGATGGCCATTCACAGAGGCCTCGGGAGACCTTGGTACAGCTCTGCAGTTAACGTTCAAACGTAACCATTCAAAAAAGCTCCGCATGTTTAGTAGATCAGTTCAAGATGGCATTAACTCAATAAAAACCTATAAATAAATGCCACTCCACCTTTTTGGATCAAACCACTTCCGAAGACAAAGGTTGGCAAAAAATGATGTCATCCAAAGGGCAGGAGAGGAAGGACTCATTCTCTTCTCCTGATAATTAATGCCAAAATGTATGGCTTACCGTTCAGTACTCGGCAGACGCGGGGTGTAATACCCCAAAACTGCTCCTTGAACTCTCACATAGTTGTTGCATTAATGAGACATCACCATTCTTGTGGCACAATGGGTAAATGTGTATTCCATAGCACTGTAGAGTTTTAGAAATACATAATCGCAGTGCAGAGCATTTAGATAGATGGCAAGACTGTACCAGCAATTGTTCAGGTGCCCACACCAATTACAGTTAAGGCATTAAACGTTTTCGGGTGCACAACATTTAAAAGAAAGCTCAAGCATTCATTTTCTGACTCTAGGACCAATCACCAAGCTGCTACTCAAAGAGGCTAATCAGGTTGTTAGTTCCTTAAAGGAATGTTTTTCTTGTTGCCCCTTTCTGCCAGCATCCTAATGCTGAACATCCCTTTATTGCTTCCTATTGTGCCATTAGTGGCGGTTACCTCTGAGAATCCAAACACTGGACAGGTATAACCAATAACTTATTTTTGTAAAATGTTTTCATGAGCAGACTTAAACTACCACTCTCCGATAAGAAACTTTAGTTTTCTAGGTCTTTGGAAGAGGTATATTATGTTATTATGTGTATTTGCATGGCATCCCTCTCACCAGGGTGAGTATCCTAGCGCCTAAAAAAGGACGGTGCTGCTCTGGAGGCTCTGATGTGCAGAGGTACATAATTCCAGACTTTAGGCGAGAGGTGTGAGAAAGTGTGCCCGCCAGCTTTGGGTTCTTCGTAGGTGGGGACATGGATAAGTAGGAGACAGGCCGAGCAGAGGCTACTGGCCGGGGTATGGAATTTCATGTGGCTGTTCAGGTAAATAGGGCATAGTTTATGTGATTTGTATGTGTACGTGAGGAGTTTGAAGAGAGTTTGTTTGTGAACTGGGAGCCAGTGGAGGTCTTTTAGGTGTATGGAGATGTGAGTGTGTGGTGGGTGTTTGAGTGTAAGTCTGTCAGCTGCATTTGTAATGACCTGGTGTCTCTTGGTGAAAAGTGTGGTGATATTGACCTAGAGCGTATTCCTGTAGTCCAGCTTACTAGAGACCAGAGCTGTGCGGGTGCAGAGCGGGAGCCATCTGAAGATTTTTCTGAGGAGCGTGAGGGTGAGGCAGCAGGAGGAGTGACTGTGGTGATCTAGCTGGTCATTGAGAGTTGGTTGTACATTATTATCCTAGGATGTCTGGCTTGGTTGGACAGGTGGGGTGGTGGTCCTAGTTCGTCAGGTCACCAGGAGTGGGTCTACAGCACCGTGTCCTTTTCAAGGAGAACCACCTCTATCTTCTCGAAGTTGAGCTTCTTTAGGCAGCAGGTCTTTAGTTGGTCCAGTTGGTGACTTCAGACATGCTGGTGGTGAATTTCATCTGGGTGTTGGGGGTGGCGTAGCTGAAGGGAGAGGATGAGCTGGGTGGCGTTGGTGTTTGAGATGTTGTTGATTCCATGTGCACAGGCGATGTTGATGAACAGTGCCATGTAGACATTGAATAGAACAGAGCCGAGCAAGGATCCATGGGGTACTCTGCATATTCCGTTGGTGGCAGTGGAAGTGTATACCACCAGGCTGATAGACTAGGGGTGCCCTGTAAGGAGGATCTGATTCATGAGACTGCAGGTCCACGTATGCCTGTCTCGTGAAGGCATTCTATGAGGATGAGGTGGGAGATTATGTCGAACGCAGCTGAGAAGTTGAGCAGGGGGAGTGCAGCTGTCTTTCCTCTGTCAATAAGCATGCAAAGATTGTAGGTGGCGGCGATGTGGTCAGTCTTGCTTCTGTGATTGGGCTTGATTGGGCAGATTGAGAGAGGTCCAGGAGGTGGTTGTAGTTGAGGAGGTCACTAACCGTTTGTTTACGAGAAGGCAGTCCTATTTTTTCCTGTCTTTTGGCTAGGTAGGGGAGCAGGGAGATCAGTCTGTAGATTGCCAGTGTCTTCAGGCTGTTGAGGGTTTCTTCAGAAGGGATATGTAAGGAAATTCCTCTTTTTATATCGTCACCCCAAAAGGTTTGGACTGATGCTGCTGGTTTTTTCAACTTTGAAGTTCACTGAGGCCTGCTAACTAGACCTTAGGGCCTGTGCCCTGACCTTAAACTGTGTATGTGTGATTGGCTTATCCCAATTAGCATGAGCTAACTTGCTTGTAAGTCTCTAGAGTACGGTACTCAGGTACTCGGCCGGTAAGTTGGAGGGTCACCCCAGGGACTACAGCACTGATTGCGCCACCCTGGATTTGACCGAAGTACACACGGCTCATAGTCTGTCACTGCAGACATTTTCTGGGCATAAGTAGGTCACCCTTGGCACTCTGGGAATCTTCCTCAGTCCTTCGAAATCTGAAATCTCAATGGACTCGGAAAAAGGAACAAAGAAGGACTGCTGTCCTGCATCAAGGAACCGACAAAGAGAGGCTGTGCCAGAGTGCACTGTACCTGCTGAACCTAATAGCTAGTGAAGGGACTGTTCCTGCTGTGTTCTGCTCATGGAGAAGTCATCTAAAAATCCCAGCCAAAGTAAGAGACTCTAGGGGTCACTTGGCTGACCTGTTAGCAGCACACTGCCTCGACTGCCTAAGAAACCCGCTGGGGTGAGTAGGTAGCCCAAATCTTCAAGCAGCCACTTCTTGTCGTCATGATGGATGGATTAAACCTTGATCTTTTGACTGTGTGTCAATCAATCAATCAATCAATCAAGACATTTATAGAACCCACTACTCACCCGTAGGGTCTCAAGGCGCTAGGAGGGGGGGGTGCCGTTACTGCTCGAACAGCCAGGTCTTGACCTTCTTCCTGAAGGAGAGGTGGTCTTGGGTCAGGCGCAGGTCGGTCGGGAGGGAGTTCCAGGTCTTGGTGGCCAGGTAGGAGAAGGACCTTCCTCCTGTTGTCGCTCTTCGGATGCGGGGGACGGCGGCGAGGGCGTGGCTGGTTGATCTGAGGTGGAGCTTGGGAGCGTAGAAGTTGATTCGGTTGTTGAGGTAGCTCGGGCCTTGGTCGTGTAGGGCTTTGTGTGCGTGGGTGAGGAGACGGAAGGTGATTCTTTTGTTGACGGGGAGCCAATGCAGGTCTCTCAGATGTCCGGAGATGTGGCTGTTTCGTGGGATGTCGAGGATGAGTCTGGCTGAAGCGTTCTGGATCCGCTGGAGTCTCTTCTGGAGCTTGGCGGTGGTTCCGGCGTAGAGGGCGTTGCCGTAGTCCAGTCGGCTGGTGACGAGAGCCTGGGTGACAGTCTTCCTGGTCTCGGTGGGGATCCACCAGAAGATCTTCCGTAGCATGCGTAGGATGTTGAAGCATGACGAGGAGACGGCGTTGACTTGTCTGGTCATGGAGAGGGAGGAGTCCAGGATGAAGCCCAGGTTGCGTGCGTGGTCCGTCGGTTTGGGTGCGGTGCCCAGGGCGGGGGGCCACCAGGAGTCGTCCCAGGCGGAGGGCGAGGAGCCCAGGATGAGGACCTCCGTCTTGTCTGAGTTCAGTTTCAGGCGGCTGGTCGTCATCCACTCGGCTACATCTCTCATCCCTTCATGCAGGTTGGCTCTGGCGGCGGCGGGGTCGTTGGTCAGGGAGAGGATCAGCTGGGTGTCGTCGGCGTAGGAGATTATGTTGAGGTTGTGCTGGCGTGCGATGGCCGCGAGGGGGCTCATGTAGACGTTGAAGAGGGTGGGACTCAGCGAGGATCCTTGAGGGACGCCGCAGATGACGTCGGTGGCCTCTGACTTGTACGGTGGTAGGCGGACTCTCTGTGTTCTTCCGTTGAGGAAGGAGGTGATCCATTCCAGTGCCTTCTCCTGGATTCCGATGTTGCCCAGGCGCTGCACTAGGGTGCGGTGGCAGACAGTGTCGAATGCCGCGGAGAGGTCCAGGAGGATGAGGGCCGCTGTTTCTCCGTTGTCCATCAGGGTTCGGATGTCATCGGTGGCAGCGATAAGGGCGGTGTCGGTGCTGTGGTTGGCACGGAAGCCAGACTGTGAGGGGTCGAGGGATCCATTCGTCTCGAGGAAGGCGGCCAGCTGTTTGTTGACGGTCTTTTCGATGACTTTGGCCGGGAACGGGAGGAGCGAGATGGGACGGTAATTCTTGAGTTCGGTGGGGTCCGCTGTAGGTTTCTTGAGTAGAGCGCTGAGTTCTGCGTGCTTCCAGCTCTCCGGGAAGGTGGCGGTGTCGAAGGAGGTGTTGATAATGTCCCGCAGGTGGGGTGCGATGACAGCGTCGGCCTTGTTGAAGACGTGGTGAGGGCAGGGGTCGGTCGGAGATCCGGAGTGGATGGAGTTCATTGTGCGGATGGTGTCTTCCGTGCTGATCGGAGTCCAGGCGCGGAGGGTGGTGGTGGGTGGCGTTGCTGCGGTTGTGGCGTGCGTTGGTTGGATGCTGAAGCTGTTGTGTATGTCCGCGATCTTGTTGTGGAAGTAGGAGGCGAGGGAGTTGCAGAGGTCTTGCGACGGGGTGATGTCGTTGTTTCCGGCGTTGGGGTTGGAGAGCTCTTTCACGATGTTGAAGAGTTCCTTGCAGTTGTGTGCGTTGTTGTCCAGCCGGTCCTTGTATGTATTTTTCTTGGTGGCGCGGATCAGTTGGTGGTGTTTCCGGGTGGCGAGCTTGAGGGTGGTCATGTTGTCCATTGTTGGTTCCCTTCTCCATACTTTCTCGAGGGCTCTGTGGAAAAGTAAATTTTGCCATGTTCTGTGTCCCTACGTGTCCTCCATCTTATGTTATGTGTGCATGATTAAATATGCATATGTATTCCCCATGTTTGATTAAAGACGCAATTACAGTTGTGTCCATCACTAGTATGCCAGTTTCCAGTTCTCGTGAAAGCTACGAGTATCAGGCCTATGTAAAGTTACGTTGCCACGTTTCTCAGTGTGCACGTTATTTCATTGTAAAGTCCCCGTTTCTAGGCCTCAAAAGGGCCCGGACACCAGATTCAGCTCCTGTCTCCTGAGCCTCGCTGAGGAGCGATACAGCCCCCACCTGTATCCTCGACCCTTCACTTACTTCCTGCCTCACAGTGCCCGGCTCAGCCTGGCTCTGCCTCTGAGTCTGCCAAGAGTATGTTATGATTCTAGTTATCAGTCCAGCCCTCCTTCTCTGCATTCCTAAGCTACTGAATCGCATCAATAGTTTCCGTCATTGTCTAGCCTTTACGTCTCCATGTAAGAGAAATACTGCATTTAATGGTCATTTAATATTCTTCATCACGCACTACATGTGGAATAATGCATGCACCATTCTTAGAGTCTGTTAGCCTTTACCCCGATAACTTTTGGATTCTATCAACATGTTCTCTAAACATCAGATACTAGATACTGTTTAGGTACATGTCGCCCTGACTCTCCAGACTTCAGTCTCTGCTCCTAGCACAGAGTTCATAGCCCCCAGCTTCTCCTAGTAACACGTCATTGTCAGTTTGCGCGCACCATTAGGTTAGAGGTCCCGGCTCCTTAGGTAGCCCCCTCCATGTTTCCGCCCCATTTATGACATATTCTGTTACGTTTGCATCACATGTCTATGTATACGCCCCTGTTACACCCACTGCCCGCCTACTGTAATTCATTGTAATGTAACTGTTTTAGTATATATATTTGTGCACTGTTATTAAAGGTTATGCCGATTCTGATCCTGCCCCCGGCAGCGCTGCCATCCTGTTCCCGTGCAGGTTGTCCTGTTCCTGTCCTTTATGCTGTATTAAACCTGCAAACTCCTACTACCTCGAATCTTGACTCTTATTTATTGAGCTATCTGTTATTGCTATGTCCAGTAAAACCTAGATCCGGTATTATTTATTTATATACCACATAATGGCGCCCGAACAGGGACTTGCCCTTTCCCCACGCGCCGGTGAAGCCACGCCGGCCCCCTGACCCTCTGCAGCCGTGACGGAACCATACCGTGCACGTGCAGATATTTCTGCTTCAAGTATCCCTCAGGCCCACGGAGGAGACGGAGGTGGCGGTCCAGCATCCAGACGAGGCGGTGGAGGAACGCGGCGAGTCCCGACCAGAGCCCAAGCCGAGAGTCCAAGGTCCGAGGTATCCGGAGGCCCACCCGTAACAGAAGTCCGAAGCTCGTCCGTCCGGCGTCGAAGCAGTCCAGTCCAGTCCGAGGCCTTCCGTTCTTGCTGCCCGGTGAGTACCATTGCTGGGGTAGTATCTAGACAGGGTCAATCTAATTGACTCTGGTCCGTGGGTTGGTGGTACACAGACCCCCAAACGAAGTGTCCACTTCGGTGGATGCGGGTCCTGACGTGTCTCTTTATGAGACCGGTAAGTTTCGTACTGTTTCAGCAGTGCATCTAGTTTCTGTTCTAGTCAGTTCTGTTCTCGAGAAATTCATGTATTCTGTTTTCCGTATTCCAGGTAGTATTCTGTTCGAACTGTTATTTTAAATGTTCTTCATGTATTTTAATGTCGTGGTATGAATGTGGAGTAATTATCGTGTTCATTGTGTATTGTATTGTGTCCAGATTACAGTTCAGTCATGCCGTTATTTTCCAGACTACGTCAGTTAAGAACTAGAAAAGGTCTGTTAGAAGAAGCAGTTCCTGTCCCGCCTAGGGACAGTCCAGGTCATTTTATGTATCAAAAGCATGGCATAAGTGCCATATTATATCTAGATTTATGGGTAGAGTATACCAAACAGTTAGAAGAAAAGTATAGATGGCCCGTATCGGGTACATGGGATGCCGAGTGCATCATGCGAGTAGAAGAAGCATTATGGAAAAAGAAAGCCAGACAGTCACAGAAAGATGCCATCGAGTTATGGCGCAAAGAATCTCATAAAAGAACCGAAAAAGAAATCAGAAGGTCAGAATTAAGTAGAGAATCCTTAGAACGAGCCCAAGAAAGGGAACTAATCGAGATAGGTGAACGAGTTAAAACAGAACAGTCAGACAGACAGAGGCATGCCCTCATCAAGGGTATGTATCCTCTTCTTGCCGAGGGCTTGCCAAAAGCGACCCCGGAGGCATCCAGTAATTTTCCGCCACCATTAGTTCCGACCAAGCTACGTCACAAACCGACCGCAGCTGATATTTTCATCTCGTCCTATTTGGACGACACAGTCCCGGAATATGCAAATCCTGTTCCGCCAGTCCCTGTAAATCAGGCAATTCCTGCTCCCCCAGACACCGGGGCACCTCTTGCAGTACCTGCTACGGTACCCCCGGTCCAGCCTACATTACAATTTCCCGCCGCGCTGGTACGAAGAGTATCAGTCGACGATTCCAGTTTAGGGGCCGCAGGAGGAGGTCCTCCTGGTACCCCGCCACCGCACCAACGTAGAACGTTGGCCGAGTTACATGAATGTGCGTTACAGCGTACGCCCAAATTCAAGTCCGTTGCAGAAATCCGACGAGCTCTCACTGAATGCCGCTATGATCCAGTTGCAGGTGATGATAGTACAGTAATATATTCCATCCGTGTAAGACGGGTGACCGGGTATTTAGACACCCTACCAGATATGAAAGGAGATCTAGACAGAATATATCGTTTCATCCGTACAGGGGATGATCCAGAAAGTATTGGCGAAGCCATGTCTCAAAGGAAAGCTGAGATCCAGCTCATGATATTAAAGTTTCTGATTAATTGTCTAATAAGAGAACAAGATTACCCGACTAAAGATCCGGCCGAAATGAAAATCCTGACAAGGTGGAGTGATAATATAGCCGAGGGTAAACACAAGACTATCAGTAGTATAGAGAGTATGTACAAGAAAATTCGTAAGGAAATACTAAAGTTACACGAACAACGTAAAGCAGCACAAGTAAGCGAGAAAGAAAATGACTCTACTGAAGAGGTAGAGGACGAGAATCCCACTAGAATAGCGTATGTAGGAAAATCTAGATTTCCAGATCGCCATTTGCGCCTAGAACACAAGTCAGTTTTACGTCATCCAGCACCAGAACAAGGTTCTCTGGAACAAGTATTTCAAGCTACCGATCACATTCTGAAATCACGAATCGGTTACAGTGAGTTAAGTACTATGCATGAACAAGAACTAGCCCGATCAGCAGTCCGATGGATTACTGATTCTACCACTTTTCCAGACGAAATAGTGGCACAAATGTTCCTGAAATTGCCCCCAGCCGAGCAGCGACTGGTGGGTATGTATATGATCCAGCACCTCATTACATTGTATGAGGGTCAACATTCTGATCCAGGTCCGTTACACGATGTCCTGAACGAGTTACTCCAGTATAGATGGAAAGGTTTAGGTACCGATTTAATTAGTGTCATTCTAGAACAGCGCCACAAATATAGTATGTTTTTGAACCCGCATTTTGTTCATGTCTCACCTCCAGAAAGTAAACCGTTTTACATAGACAGACAGAATCCGTTACGAGAAGTACACCCAGTTAGGACAACAGATGGTGAAATGCAACGAGTGTTTGTTTACACTCCGATTACAAAGATGGAACTCTTAGAGAGGAAAAAGTTAATTCCCTGTCATGATAAAGATCCAGCAGGGTTCCACCGAGAATTAAAAGACATGCTCCGTATGGGAGAATACACGTATCCAGATATAATTAAAATGTTAAAAGTCCTGTTGCCCGCAGGGGTATACGAGAAACTCAAGGAAAAAGATTGGGAGGTGGGAGAGAAAAAGATCGATTGGGCAGTCCTAGAAGCTGAAGATAAGATACGAGTACCAGGTACCGGTCTAGGAGAGAAATGTAAAGAATTACCAGAACTATTAATACAAGTTTTGCCAAGATTATTAGCCACTAAAAAGGAAGACTGGGATGCAATCTCAGCCTGTAAACAGAAACAAGACGAAGACACTAGTGATTTTTATTCTAGATTCGAGAAATGCTTTAGTATCAACAGTGGCCTCAAGACAAGTAGCGAGTCATACCCTCATCTTTTTGTTAATAAATTAGTCGAGAATTCAAGTCCACAAGTTAAGAATCGAGTTTTGAAAGTCGAAAGTACCTGGCAAGCTAATACCCCGTCCCAGATGTTACAGATGCTCCAATACCACCAGAATAGAATCAGAGAAGAGCAAGAACACGAGAGAAAACGTATGAAAGACACGAAAATGAAAGTGCTGGTTGCACAATCTATTCCACAAGACAGTCAGAAGAGGGGTACGAATCAAGCCAGTCATCCTGCAGTTCCCGTTAAAGGGACATGCAATTATTGTAAACAGCCAGGTCATTTTATAAACGAGTGTGCAGTTCTGAAACACAATATAGCTACCGGTAAAACTAAAGAAAGACCACGTCCGCCTAGACAAGAACAAGTTTCACAGACTTCTCAGCCACAGAATGCACAACAGACAGTTCCAGCACCGCAGCCTATTGCTGCAACACAGCATATTACACAGCAGATGTACCAGTATGCGCAGTCTGAGTATCCAGAGTATCAGCCATATTCATGAAACAGCCTAGAGAGGGAGGTAGGCTTGCCTCTCATCGAGATTCCTGTAAATCAAGAGGGTCCCTATGTTCATAGTCAAGTATTAGGGAAAGACAGAAAGTTTCTGATTGATACAGGGGCAAGTAGGACCACCATTAGTCACGCCGAAGTTCCAGGGGCTCCGCTCTCAGGCTCAAGAAATGTTTCCCTTGGATTTTCAGGAAAGCCTATTGTAAATGAGATATCTCAGCCAGTTACTCTAGAAGTAGGTCCATTGTCCCGCACTACTGATCTGTTACTTACGAAGTCATGTCCAGAAAATCTGTTAGGCATTAAAACACTGAAAGAATTAGGTGCAGTTATTTGCTGTTCCCCAGAGGGAATACAATTGTTCCTACGTGACTTCAAGGGTCACTATGTATTACGAGATTTTGATCCGAGATTGTCCAATGTTCCGCAGCATCTATGGGCACAAGGTCCAACTGATGTTGGTTATATGCAAATCACACCCCATCGTGTGACTCTCAAGCCAGGTGTAGTGTTACCACGAATCAGACAGTACAGATTGCCACCTGAGGCTGTAGCAGCCTTATCCAAAATTATTGACGAGCTCATCGCTCAAGGAGTAGTTGTAGAAACTGACTCCAATGTATGTAATTCTCCGATCATTCCAGTCATGAAACGTACTGATCCAAATGCACCGCCAGTATATCGATTAGTGATTGACCTACGAGAACTCAACAAATGTATTATTCCCCAGTACCCAGTTGTCCCAGATATTTCTTCCCTATTGACAGCCATTGATTCTGAAGCCTCATTTTTCACAGTCATAGACCTCAAGAACGCATTCTTTAGTGTCCCCATTCATCCAGACAGTCAGTTTCTTTTCGGATTTTGTTTAAATGGAAGGAGCTATATGTTCACACGCGCTCCTCAAGGTTTCACAGAAAGTCCAAGTATTTACAGTCAAGCACTTAAGAGACAACTAGACAATATTCACATGCCAGCTGACACTGCCCTGCTCCAGTATGTCGATGATCTACTGATCACAGCCCGTTCTGAACGTGCTTGCGAGCGAGCATCCCTTACAGTCTTGTATTTCCTTGCCGAGATGGGGCACAAGGTGTTCCCTTCTAAGCTTCAATTCTGTGTCCAGCAAGTGATCTATTTAGGCCACTTACTGTCCAAGAGGGGTAGGCAGTTGACACCCGACCGTATCCAGTTAATAGCGAGTCTTCCTCAGCCCAAGACCCAGAAGGAGGTACGTGCTTTCATCGGCCTCACTTCTTATTGCAGACAATGGATTCCTCAGTATGCATTTCTAGCTAAGCCACTGATACAGTTAACGACACAGGAGGCAGCCGTATCGACTGTCCTCCCTTGGACATCTGAACATACACTTAGTTTTAATGAGTTAAAGAAAGCTCTATGCCAAGCTCCAGTTCTAGCTACACCGAACTACAGTAAGCCTTTTACACTTTTTGTCACTGAACGCGAAGGTACAGCATTATCTGTTCTCACACAAGATCAAGCAGGACAATACAAGCCCTGTGCTTATTTTTCGAGCACATTAGATCCTGTAGCCCAGGCTCTGCCTGCGTGCCTCAAGTCAGTTGCAGCCACAGCACTAGCTATCAGACAAAGTGATTCCATAGTATTAGGACATTCCTTGACAGTACAAGTCCCACACTCCGTGGAAGTTCTTTTAAACCGAACACAGACTCAGCACTTGACAATTGCACGTTTAACAGGTTATGAATTGACACTGTTCCAGCCACACATAGAAATCCGACGCTGCAACGTTCTAAATCCTGCAACACTGTTACCGTCAGTTAATTCAAATCCTGCCACACACGACTGTGTGGAAGTAGTTAACATTATGACTAAGCCAAGACAAGACTTGACAGATATTCCATTACCAGATCCCGACCTGACACTTTATGTGGATGGTTCATGTATGAGAACAAGTACAGGAGAACTAGTAGCCGCGTATGCAGTGACTACTGACACTGAAGTTATTGAAACACATCGTATTGACACCCTGTCTGCTCAAGCAGCAGAGCTAGTTGCTCTGACTCAAGCCTGCATACACGCCAAGAACCTGAATGTTAATGTTTACACAGATTCACGCTACGCATTTGGAGTCGTACACGACTTTAGAGTGCTCTGGCAGGAGAGAGGTTTCATGACTTCTCATGGAACCAAGATTCAGCATGGTCTCCTTATTCAAGCTCTGTTAGATGCCATACACTTACCGACATCTATTGCTATCATGAAATGCAAAGCACATACGAAAGTTACTGACACTATTTCTCAAGGTAATGATCTAGCAGATCGCACAGCCAAGCTTACAGCACAGACACAGGACATTCCAGTTAACAAGACACCGACATCCACTCCAGATCCGACTACATGTATGACAGTTAAGGACCCTACTCAAGATGTCATAGATATCCAGTTACATGCTACTCCCGAGGAAATCAAGAAATGGTCCGAACAAGGAGGGGTTCAGACAGATCAGGGATGGGTAACGAAGGGTAAAGCCACATGGTTTCTCCCCGACTCTATGGTTCAAGTCATTATCAATACCGCACATAGTCCAGCACATTTAGGAGAAAAAGCTATGTTAGATAGTATCCAGAACATTTGGTTCAACAAGCATTTACGAGCTGCAGCCAAGCAGAAAGTCCGTACCTGTATGATATGTTGCCAGTTTAATCCAGGTAAAAGTGTTCCGGTGGAACAAGGTGGATTCCAGCCCCCTGACCACCCTTTTGAAGTCCTCCAGATGGATTATATTCAGATGGAGCGATGTCGAGGTTTCAAGTATGTCCTTGTAGTTGTATGCGCTTTGTCCAGATGGACAGAGGCATATCCAGTCCCAGATTACACAGCCGCGACCACTGCCAAGCAGTTGGTTCGTGAGTTCTTCCCCCGTTATGGACTCCCTAGGGTCGTATATTCTGATAACGGCCAGCCATTCTCATCCGAGTTGATGAAACATGTTTCCCTTTTGTTAGGGTACCAGTGGAAGTTCCATTGTGTACGCCATCCTGAAGCAGCCGGTCTCGTAGAGAGACATAATCAAACCCTGAAAATCCGCATTGCTAAAATATGTAAAGAGAAAGGTGTAGACTGGCTAGTAGCTCTGCCAGTTGCCCTATTTTATATGCGCATGGTCGCACATTCCAGATCAGGTCTGTCCCCTTATGAGGTCGTATTCGGCCGCCCCCCCAATATGTGGGGTACACCTAGACCCCGAAGTATTACCGATGTTTCAAGTAATATGCTGACAGATTACCTAGCTTCCTTGATGTCTGCCCTCAACTCTTGTCGTTCACAGGTTGCTGCCGCATTTCCAGACAATACCGAGGTGGCACCGCATGAAATCGTTCCCGGATCCATGGTTCTCGTCCGGAATTTCGATCGTTCAAGTCCGCTGGAGCCTCGCTGGAAGGAACCCCGACAGGTCCTCCTGGCCACCCGTACTGCCGTCAAGCTGGAAGGCAGGAAGGGCTGGGTCCATTTGTCACATGTGAAAAGATTTTTTGGATTGAAACCTGTTTCAAAGAACATTTCCGAGGATCTTAAAGACTGCCAAAGTACTATTCTTAAGGACTGTCCCGCAAAAGACATTGCTACGAACCCTTCCCTGTTAGAGAAAACTCCGCAACAGGAGTATAAGCTTAAACTAAGGTCTAGTAAAATAAGTCAGCCAGTTTGATTGTCTAAGTCCTCCCCTAGGTGAAACGGTTAGACCGGTTTCTGACATGTATATAATAGACCCCCACAGAGAGAGAGTTAGTGAGAACTCTAGAAGTTGCACTATTATTTTATGTTTTCTGCTATATTTCAGCATTGTAATTTCCTGCACCAGTTATGCATTTTATTTGTATTTTTCAGTTTCTCATGTAAATAAGTCTGCTAATGTTACAGTAGAGCACACGTTTAGTGATCTGCCTCCTCATGAACTCTCATATCGTCTTGCTATGCGTAATAACTCCTTTATCCGCATGTTACATTATTCACACCAGACCAGCAATGCCACAAATTGTTGGGTGTGTGGTCGACTCCCCCCTTTCCAGACACCGAAGGGAGTTCTGCCACTCTTTCCTTATCCATTTTCACATAATGGTTCGTGTGGAGCATGGTCCACGTTAACGTCATCCTCAACAGATATGTCTTTTCTGAACAGCACATGTTTCCCAGACAAGCAAGGTCTTCCCCACAGAACAGGGTTAGATCTAGAAAATGAAGTTTATAATTTGGGTAATTATTCTTCGAATTTCATGGTCCTGAATGTTCAGTCTGATTCTACTCCAGACTTACCTGCTATTTCAGTACTACCAGTCAAAGGTGAATTATGTGTCCGAAATAATGGTTCCGTACATGTAGGCCATAGTGATTGTACTACTATTGTCAAGTATAGTGACAGTGGGAAATCTATTTTCAAAGCTTCACGTCATTCTTATTTTGTTTGTGGTCAGACCGCATATGTTCGTCTGCCCCTCGATTGGGAGGGAACATGTTACATTGCCTTCCTACTGCCACCAGTTTTCCTAGCCCCACCTGACTATCATAGGAATTCCCTCCTAGTACATATTAGACACAAGAGAAATTTCCCGATTGTCGATTATACTGAAACTGCTCTAGAACAATACATAGATATCAATAAAGGTGTCTTCCCCTACTTAGGTACTGTCGTGAATAGTAAACTGATACGTAGATTAACCAGAACACTTGAAGCAGTAGTGATTGAGACTACTTCTGCTCTAGGTAACTTAACCGAAGAACAATCCTTTATGAGAATTGTCGTGCTCCAGAATCGTCTCGTCCTTGACGTCATACTGGCCGATAGGGGCGGGGCATGTAGAGTCATCGGATCTAGTTGCTGCATTTTCATTCCTAATAACGCACCGTCTGTTTATTCAGCTATTACCAGACTCCATAAAATTGCCCATATGTTACACCAAGATCCAGGCACCTGGACATGGTCCGGTTGGTTCTGGAATATAATTTCCGCCTGGGGATGGAAAGTATTGTCATTTCTGGGTATTGCAGTAGCGATCATATTCAGTTGCTGCCTCTGTTTACAATGTGGCCCTGCGATTTGCGGCATTTGTGCTACATCATGTGTTCCTAGTCCCAAGTCCCGTCCTAAATCCTGTTCCAAGAAAATTCGAGACGAGCAAATGATACTGTATGAAATGATAGATGGTATCATGAATATTGATGTTTCCTGATGGAAACGTAGTGACAAGGAGGGAATGTGGAAAAGTAAATTTTGCCATGTTCTGTGTCCCTACGTGTCCTCCATCTTATGTTATGTGTGCATGATTAAATATGCATATGTATTCCCCATGTTTGATTAAAGACGCAATTACAGTTGTGTCCATCACTAGTATGCCAGTTTCCAGTTCTCGTGAAAGCTACGAGTATCAGGCCTATGTAAAGTTACGTTGCCACGTTTCTCAGTGTGCACGTTATTTCATTGTAAAGTCCCCGTTTCTAGGCCTCAAAAGGGCCCGGACACCAGATTCAGCTCCTGTCTCCTGAGCCTCGCTGAGGAGCGATACAGCCCCCACCTGTATCCTCGACCCTTCACTTACTTCCTGCCTCACAGTGCCCGGCTCAGCCTGGCTCTGCCTCTGAGTCTGCCAAGAGTATGTTATGATTCTAGTTATCAGTCCAGCCCTCCTTCTCTGCATTCCTAAGCTACTGAATCGCATCAATAGTTTCCGTCATTGTCTAGCCTTTACGTCTCCATGTAAGAGAAATACTGCATTTAATGGTCATTTAATATTCTTCATCACGCACTACATGTGGAATAATGCATGCACCATTCTTAGAGTCTGTTAGCCTTTACCCCGATAACTTTTGGATTCTATCAACATGTTCTCTAAACATCAGATACTAGATACTGTTTAGGTACATGTCGCCCTGACTCTCCAGACTTCAGTCTCTGCTCCTAGCACAGAGTTCATAGCCCCCAGCTTCTCCTAGTAACACGTCATTGTCAGTTTGCGCGCACCATTAGGTTAGAGGTCCCGGCTCCTTAGGTAGCCCCCTCCATGTTTCCGCCCCATTTATGACATATTCTGTTACGTTTGCATCACATGTCTATGTATACGCCCCTGTTACACCCACTGCCCGCCTACTGTAATTCATTGTAATGTAACTGTTTTAGTATATATATTTGTGCACTGTTATTAAAGGTTGTGCCGATTCTGATCCTGCCCCCGGCAGCGCTGCCATCCTGTTCCCGTGCAGGTTGTCCTGTTCCTGTCCTTTATGCTGTATTAAACCTGCAAACTCCTACTACCTCGAATCTTGACTCTTATTTATTGAGCTATCTGTTATTGCTATGTCCAATAAAACCTAGATCCGGTATTATTTATTTATATACCACAGCTCGACAGTTCTTCTTGGAGCTCTTGAGTTCGTCGGTGAACCATGGGGTTTTTCTGCTGCCGGGTCTGCTGGGCGGGGTCCTCAGAGGGGCGAGTTCGTCCGCGCAGTTGCTGATCCACTTCGTGAGGTTGTCGGCGGCCTGGCTGGGGTTCGCTGAGCCGGCAGGAGGGTGCAGGCTCAGGGAGGCGGTGAGCTGGTCGGCTGTGATCTTGTTCCAGCTTCTTCGGGCAACCTGTTGCTGGTGGTGGTGGATCGTCGTTCTTTTGAAGGTGAAATGGACGCAGCTGTGGTCCGTCCAGTGGAGTCCTGTTGCGTGGCTGAAGGCGATGTCTTTGCTGGATGAGAAGACGGCGTCGAGTGTGTGTCCGGCGAGGTGGGTGGGGGTGGACACCAGCTGCTTGAGTCCGAGGTTGGCGAGGTTGTCGAGCAGGGTGATGGTGTTGCGGTCGCTGTTGTTCTCCAGGTGGAAGTTGAGGTCCCCCAGGAGGATGTAGTCGGCGGAGGGGAGGGCATGCGGGCTGATGAAGTCGGCGATGTCCTCGCTGAATCGTGTGCGTGGTCCCGGGGGTCGGTAGATCAGGGTGCCTCTGAGGGTGGTCTTCGGGTCGGTGTGGATCTGGAAGTGCAGGTGTTCGGCGGTGGTTAGGGTGTCGTCGGTGTTGGTCGTGATGCGGATGGTGTCTCTGTGGATGATGGCGATGCCTCCTCCCATCTGGTTGGCGGTGCGGTCCCTCCGGGTGATCTTGTAGCCCTCTGGGATGGCGATGGCGGGCGCTGAGGAGGCGTTCATCCAGGTCTCCGTGAGGAAGGCGACGTCAGGGGCTGTGGTGTCGAGGAGGTTCCAGAGTTCGATGGCGTGTCTGTGGACGGAGCGGGTGTTGAGCAGGATGCACTTGAGGTGGGTGCTGGTGCAGGGTAGGTCCGGATGCAGGTGAACTTGCAGGCGTGGCAGCTGAAGGGTCCGTGGGTGTGCCTCGGGGTGGCTCGGTGACATCCCGGGGTGCCGCCGGTGTTGAGTGCGATGAGTTCGGCGGCGTTGTAGGTTCGTCGGGTCGGCTTACGTTGGTGGGGGCCAGGGGTCCTGGCACTGGGCGCGGTCGAGGCGCAGACGGGCTTACCTTTGGCGCGCCTTCGGCGCGCCCGCTGCGCGTTCGCACGGTCGCCATAAATGGCGAAGTGCGCGGGGGGGCGGAGCAGCTGGGAGGCGGGAGCGGGGAGGGTACAGAAGGCAAAAAGGGGCGGGGTTAGCGGCGGTGGCGGGAAGCGGGGAGGGAGGACGAAGGGCAGCTAGGCAATGCAGAAAGGGAAATACAGAAAGGATACAGAAAGGAAAATACAATCAACTTGAGGAAAACAGGCAATACAGATTGACAAAAACAGTTCAAAAACAGCAAAGACAACAGGGGCCGGTCAGGCGAGCACGGACCACGCCGCTCGAAGGCAGGGGGCGTGGTCACGCGGCGGTAGCGAGGCAGTCAGGCAGGGTAGGCACACGCAGCAGCTGGTGGCCGTGCGGCGCGGGGGTGTCCTAGAACTAGGTCACCGTGTGAGTGTTTGTTTGATTGTTTGTTTGAGTGAGTTGATTGAGTGTTTGTTTGATTGATTGTTTGTTTGATTGATTCAGATGCTCCGTCCATCACCACCACCCCATTTTGTACCGCTTTTGGCCGCCATAAGTGTGGCAGGGTATGCTCAGACGTGAGTCCCTTGCTCACTTTGCCACTGGATTCAAGCAAGCCGGGCTGAATACGGCTGGAATGCCAGAAACCGGTCCTCGGAAGCTTGTTTCCGGTCCAGGGAAGACATGGCTTGGCAGCTCGGGCTGGACTGTTCCCATGAGGCACAGGGTCAGACTGATTTGCATACAGCCATGTCTGAACTGGGGTGGCAGAGTGGGCTAAAGAACGGTGATGGATTAAACCCAGATCTTTTGACTGGGTGTGAGTGTTTGATTGATTCAGATGCTCCGTCCATCACCTCCCCCATTTGTACCGCTTTTGGCCGCCATAAGTGTGGCAGGGTATGCTCAGACGTGAGTCCCTTGCTCACTCTGCCACTGGATTCAAGCAAGCCGGGCTGAAGACGGCTGGAATGCCAGAAACCGGTCCTCGGAAGCTTGTTTCCGGTCCAGGGAAGACATGGCTTGGCAGTTCGGGGTGGACTGTTCCCATGAGGCACAGGGTCAGACTGATTTGCATACAGCCATGTCTGAACTGGGGTGGTAGAGTGGGCTAAAGAACGGTGATGGATTAAACCCAGATCTTTTGACTGGGTGTGAGTGTTTGATTGATTCAGATGCTCCGTCCATCACCACCCCCTTTTGTACCGCTTTTGGCCGCCATAAGTGTGGCAGGGTATGCTCAGAAGTGAGTCCCTTGCTCACTTTGCCACTGGATTCAAGCAAGCCGGGCTGAAGACGGCTGGAATGCCAGAAACCAGGTCCTCGGAAGCTTGTTTCCGGTCCAGGGCAGACATGGCTTGGCAGTTCGGGCTGGACTGTTCCCATGAGGCACAGGGTCAGACTGATTTGCATACAGCCATGTCTGAACTGGGGTGGCAGAGTGGGCTAAAGAACGGTGATGGATTAAACCCAGATCTTTTGACTGAGTGTGAGTGTTTGATTGATTCAGATGCTCCGTCCATCACCAGCCCCTTTTGTACCGCTTTTGGCCACCATAAGTGTGGCAGGGTATGCTCAGACGTGAGTCCCTTGCTCACTTTGCCACTGGATTAAAGCAAGCCGGGCTGAAGACGGCTGGAATGCCAGAAACCGGTCCTCGGAAGCTTGTTTCCGGTCCAGGGAAGACATGGCTTGGCAGTTCGGGCTGGACTGTTCCCATGAGGCACAGGGTCAGACTGATTTGCATACAGCCATGTGTGAACTGGGGTGGCAGAGTGGGCTAAAGAACGGTGATGGATTAAACCCAGATCTTTTCACTGGGTGTGAGTGTTTGATTGATTCAGATGCTCCGTCCATCACCACCCCCTTTTGTACCGCTTTTGGCCGCCATAAGTGTGGCAGGGTATGCTCAGACGTGAGTCCCTTGCTCACTTTGCCACTGGATTCAAGCAAGCCCGGCTGAAGACGGCTGGAATGCCAGAAACCGGTCCTCGGAAGCTTGTTTCCGGTCCAGGGAAGACATGGCTTGGCAGTTCGGGCTGGACTGTTCCCATGAGGCACAGGGTCAGACTGATTTGCATAAAGCCATGTCTGAACTGGGGTGGCAGAGTGGGCTAAAGAACGGTGATGGATTAAACCCAGATCTTTTGACTTGGTGTGAGTGTTTGATTGATTCAGATGCTCCGTCCATCACCACCACCCCCTTTTGTACCGCTTTTGGCCGCCATAAGTGTGGCAGGGTATGCTCAGACGTGAGTCCCTTGCTCACTTTGCCACTGGATTCAAGCAAGCCGGGCTGAAGACGGCTGGAATGCGAGAAACCGGTCCTCGGAAGCTTGTTTCCGGTCCAGGGAAGACATGGCTTGGCAGCTCGGGCTGGACTGTTCCCATGAGGCACAGGGTCAGACTGATTTGCATACAGCCATGTCTGAACTGGGGTGGCAGAGTGGGCTAAAGAACGGTGATGGATTAAACCCAGATCTTTTGACTGGGTGTGAGTGTTTGATTGATTCAGATGCTCCGTCCATCACCACCCCCTTTTGTACCGCTTTTGGCCGCCATAAGTGTGGCAGGGTATGCTCAGAAGTGAGTCCCTTGCTCACTTTGCCACTGGATTCAAGCAAGCCGGGCTGAAGACGGCTGGAATGCCAGAACCCGGTCCTCGGAAGCTTGTTTCCGGTCCAGGGAAGACATGGCTTGGCAGTTCGGGCTGGACTGTTCCCATGAGGCACAGGGTCAGACTGATTTGCATACAGCCATGTCTGAACTGGGGTGGCTGAGTGGGCTAAAGAACGGTGATGGATTAAACCCAGATCTTTTGACTGGGTGTGAGTGTTTGATTGATTCAGATGCTCCGTCCATCACCACCCCCTTTTGTACCCCTTTTGGCCGCCATAAGTGTGGCAGGGTATGCTCAGACATGAGTCCCTTGCTAACTTTGCCACTGGATTCAAGCAAGCCGGGCTCAAGACGGCTGGAATGCCAGAAACCGGTCCTCGGAAGCTTGTTTCCTGTCCAGGGCAGACATGGCTTGGCAGTTCGGGCTGGACTGTTCCCATGAGGCACAGGGTCAGAGTGATTTGCATACAGCCATGTCTGAACTGGGGTGGCAGAGTGGGCTAAAGAACGGTGATGGATTAAACCCAGATCTTTTGACTGGGTGTGAGTGTTTGATTGATTCAGATGCTCCGTCCATCACCACCCCCTTTTGTACCGCTTTTGGCCGCCATAAGTGTGGCAGGGTATGCTCAGACGTGAGTCCCTTGCTCACTTTGCCACTGGATTAAAGCAAGCCGGGCTGAAGACGGCTGGAATGAAAGAAACCGGTCCTCGGAAGCTTGTTTCCGGTCCAGGGAAGACATGGCTTGGCAGTTCGGGCTGGACTGTTCCCATGAGGCACAGGGACAGACTGATTTACATACAGCCATGTGTGAACTGGGGTGGCAGAGTGGGCTAAAGAACGGTGATGGATTAAACCCAGATCTTTTGACTGGGTGTGAGTGTTTGATTGATTCAGATGCTCCGTCCATCACCACCCCCTTTTGTACCGCTTTTGGCCGCCATAAGTGTGGCAGGGTATGCTCAGACGTGAGTCCCTTGCTCACTTTGCCACTGGATTCAAGCAAGCCGGGCTGAAGACGGCTGGAATGCCAGAAACCGGTCCTCGGAAGCTTGTTTCCGGTCCAGGGAAGACATGGCTTGGCAGTTCGGGCTGGACTGTTCCCATGAGGCACAGGGTCAGACTGATTTGCATAAAGCCATGTCTGAACTGGGGTGGCAGAGTGGGCTAAAGAACGGTGATGGATTAAACCCAGATCTTTTGACTGGGTGTGAGTGTTTGATTGATTCAGATGCTCCGTCCATCACCACCACCCCCTTTTGTACCGCTTTTGGCTGCCATAAGTGTGGCAGGGTATGCTCAGACGTGAGTCCCTTGCTCACTTTGCCACTGGATTCAAGCAAGCCGGGCTGAAGACGGCTGGAATGCGAGAAACCGGTCCTCGGAAGCTTGTTTCCGGTCCAGGGAAGACATGGCTTGGCAGCTCGGGCTGGACTGTTCCCATGAGGCACAGGGTCAGACTGATTTGCATACAGCCATGTCTGAACTGGGGTGGCAGAGTGGGCTAAAGAACGGTAATGGATTAAACCCAGATCTTTTGACTGGGTGTGAGTGTTTGATTGATTCAGATGCACCGTCCATCACCACCCCCTTTTGTACCGCTTTTGGCCGACATAAGTGTGGCAGGGTATGCTCAGACGTGAGTCCCTTGCTCACTTTGCCACTGGATTCAAGCAAGCCGGGATGAAGACGGCTAGAATGCCAGAAACCGGTCCTCGGAAGCTTGTTTCCGGTCCAGGGAAGACATGGCTTGGCAGTTCGGGCTGGACTGTTCCCATGAGGCACAGGGTCAGACTGATTTGCATACAGCCATGTCTGAACTGGGGTGGCAGAGTGGGCTAAAGAACGGTGATGGATTAAACCCAGATCTTTTGACTGGGTGTGAGTGTTTGATTGATTCAGATGCTCCGTCCATCACCACCACCCCCTTTTGTACCGCTTTTGGCCGCCATAAGTGTGGCAGGGTATGCTCAGACGTGAGTCCCTTGCTCACTTTGCACTGGATTCAAGCAAGCCGGGCTGAAGACGGCTGGAATGCCAGAAACCGGTCCTCGGAAGCTTGTTTCGGGTCCAGGGAAGACATGGCTTGGCAGCTCGGGCTGGACTGTTCCCATGAGGCACAGGGTCAGACTGATTTGCATACAGCCATGTCTGAACTGGGGTGGCAGAGTGGGCTCAAGAACGGTGACGGATTAAACCCAGATCTTTTGACTGGGTGTGAGTGTTTGATTGATTCAGATGCTCCGTCCATCACCACCCCCTTTTGTACCGCTTTTGGCCGCCATAAGTGTGGCAGGGTATGCTCAGAAGTGAGTCCCTTGCTCACTTTGCCACTGGATTCAAGCAAGCCGGGCTGAAGACAGCTGGAATGCCAAAACCCGGTCCTCGGAAGCTTGTTTCCGGTCCAGGGAAGACATGGCTTGGCAGTTCGGGCTGGACTGTTCCCATGAGGCACAGGGTCAGACTGATTTGCATACAGCCATGTCTGAACTGGGGTGGCAGAGTGGGCTAAAGAACGGTGATGGATTAAACCCAGATCTTTTGACTGGGTGTGAGTGTTTGATTGATTCAGATGCTCCGTCCATCGCCACCCCCTTTTGTACCGCTTTTGGCCGCCATAAGTGTGGCAGGGTATGCTCAGACGTGAGTCCCTTGCTCACTTTGCCACTGGATTAAAGCAAGCCGGGCTGAAGACGGCTGGAATGCCAGAAACCGGTCCTCGGAAGCTTGTTTCCGGTCCAGGGAAGACATGGCTTGGCAGTTCGGGCTGGACTGTTCCCATGAGGCACAGGGTCAGACTGATGTGCATACAGCCATGTCTGAACTGGGGTGGCAGAGTGGGCTAAAGAACGGTGATGGATTAAACCCAGATCTTTTGACTGGGTGTGAGTGTTTGATTGATTCAGATGCTCCGTCCATCACCACCACCCCATTTTGTACCGCTTTTGGCCGCCATAAGTGTGGCAGGGTATGCTCAGACGTGAGTCCCTTGCTCACTTTGCCACTGGATTCAAGCAAGCCGGGCTGAAGACGGCTGGAATGCCAGAAACCGGTCCTCGGAAGCTTGTTTCCGGTCCAGGGAAGACATGGCTTGGCAGCTCGGGCTGGACTGTTCCCATGAGGCACAGGGTCAGACTGATTTGCATACAGCCATGTCTGAACTGGGGTGGCAGAGTGGGCTAAAGAACGGTGATGGATTAAACCCAGATCTTTTGACTGGGTGTGAGTGTTTGATTGATTCAGATGCTCCGTCCATCACCACCCCCTTTTGTACCGCTTTTGGCCGCCATAAGTGTGGCAGGGTATGCTCAGAAGTGAGTCCCTTGCTCACTTTGCCACTGGATTCAAGCAAACCGGGCTGAAGACGGCTGGAATGCCAGAACCCGGTCCTCGGAAGCTTGTTTCCGGTCCAGGGAAGACATGGCTTGGCAGTTCGGGCTGGACTGTTCCCATGAGGCACAGGGTCAGACTGATTTGCATACAGCCATGTCTGAACTGGGGTGGCTGAGTGGGCTAAAGAACGGTGATGGATTAAACCCAGATCTTTTGACTGGGTGTGAGTGTTTGATTGATTCAGATGCTCCGTCCATCACCACCCCCTTTTGTACCGCTTTTGGCCGCCATAAGTGTGGCAGGGTATGCTCAAACGTGAGTCCCTTGCTAACTTTGCCACTGGATTCAAGCAAGCCGGGCTGAAGACGGCTGGAATGCCAGAAACCGGTCCTCGGAAGCTTGTTTCCTGTCCAGGGCAGACATGGCTTGGCAGTTCGGGGTGGACTGTTCTCATGAGGCACAGGGTCAGAGTGATTTGCATACAGACATGTCTGAACTGGGGTGGCAGAGTGGGCTAAAGAACGGTGATGGATTAAACCCAGATCTTTTGACTGGGTGTGAGTGTTTGATTGATTCAGATGCTCCGTCCATCACCACCCCCTTTTGTACCGCTTTTGGCCGCCATAAGTGTGGCAGGGTATGCTCAGACGTGAGTTCCTTGCTCACTTTGCCACTGGATTAAAGCAAGCCGGGCTGAAGACGGCTGGAATGCCAGAAACCGGTCCTCGGAAGCTTGTTTCCGGTCCAGGGAAGACATGGCTTGGCAGTTCGGGCTGGACTGTTCCCATGAGGCACAGGGACAGACTGATTTGCATACAGCCATGTGTGAACTGGGGTGGCAGAGTGGGCTAAAGAACGGTGATGGATTAAACCCAGATCTTTTGACTGGGTGTGAGTGTTTGATTGATTCAGATGCTCCGTCCATCACCACCACCCCCTTTTGTACCGCTTTTGGCCGCCATAAGTGTGGCAGGGTATGCTCAGACGTGAGTCCCTTGCTCACTTTGCCACTGGATTCAAGCAAGCCTGGCTGAAGACGGCTGGAATGCCAGAAACCGGTCCTCGGAAGCTTGTTTCCTGTCCAGGGCAGACATGGCTTGGCAGTTCGGGCTGGACTGTTCTCATGAGGCACAGGGTCAGAGTGATTTGCATACAGCCATGTCTTAACTGGGGTGGCAGAGTGGGCTAAAGAACGGTGATGGATTAAACCCAGATCTTTTGACTGGGTGTGAGTGTTTGATTGATTCAGATGCTCCGTCCATCACCACCCCCTTTTGTACCGCTTTTGGCCGCCATAAGTGTGGCAGGGCATGCTCAGACGTGAGTTCCTTGCTCACTTTGCCACTGGATTAAAGCAAGCCGGGCTGAAGACGGCTGGAATGCCAGAAACCGGTCCTCGGAAGCTTGTTTCCGGTCCAGGGAAGACATGGCTTGGCAGTTCGGGCTGGACTGTTCCCATGAGGCACAGGGACAGACTGATTTGCATACAGCCATGTGTGAACTGGGGTGGCAGAGTGGGCTAAAGAACGGTGATGGATTAAACCCAGATCTTTTGACTGGGTGTGAGTGTTTGATTGATTCAGATGCTCCGTCCATCACCACCCCCTTTTGTACCGCTTTTGGCCGCCATAAGTGTGGCAGGGTATGCTCAGACGTGAGTCCCTTGCTCACTTTGCCACTGGATTCAAGCAAGCCGGGCTGAAGACGGCTGGAATGCCAGAAACCGGTCCTCGGAAGCTTGTTTCCGGTCCAGGGAAGACATGGCTTGGCAGTTCGGGCTGGACTGTTCCCATGAGGCACAGGGTCAGACTGATTTGCATACAGCCATGTCTGAACTGGGGTGGCAGAGTGTGCTAAAGAACGGTGATGGATTAAACCCAGATCTTTTGACTGGGTGTGAGTGTTTGATTGATTCAGATGCTCCGTCCATCACCACCACCCCCTTTTGTACCGCTTTTGGCCGCCATAAGTGTGGCAGGGTATGCTCAGACGTGAGTCCCTTGCTCACTTTGCCACTGGATTCAAGCAAGCCGGGCTGAAGACGGCTGGAATGCCAGAAACCGGTCCTCGGAAGCTTGTTTCCGGTCCAGGGAAGACATGGCTTGGCAGCTCGGGCTGGACTGTTCCCATGAGGCACAGGGTCAGACTGATTTGCATACAGCCATGTCTGAACTGGGGTGGCAGAGTGGGCTAAAGAACGGTGATGGATTAAACCCAGATCTTTTGACTGGGTGTGAGTGTTTGATTGATTCAGATGCTCCGTCCATCACCACCCCGTTTTGTACCGCTTTTGGCCGCCATAAGTGTGGCAGGGTATGCTCAGAAGTGAGTCCCTTGCTCACTTTGCCACTGGATTCAAGCAAGCCGGGCTGAAGACGGCTGGAATGCCAGAACCCGGTCCTCTGAAGCTTGTTTCCGGTCCAGGGAAGACATGGCTTGGCAGTTCGGGCTGGACTGTTCCCATGAGGCACAGGGTCAGACTGATTTGCATACAGCCATGTCTGAACTGGGGTGGCAGAGTGGGCTAAAGAACAGTGATGGATTAAACCCAGATCTTTTGACTGGGTGTGAGTGTTTGATCGATTCAGATGCTCCGTCCATCACCACCCCCTTTTGTACCGCTTTTGGCCACCATAAGTGTGGCAGGGTATGCTCAGACGTGAGTCCCTTGCTCACTTTGCCACTGGATTCAAGCAAGCCGGGCTGAAGACGGCTGGAATGCCAGAAACCGGTCCTCGGAAGCTTGTTTCCGGTCCAGGGAAGACATGGCTTGGCAGTTCGGGCTGGACTGTTCCCATGAGGCACAGGGTCAGACTGATTTGCATAAAGCCATGTCTGAACTGGGGTGGCAGAGTGGGCTAAAGAACGGTGATGGATTAAACCCAGATCTTTTGACTGGGTGTGAGTGTTTGATTGATTCAGATGCTCCGTCCATCACCACCACCCCCTTTTGTACCGCTTTTGGCCGCCATAAGTGTGGCAGGGTATGCTCAGACGTGAGTCCCTTGCTAACTTTGCCACTGGATTCAAGCAAGCCGGGCTGAAGACGGCTGGAATGCAAAAAACCGGTCCTCGGAAGCTTGTTTCCGGTCCAGGGAAGACATGGCTTGGCAGCTCGGGCTGGACTGTTCCCATGAGGCACAGGGTCAGACTGATTTGCATACAGCCATGTCTGAACTGGGGTGGCAGAGTGGGCTAAAGAACGGTGATGGATTAAACCCAGATCTTTTGACTGGGTGTGAGTGTTTGATTGATTCAGATGCTCCGTCCATCACCACCCCCTTTTGTACCGCTTTTGGCCGCCATAAGTGAGGCAGGGTATGCTCAGACGTGAGTCCCTTGCTCACTTTGCCAATGGATTCAAGCAAGCCGGGCTGAAGACGGCTGGAATGCCAGAAACCGGTCCTCGGAAGCTTGTTTCCGGTCCAGGGAAGACATGTCTTGGCAGTTCGGGCTGGACTGTTCCCATGAAGCACAGGGTCAGACTGATTTGCATACAGCCATGTCTGAACTGGGGTGGCAGAGTGGGCTAAAGAACGGTGATGGATTAAACCCGAGTCTTTTGACTGGGTGTGAGTGTTTGATTGATTCAGATGCTCCGTCCATCACCACCCCCTTTTGTACCGCTTTTGGCCGCCATAAGTGTGGCAGGGTATGCTCAGACGTGAGTCCCTTGCTCACTTTGCCACTGGATTCAAGCAAGCCGGGATGAAGACGGCTAGAATGCCAGAAACCGGTCCTCGGAAGCTTGTTTCCGGTCCAGGGAAGACATGGCTTGGCAGTTCGGGCTGGACTGTTCCCATGAGGCACAGGGTCAGACTGATTTGCATACAGCCATGTCTGAACTGGGGTGGCAGAGTGGGCTAAAGAACGGTGATGGATTAAACCCAGATCTTTTGACTGGGTGTGAGTGTTTGATTGATTCAGATGCTCCGTCCATCACCACCACCCCCTTTTGTACCGCTTTTGGCCGCCATAAGTGTGGCAGGGTATGCTCAGACGTGAGTCCCTTGCTCACTTTGCCACTGGATTCAAGCAAGCCGGGCTGAAGACGGCTGGAATGCCAGAAACCGGTCCTCGGAAGCTTGTTTCCGGTCCAGGGAAGACATGGCTTGGCAGCTCGGGCTGGACTGTTCCCATGAGGCACAGGGTCAGACTGATTTGCATACAGCCATGTCTGAACTGGGGTGGCAGAGTGGGCTAAAGAACGGTGATGGATTAAACCCAGATCTTTTGACTGGGTGTGAGTGTTTGATTGATTCAGATGCTCCGTCCATCACCACCCCCTTTTGTACCGCTTTTGGCCGCCATAAGTGTGGCAGGGTATGCTCAGAAGTGAGTCCCTTGCTCACTTTGCCACTGGATTCAAGCAAGCCGGGCTGAAGACAGCTGGAATGCCAAAACCCGGTCCTCGGAAGCTTGTTTCCGGTCCAGGGAAGACATGTCTTGGCAGTTCGGGCTGGACTGTTCCCATGAGGCACATGGTCAGACTGATTTGCATACAGCCATGTCTGAACTGGGGTGGCAGAGTGGGCTAAAGAACGGTGATGGATTAAACCCAGATCTTTTGACTGGGTGTGAGTGTTTGATTGATTCAGATGCTCCGTCCATCACCACCCCCTTTTGTACCGCTTTTGGCCGCCATAAGTGTGGCAGGGTATGCTCAGACGTGAGTCCCTTGCTCACTTTGCCACTGGATTAAAGCAAGCCGGGCTGAAGACGGCTGGAATGCCAGAAACCGGTCCTCGGAAGCTTGTTTCCGGTCCAGGGAAGACATGGCTTGGCAGTTCGGGCTGGACTGTTCCCATGAGGCACAGGGTCAGACTGATTTGCATAAAGCCATGTCTGAACTGGGGTGGCAGAGTGGGCTAAAGAACAGTGATGGATTAAACCCAGATCTTTTGACTGGGTGTGAGTGTTTGATTGATTCAGATGCTCCGTCCATCACCACCACCCCCTTTTGTACCGCTTTTGGCCGCCATAAGTGTGGCAGGGTATGCTCAGATGTGAGTCCCTTGCTCACTTTGCCACTGGATTAAAGCAAGCCGGGCTGAAGACGGCTGGAATGCGAGAAACCGGTCCTCGGAAGCTTGTTTCCGGTCCAGGGAAGACATGGCTTGGCAGCTCGGGCTGGACTGTTCCCATAAGGCACAGGGTCAGACTGATTTGCATACAGCCATGTCTGTACTGGGGTGGCAGAGTGGGCTAAAGAACAGTGATGGATTAAACCCAGATCTTTTGACTGGGTGTGAGTGTTTGATTGATTCAGATGCTCCGTCCATCACCACCCCCTTTTGTACCGCTTTTGGCCGCCATAAGTGTGGCAGGGTATGCTCAGACGTGAGTCCCTTGCTCACTTTGCCACTTGATTCAAGCAAGCCGGGCTGAAGACGGCTAGAATGCCAGAAACCGGTCCTCGGAAGCTTGTTTCCGGTCCAGGGAAGACATGGCTTGGCAGTTCGGGCTGGACTGTTCCCATGAGGCACAGGGTCAGACTGATTTGCATACAGCCATGTCTGAACTGGGGTGGCAGAGTGGGCTAAAGAACGGTGATGGATTAAACCCAGATCTTTTGACTGGGTGTGAGTGTTTGATTGATTCAGATGCTCCGTCCATCACCACCCCCTTTTGTACCGCTTTTGGCCGCCATAAGTGTGGCAGGGTATGCTCAGACGTGAGTCCCTTGCACACTTTGCCACTGGATTCAAGCAAGCCGGGCTGAAGACGGCTGGAATGCCAGAAACCGGTCCTCGGAAGCTTGTTTCCGGTCCAGGGAAGACATGGCTTGGCAGTTCGGGCTGGACTGTTCCCATGAGGCACAGGGTCAGACTGATTTGCATACAGCCATGTCTGAACTGGGGTGGCAGAGTGGGCTAAAGAACGGTGATGGATTAAACCCAGATCTTTTGACTGGGTGTGAGTGTTTGATTGATTCAGATGCTCCGTCCATCACCACCCCCTTTTGTACCGCTTTTGGCCGCCATAAGTGTGGCAGGGTATGCTCAGACGTGAGTCCCTTGCTCACTTTGCCACTGGATTCAAGCAAGCCGGGCTGAAGACGGCTAGAATGCCAGACACCGGTCCTCGGAAGCTTGTTTCCGGTCCAGGGAAGACATGGCTTGGCAGTTCGGGCTGGACTGTTCCCATGAGGCACAGGGTCAGACTGATTTGCATACAGCCATGTCTGAACTGGGGTGGCAGAGTGGGCTAAAGAACGGTGATGGATTAAACCCAGATCTTTTGACTGGGTGTGAGTGTTTGATTGATTCAGATGCTCCGTCCATCACCACCACCCCCTTTTGTACCGCTTTTGGCCGCCATAAGTGTGGCAGGGTATGCTCAGACGTGAGTCCCTTGCTCACTTTGCCACTGGATTCAAGCAAGCCGGGCTGAAGACGGCTGGAATGCCAGAAACCGGTCCTCGGAAGCTTGTTTCCGGTCCTGGGAAGACATGGCTTGGCAGCTCGGGCTGGACTGTTCCCATGAGGCACAGGGTCAGACTGATTTGCATACAGCCATGTCTGAACTGGGGTGGCAGAGTTGGCTAAAGAACGGTGATGGATTAAACCCAGATCTTTTGACTGGGTGTGAGTGTTTGATTGATTCAGATGCTCCGTCCATCACCACCCCCTTTTGTACCGCTTTTGGCCGCCATAAGTGTGGCAGGGTATGCTCAGACGTGAGTCCCTTGCTCACTTTGCCACTGGATTCAAGCAAGCCGGGCTGAAGAGGGCTGGAATGCCAGAAACCGGTCCTCTGAAGCTTGTTTCTGGTCCAGGGAAGACATGGCTTGGCAGTTCGGGCTGGACTGTTCCCATGAGGCACAGGGTCAGACTGATTTGCATACAGCCATGTCTGAACTGGGGTGGCAGAGTGAGCTAAAGAACGGTGATGGATTAAACCCAGATCTTTTGACTGGGGGTGAGTGTTTGATTGATTCAGATGCTCCGTCCATCACCACCCCCTTTTGTACCGTCTTGTCGCCATGCAGCACTACAAACCAGGATCCAATGCTCAAGTTGCACCAAGTCGGCTGGACCTGGGAGACTCCCCTTTGGCCAGGACTACCTCACCGGCTTCGTGAACTGATGAGTAGCCACAGGAAAACCCCCATCAACTGCATCACATCCTTAGTATTCTTGAGCATCTTTGGCATCCTGTATCCCTTGCATCAGGACCACTTCCATAGGAACCTATAGCAAAGGAATACAAGTTTCTGGAACTTCCGGAAGACAGCTTCTTCCTCCAAGGTAACTATTTCTTGGGACGTTACTGGCCCCCTGACTGGCTGCTTACTGGAGCTAGTCACCTAGAGTAACTCAAAGTATCTCCATTGATACCCAAGTGTTTCTTGAAAAAGTTTTTAAGTATACATTTATTTAAATTTGTCAATGCTTGTTAGCAGTTAGAAGAAACAGTGCATTTTTATGATACATTCTAATTGCTGTATCTTCTGAACCCTCTACTAGATCTTTTTCATTGTGGTGTCTAAAAATACAGTATATTTTTATAAATTGGTGTCAGATTTCTTGAGTGTTTCATTGATATCTTCTGCAAATGTTTTGGTGCTGTTTAAATACTATACATTTGCTCCTTTGTGAAGCCTTGTTTCTCAGTGCCCTAGCTACCCAGGATTGAGCTAGAGAGTTTAACAAACAAAATCTACTAGTCCTAAAGGGGTGGGTAAGTGTATTGCATGGTGAGGTCGCATAACCACATCATATAATACATCCCATTTCCCCAAGCTGGTGTCTAGCGTGGAATCCAGAACTTGAGTCTGGTAGTACCATACAGATGCTGAAACTTGAGACCACTGAGAATCCGTCAAGATGGATGACCCTCCCCAAAAACCCCTGCCCCCTCTGAGCCTCTGGAAATTGTTGATTCAAACGTTGACTGGAGGTAGGCTTTGTGAGCTTACTACTGCTGAGAAACCAGGATTGTGACAGGTATTAGTTCCTACTGAGCAGTGCCCTTAGGATGACAACCATAGAGAATTCTTGCAAACATGCTTGATTGAAGACCACGACCCTGGCCAGCCAGTTAGTGCAGATCCAAGGGCAGCTCAGCCCTCCAAATGTAAACCCAACCTGTCTCACATCGGACACGCTGACTCCCCCTATCCCTGTCCCAGCAATCTCCATTGTGGTACCAACACCCGTCCCACTGACATTGCCCGGAGCGCTTTTCTTAAGATCTGACAAAAGAACTGATCTTCTTCACCATGGCAATACTGGCCATTCTAGGCATCAAGCTTTTCCCAGGAGGTTGAAACAGTGGTGGGATGGGGGGTGTTTTTGTTACTGTGGATGTTTTTGTGACTGTGCAGCAGCAGGGGTGGCTCTAGGCTCATGGCGGCCCTGGGCAGGGAGCGAAGGTGGGGGGCCCCCGGAGGAACGCAGGCGTGGAGGCCAGTGAAGAGGGAGGGGGGTCAGGGTGTTTGGAAGTGGAACGGAGGCTGCCAAATCCCTGCCAGGGGCCGCCACGTAAATATGTATCCATCTTCAGAGGATTATTATATTAAGGATATATGTTGGTGTGGCAGTCCCTGGGGTTTGGCGACCCTGTGCGGGTGCACAGCTTGCACATGCCTAAGGCCGCCCCTGGCAGCAGTTTTGAAAGCACCCACTGCAGAGTTCCTTCTGTATCCAGTAGTTTTTAGGCAATAATAAGTGTTGCCTTAACTCTGGTGATTAATGTACCTGCTGTAGAGAGATTGGAGTTTTGTCTAGTGGCAGTTTTGACTCACCTAAGGTAGTGCACAGGGTTAATATGCCTGCTGTAAGAGACGTGTGCCATGCAGATCACAAAACAGAATTTTATGTGCATAGCTTAGTGGTTTTAGGCACAATGTGAAACCTGAATCTGCCAAGTTGCCATGTGCCCCACCATCTTTGTAACAACAGCGTCCATTTCACCTCTGTCCCACTGACCACGTACAGGTCAACCTGCACTCGAGCTGACCTTTTCCCCGCACACATGCTAAAATGTTCCAGGAATGTTGAGATGACCTCGCCCGGGGGGTTCCATTCCTGTTCAAACTACACGACATGAGGCAGGTGATGTCCCTAAGGCTTAGACTGCCCCATTCCAGCATCAAGCTCCGTGACAAAGGGCAGGTGATTCGTATCTCCATCCCGCAAGCTATACAATTTTTTTGCGTTCCTTCTCTGCGAAGGGAGTGCCCACGTCCTATAAAGGTTGCTGCGTGCTCCTTGCAAATTGAACAGTCTCCCATTACCTACCTCCAGTGGGTCACAGACACTTTTCCATCTCTAGAGATTCCTGTGTCAGATTATTAAACCTGTGTTTCTTCACTCCCAGTGGTATGGTCTCCCATTTTTTAACGTACTTGGATGAAGCTATGTACTTGGGTGTTTCCTGCACTGTTGGGTGGTCTACTTCTAAGACCCCCCGGTTCTACAGTTACTTAAGCAATTTGAATATGTGAGTAAGAAAGAAATCAACCAACAATTGCATGCCACAACTCTTATCCATTACCATAAGACAAAACCAAGAGAGCTTCGCATAGCGTTAAAACCAATGCTATGTAGAAACAATAAAGCATTTGTTGAGAAATGGATTCCAAATTTGAATAAATGTTCCCTAGATTCGATTTTATTAATTATAGAAGAATTATCAAACATTTTCAAGACAGTAGAAGAAGAGATTACAACAATTAAAAGTGAATTAGATAAACACTCAGATGAAAATCTCAGTAACACATTGGATGACATTAATCAAAAATTGGAAAGATATGCTAAAGAAATACATGACCATAAGATTAAAAAATACCCAAGAGACACGATTGATTACAAACTTGAGGAAGTATATACTTGGGTAGAAGTATTCAATCAAAGAAAATGGCAACAGAAATCCAACATAAGCTCATCACAAGAAAGCATGATATCAGATTCTGAAGTTGCTCAAAATAGACCATCATTGAGTAGCATTGCAGGAACATCAGCACAGCAATTGACAAACATGGCAGCAATAAAGCCAACTAAAGTGTCTTTGTTGTTCACCAGTCCAGCAGCAAACAATGCTCCACACACAGAAAGACCCGGGCCAAGGAAACAGACGCAGAAACAGAAAAGAGAACCTTACGGAGCAAAACAAAGGCGACTTAGTCATCAACATATCTAACGTCAACCTAACCAAGACTCAGAAAGTCTTGTTAAATAAAGGAACATCTTTTGTACCAGTTTACCAAAGCAATGTGGCAGAAACAGAAGTTGCAATGTTTAAAGTCTTACGTTCCTTACGGTTGAAATACTTCTTTAGCACAATGTAAACATCAATCAGTACTCAAGAGGATTCTGAATATAAAGAGTTTGAAGCTAAAAGCACTTTTTTCTCTCCAATCTCACACAAAACTATTGATGCTTTTGAACATCTCATCAAATTGGAAGTGAATAAAATTAATTTCACAGAAGGTAAAAATTGCAATTTTTCCAAGAAAGAAAGGAGCACCTTACACAATATAGCTGAGACCCAGCATCTCATGTTTCCGAAAGCAGATAAAGGAGGAGCACTAGTCAAGTCATTTCTTTTTTTTTTTTTTTTTTGCTGTACTCTCCTAGGGGTATGTTGTGAATAGGTAAAAAATGGTAGGTTCTAATGCGAAGGCACTTTGATGTCAAGAGGGAGGGATGCTGAAAAGACTCAGCTGCATAATGCTTTTAATGCAGTTGATGGACACCTTCCAAGTCAAGTCAAGTCAAAAGAAGTCTTTATTCGATTATTCATCTTAAAAAACATGCTGCACATCCAACATTATATCTTCATTTCTAAAGTGCAGGGCAATTTGTTTAAAAAAATAACTTAATGTGAAGTTAAAAACATGAACTAAGACAGAATTAAATCATTTATACACGACTTCTTTTTCAGAATTAAAAATTAAACATGATAGAAAAAAGACAGTTAATACAAAATGACGCAGTCTAGTTGGGACCTTATTGCTTAATTAACTGGGAACTTAATGCGAGTTAATCAACCTCAAGCGTAGAGTCCAAGCCCCCTCATATGCAAATATGTTTATGTCGAAGTTTGAACATGATTATATTCTTCAACAACCCACATGGTGTGAAAATTTGGTGATTTTCAAAAGATATATCGATGATATATTCATTATTTGGAAGGGTAAGCTCAGACAACATCAGGACAACATAATGAAGCTTAATTTTTGCCATGACCACATTAAATTCACTTATCAAATCGAAAAAGAATGCATTTCCTTTTTGGATGTCTTGGTACAGATAGACAAAAAAAGAATCAAAACTAGTGTTTATTCTAAAGAGACAGATCGTATTAAATGCTTACATTACAAAAGTTTCCACCAGGAGTCATTAGAACGGCATCTTCTGTTTTCACAATTTATCAAACTCAAGAGAATCATATCTGATCCACGAGAAGCATCACACAAAAATCTATAGATTTGCAATGAGATGCCAGCAAAGATGATATCCTAATCACATTGTAAAAGAATCCATCAAACAGGTGAGCACCCTTGATCGACAAACATTATTGACACCCAAAGAATTCGGGAGATAGAAACCTACGTTGTGTATTTTAAAATATTCTACTAAAGCCAATCAAATTAAAAACATCATTAAAAAGCATTGTACCATAATCCAAACAGAACAAGATTTGGAACATTTATTCAACACTAAATTAGTATTTGCATTCCAACCCTTTTGCATCATCAAAGAACTGTTGTCAACCAAAAGTTCAAAGCACACAGGGATCATCTACAAAGGCATGCAAAAGTGTGAAAATTGTATACATTGTAATAACATTATTGTCAGAAACCAGTTTAACACCCCACGCAAGGCACCACTATATCGCTTCTACACTCTAGTACATGTGATACAACCAACGTGATATACGCATTAAAATGTTCCTGTGGGAAGATCTACATAGGCAAAACAGAGCATGAAATTAAAGTTCATATAACAGAACGTAAAAGTAACATCCTTTTGAAGAACGCAAAATCTACCGTAGCCATGCACTGGCAGGAAGTTGAACACAATATTGCGCAAGTTCGTTTTACTATCCTTAAAGCATTGAAAATTCGACCTGATAGGGATTCACGTAAACATCTTTTACGATCTGAATTCCATTGGATTAAAAAACTGAATACCATGCAACCCAACGGGTTGAATGATCGTACAGAACTCACATGTTTCTTATGACATATTGATTCACACATCATTTGTTGTTCTATTTATTTTTGCTGTTTTGGGGTCTAATGTCGTGACATTCATAAATGACAAGTTAGAGCTTGGTAATCATTCAGGTAACAGAATAGTGCTCTTAATTCTTTACATGTATTAATTCCATCTTACATCCGCAAGCCATGACATATACAGCTAGGCATATTTACACTGAGTACTGGTGTCAATAAAGTTCAATGCCAATCATTGTTTTTGGATTAAGTTTACATTTTCAACGTAAATTCGCTGTCATGCATAACAAATATTCACTTTTATTTTCACTTGAGTTATTTAGACGTGTCTTCACGTCCACGGGTGTTATTACCCTTGGTGCATAGTGTTAGACCTGGCATCATTGGCGTGAGTCTCCCTTCGATTTTGACAGATTGCCTCCTCTGTTTTTTATATGTTTTTGCTGGATGTATGCTTTGGGCACTGGGCAACTGCTAATCAGTGCCATTGTGCAAGTGCTCCCTATGTTAAATTGATATACTGATTTGATTCCATGATTGGGTTATTTGATTTATCTGTCAGCCCCTAGTACAGTGCACCATGTGTGCCCAGGGCTTGTAAATCAAATGGTGCTGGTGATGATGGTAGAAACTCGAATTTAGTATGCCTGAACTCAGAAAATTAAAATACATCTTTTAGTAAAGTTTATTTTAATATTCTGTGTTTGCAAATACCACTTTTAGAAAGCAGGTATTTGCTTGCCTAACCATTTGAGCCTGCCTCTAATGGGTTGTGTATTCCTTGTCTGGGTTTGTGAGTGACAGGGCTGGGGAATTCCAGGAGACAGGCTGGGACAGCCCAGTGGTGAGTAGCGAGATTTACATCCAGATGGGAGGGAGGAGTGACCTGGGACCTGAATAGGGCTGGGCCTTCCCTCTACAATGCTTGCTTCAGCCCCTGTGGCTTGTCTGATGTCTCTGCCCTGCACTGTGAAAGGAGAGGAGGCATCATGTCAACAGAGTGCTGCAGAGCTGTATCTTCCCTCACCTGTGCTGGCTCCACCTCCTGTGGGGCGGCTGATGTCTCTGCCCTGCACAGTAAAAGGAAGAAGAGAGTCATGTAAATAAAGTGCTCAGGAGCTGGTTTGGACTAGGCAGAGGCCTCTCTGCCTTTCAGAGAACAAAGTATTTTGGGGTATAAATATTGGGACCCTGCTCCCAAGAAATTAAATCACTTCTGGAACAAGAAACCTTTCTGCCAAGGAGAAGAACCAAGGAAGCTGCAGGAGTTTGGACTGCCCCTCTGCCAGTGTGCTGTTTGCTGGGTTGGCCTGCAGTGGTTTCTTCATTGCCAAGGGGAAGGAGAAGGAACTTTGTAAGGACTTTCCTCTACAGAATATTCTCAAAGGGCTTGAACTGTGCTTGCCTCCTGCTGAAGTCTCAGGGCCAAAAGACTTCACCTCCAGCTCCCTCCTGAATTTCCTTGCTGGGAATTCTGACTCCAGTCACTTGCGTGCCACTGGGAGCTGGAAGCGCGACGCATCGAGAAGTAGCGTGTCGCCGCCGCAGCTGAAATCATCGCAACGCTGGAGAAGCGAGCCTTCGCCGAATCTCCCTGGAAGCGTGTGTTCATCCAAGCTGCCTGCTGTCGCATCACCGGAGAAGCATGACAACATCGAGAGAGTCGCCATCGCATCACCGGAGAAGCGTGTCGCAGGGCCTGTCGCGGCTCCAAAGTACAGAGTCGTCGCAAGGCTGCCAGGGCGTCATTGCATTGCCGCATCAAGGGCGCCATCGTCTCACATCGCAACTGGATCATTGCATCGCATCAAGGCGCCATGCAACGTGCCAGGAAGCCGAGAATCTAAGCATCACCTTCGCTCCGGTAAGGCTCACGAAGAGTCCCCTACTCTGCGCATGCATTGAGGAAGGACGCAACCGTTCCCCCGGATCACGGAACGGACGCATCTCCCCTTTTGCGAGCCTCTTGTTTACTTTGCGTTACGCATCCAGGTACTTTGTTGAGAACTTTGTCGCATTTACAAACAACTTGAATTAAGAGACTTTAATCATCTTTTAAGTAATCTTAAGTGTAGTATTGTGCATTTTTGTCGTTTGTGGTCTTGGGTTAAGTCTATATAAAGAATACTTATTTTTATAAAACCTGTGTTGTGTCCATCTGTAGTGTTTTCACTGTATTACTGTGTATATTCACAAATGCTTAACACACTGCCTCTGAGATAAGCCTGTCTGCTCGTGCCAAGCTACCAAGGGGGTGAGCAGGGGTTATTAAGGAATGTAATCCCCTTATCCTGACTTAGAAGTAAGGGTCCCTATTTGGACAAAGGTGATAACCCTTGCCAACTAGAGACCCCCAGATCTAACATCGGTGGTCTGCGGTGAGGATTTGGACTTTGCACTTGTGTTTCATATTCAGTGATTGGTGTACACTACTAGTGAGTGCAGACCAAACGCGACCACATACTTTTTATTTTAGAATCCTTTTTCCTTGGACTGTTAGTTTTTTCCTGAAAACTCCCAATTTTTACTACCATGAGTAAACCAGCAACTGTTGCATCTATGGATCTTAATTTTGAGGAAGAGAGGTTGGAAACCTACACTGTGAAACAGCTCAAGTTTCTCTGCAGGAAATTGAAAGTTGCTATCCCAGGCATTTCTAAAAAGGTAGACTACCAAAAGGCGCTGAGGTCGTAGGTAGAAGCAAGAAATGCCCCATATCTTGTGGTGGAGCCTGTTGGGGATGCAAATGGGCAAATTGATCGACCAGAGTTTCCAGCCAGGTGTGGTGTGCCGTCCCCGCCTGGCAACAGCATCTCTTCCAAAGACCTGTCTCCCAGAGAGTTGGAAGACAGGGAGAGAAATAGGGCACACAAGCTGGAGATGGCTAAACTTAAAATGGAGAGTCAGAGGGAAACAGAGAATAACAGGTTGTCTTTGGAAAGAGAGAGAATGAGAATGGAGCATGAGAGAATGTTGACGGAGTTAGAGATCAAGGCCAAGGGCTTAGAAATCAAACCCTCTGGTGGCAGCGCACCATCTGTGCCTTCAGAAGGCAGGGTACATATTCCCAAGGATGTCATCAAAGATTTTCACAAAGGTGAAGATATTGGTCAGTGGTTTGCAGCCTATGAGATAGCAATTTTGGCCCACCGGGTCCCTGAGAAGGATTGGGGAGCAGGGTTGTGGGGCCACTTTCTGACAGAGGGGAGGGATACTTTGTTAGACCTACCCAGTGAGCATAGGATGTGTTATCACCACATGAAGGAAACATTGATGACAAGGTATGGGTTAACTCCGGAGCTCTACAGACAGAGGTACAGGAATTGTAAGAAACTGAAGGGAACCACTTGGGTAGATTATGTGTCTTTCTTTTGCAGAGCTATGGATGGTTGGATGAGGGGTAGAAATGTTGATAATTTTCAAGCGCTCTATGATTTGATTGCTAGGGAGCACTTGTCTGCGAATTGTTTTCCAGAGCTACGCCAGCACCTTATTGATTGCGAGATGACTAATCCTAGAAAGCTTGCTAAAGAGGCGGACCGCTGGGTCGGTACCAGGGTCCACAGGGGTCTTGTGGGAGACTCCGCCAAGGGTGGGCAGGGTCCTCAGCAGAAGAGTGGGGGGGACAAGGGTAAACAGAGGGAGTTCCCAAAAGATCCCAAAGTAATTCCCAAGAGAACCAAGGTAGGGTTCCCAGCCTCCCCCTGAAAAGAAGTCAGGACCCCCGACAGGTAAATCTGTTCATAGGGGGCCTGTTACCGGCTTTCAGTGTAAGGAGGTGGGACACCGTTGGTATGATCCCCAGTGTCCTCAGAAAGGACAGTATGTGCCATCCCGTGTACCACCCCGGCAGATGGCCAGTGTAGCCTTGGGTGGGGAGGAGATGGGTGCCCAAGGTGGGTGGGGTTCCGCAGAAATGTCCCTTGTCTCATTAGGAGACTTTGAGATGGTCCCTAAAACTCAGCTGCCTGAGAACATTAAAAAATACAGGCAGTGGGTGACCATCAATGGCCATAGAGTGGAGGCTCACAGAGACACGGGAGCAAGTGTGACAGCTGTCAAGTGTCACTTGGTCTCTGAAGAGCAGGTAGTCCCCAATCATTCTTCCCAGTTGTTGCCGCTGACAACACAGAGAGCCATTGCAAGGTGTTTCAAGTTCCCGTTGAGTGGGGGGGAGGTCTCTGGTACTCTTCAAGTAGCTGTGAGGCCATCCATGCCTGTTGATTGTCTGTTAGGCAATGATTTGGAAAGCTCCCCTTGGGCTAAGGTGGAGAGGAAGGAGCATTTGGAGATGTTGGGTCTGCCTGAGTGGGCATGTGTGACCACTCGGTCTATGGCAGCTAAGGGTGTTCAAGAGACCCTGGAGCCTGAAAGTATGGCCCAGGGACCTGCCTTAAAGAGAAGAGGTAGGGGGCGCGGGAAACCAGCCCCCATTGTTCCCACGGCCCAGTAGGAGGCAGACCTTGAGGGGGATGCCCTGGAACCTACAGGGGAGCGAGTTTCTGAACTGGGGAACCTACCTGAGCTGACCCATTGGCAGGAAGAAGGGGGTCCCTCCAGGGAGGAATTTTGTGAAGAGCAGAAGAAATGCCCTTCTCTTGTGGGTTTTAGGCAACAGGCCACAAACCAGGCAGCAAGTGATCAGTCTGAATCTCATTGGATCTACTGGGAGAATGGTCTCCTGTATAGCGAGCCTAACGTTGCTGAGCCTGGGTCAGCCCATGTGCTGGTGGTACCTCAGCGCTTCAGAGCCTTCCTACTGGGGTTGGCTCATGATGTTCCTTTAGCTGGTCATCTGGGGCAGAACAAGACCTTTGAAAGGTTTGTCTCCCACTTTTATTGGCCCCAAATGCGGAAGAGTTCAGATACTCACTGTAGGACCTGTCAAACTTGCCAGGCAAGTGGGAAGAGTGGGAGGAGGCACAAGGCCCCTCTCCAACCTTTCCCTTTAGTCAGTACGCCCTTTGAACGGGTGGGCATTGACATTGTGGGGTCACTCGACCCCAAGACAGCCATGGGCAACAGGTTTATCCTGGTCTTGGAGGACCATGCTACCCGGTACCCGGGAGCCATTCCGCTCAGGACAGTGACAGCCCCCGTGGTGGGACGTGCACTGATGGGGATCTTCTCCAGTGTGGGGTTCCCCAGAGAGGTTGTGTCTGACCGAGATACAAACTTCATTTCTAATTATATGAAGCATCTGTGGAAGGAGTGTGGTGTTACCTACAAGTTCACCACTCCTTACCACCCACAAGGAAATGGGCTGGTTGAAAGATTCAACCGGACCCTTAAAGGCATGATCATGGGTCTTGAAGAATCAATGAGGCGTAAGTCAGACGTCCTCTTGCCATGCCTTCTCTTTGCCTACCGTGAGGTGCCACAAAAGTCTCTAGGGTTCAGCCCCTTTGAGCTTTTGTATGGTCACCCGGTAAGAGGACCTTTGAGTTTGGTCAAGGAAGGCTGGGAGCAATCTCCCAGGAAACCTCCCCAGGATGTATATAGCTACATGCTGGCCTTCAGGAACCAAACTCAGCGTTTCAGAGATCTCGCTCAGGCAAATTTGGAAGCCAGCCAGGAAGAGATGAAGCGGTGGTACGATCAGAACGCCACTCTGATTGAGCTTCAGCCTGGACAAAAAGTTTGGGTCATGACCACTGTGGAGCCTTGTGCGCTCCAGGACAGGTGGACCGGTCCATATGAGGTGGTGGAGCGCAAGTGTGATGTCACTTATCTGGTGAACTTACGGTCTCCCAGGAACCCCTTGCGGGTCCTGCATGTTAACTGCCTAAAGCCCCACTTAGAAAGGTCAGAAGTGGGCATGTTCCTAGCGACAGATGATGGAATGGAGGAGGAGACAGAACCTCTTCCTGACCTCCTGTCTGCAACAGAGCAAGATGGGTCAGTGGATGGTGTCACCCTCTCTGCCACACTGACCCCTGGTCAGCAGCAAGATTGTCGCCAGCTGTTGGGGCTATTCTCTGATCTATTTTCCATGGTTCCTGGTGTCACAGAGTGGTGCGTCCATGATGTGGACACTGGTGACAGTCCTCCTGTGAAGCACAAGGCTTACAGAGTGACTGACAAGGTTAGAGTGTACGTTAAAGAGGAAATCTCCAAGATGTTTGCTTTAGGGGTCATCCTCAAACAGTCCTTGGGCCAGCCCAGTGGTCTTGGTCCCAAAGGCTGCCTTGCCGGGTGCCACACCCAAACTCCGGTTCTGTGTGGACTACAGAGGGCTCAATTCAGTCACCAGGACTGATGCACACCCCATCCCCAGAGCTGATGAGCTGAGGATGCACAGTACCTCAGCACGTTTGATTTGACGTCTGGGTACTGGCCGATCACCTTAATTGATGGGGTATGGCAACATTGTTGCACCCTTGACAAAGCTGACTTCCAGGAAGCAGCCCAAGAAAGTGCACTGGACTGACACCTGTCAGAAGGCCTTTGATGCACTAAAGACTGCCATGTGCACAGCACCCGTGCTTCAGGCACCGAACTTCTCAAAGGAATTCGTTGTACAGACAGACGCTTCAGAGCATGGTGTGGGGGCTGTTCTATCACAGATTAATGAAGAGGGCCGAGACCAACCTGTAGCCTTCATCAGTAGGAGGTTACTTCCACGGGAACAGAGGTGGAGTACAATTGAGCGTGAGGCATTCGCTGTGGTATGGGAGTTCAGACTTCCGAGTTCAGAACGACCACAGGACCCTCAGATGGCTGATGCAGATGAGTGGTGAGAACCCAAAGTTGTTGAGGTGGTCCATCTCCCTACAGGGTATGGACTTTACGGTGGAACACCGCCCTGGTACAGAACACGCCAACGCTGATGGTCTGTCCAGATTTTTCTGCCTTAGTGAAGAGAACTCACAAGGGGAAGGGTAGTTCTCCCCACATTTCAGCTGGAGGGGACATGTGTTAGACCTGGCAACATTGGTGTGAGTCTCCCTTCCATTTTGACGGATTGCTTCCTCTGTTTTTGATATGTTTTTGCTGGATTTATGCTTTGGGCACTGGGCCACTGCTAATCAGTGCCACAGTGCAAGTGCTCCCTATGTTAAATTGATATACTGATTGGATTCCATGATTGGGTTATTTGATGTATCTGTCAGCCCTAGTACAGTGCACCATGTGTGCCCAGGGCATGTAAATCAAAAGCTGCTGGTGGGCTTGCAGCACTGGTTGTGCCACCCACAGAAGCATCTTGTAAAGTGTGTCTCAGGCCTGCTATTGCAAGGCCTGTGTGCAGTCTAGCACTGCCATGTCGACTTGGCCAAGTGCACCCACTTGCCAGTCCCTAAACCTTCCCTTTGATTCACATTAGACACCCCTATGGTAGGCCCAAGGGCAGGGTTCATTGTAAGTACAAGGTAGGACATGCGCTGATGTGTGTAGCATGTTCTAATAGTGAATTACAACCATTTTCGTTTTTCACTATTAAAGGCTACCTGTTCTCATAGGCCAGAATGAGCAGCTCAATTATTACATGCTTATAATCCTAACTGACTCAGGGAACATGGTAGAAACTCGTATTTAGTATGCCTGAACTCAGAATAATAAAATACATCTTTTAGTAAAGTTTATTTTAATATTCTGTGTTTGCAAATACCACTTTTAGAAAGCAGATATTTGCTTGCCTAACCATTTGAGCCTGCCTCTGCTGGGTTGTGTATTCTTGTCTGGGTTTGTGAGAGACAGGGCTGGGGAATTCCAGGAGACATGCTGGGACAGCCCAGTGGTGAGTAGAGAGATTTACCTCCAGATGGGAGGAAGGAGTGCACCTGGGGCCTCAATAGGGCTGGGCCTTCCCGCTACAATGCTGGCTCCACCCCCTGTGGCTTGTCTGATGTCTCTGCCCTGCACTGTGAAAGGAGAGGAGGAATCATGTCAACAGAGTGCTCTAGAGCTGTATCTTCCCTCCCCTGTGCTGGCTCCACCTCCTGTGGGGCGGCTGATGTCTCTGCCCTGCACAGTGAAAGGAAGAAGAGAGTCATGTAAATAAAGTGCTCAGGAACTGGTTTGGACTAGGCAGAGGCCTCTCTGCCTTCAGAGAACAAAGGATTTTGGGGTATAAATATTGGGACCCTGCTCCCAAGAAATTAGATCACTTCTTGAACAAGAAACCTTTCTGCCAAGGAGAAGAACCAAGGAAGCCGCAGGAGTTTGGACTGCCCCTCTGCCAGTGTGCTGTTTGCTGGGTTGGCCTGCAGTGGTTGCTCATTGCCAAGGGAAAGGAAAAGGAACTTTGTAAGGACTTTCATCTACAGAATATTCTCCAAGGGCTTGAACTGTGCTTGCCTCCTGCTGAAGTCTCAGGGCCAAAAGACTTCACCTCCAGCTCCCTCCTGAATTTCCTTGCCGGGAATTCTAACTCCAGTCACTTGCGTGCCGCTGGCAGCTGGAAGCGCGACGCATCGAGAAGAAGCGTGTAGCCGCCGCAGCTGAAATCATCGCAAGGCCGAAGAAGCGAGCCTTCACCGCATCTCCCTGGAAGCGTGTGTTCATCGTAGCTGACTACTGTTGCATCACCGGAGAAGCGTGACAACATCGAGAGAGTCCCCATCGCATCACCGGAGAAGCGTGTCGCAGGGCGTGTCGCGGTTCCAGAGTCATCGCAAGGCTGCCAGCGCATCATTGCATCGCCGCATCAAGGGCGCCATTGTCTCACATCGCAACTGGATCATCGCATCGCATCAAGGCGCCATCTTGCGCACTGCAACGGGCCAGCAAGCTGAGAATCTACGCATCACCTTCGCTCCGGTAAGGCTCACGACGAGTCCCCTACTCTGCGCATGCATTGAGGAAGGACGCAACTGTTCCCCCGGATCACGGAACCGACGCATCTCCCCTTTTGCGAGCCTTTTGTTTACTTTGCGTTACGCATCCAGGTACTTTGTTGAGAACTTTGTCGCATTTACCAACAACTTGAAATAATAGACTTTAATCATCTTTTAAGTAATCTTAAGTGTAGTATTGTGCATTTTTGTCGTTTGTGGTCTTGTGTTAAGTCTATATAAATAATACTTATTTTTATAAAACCTGTGTTGTGTCCATCTGTAGTGTTTTCACTGTATTACTGTGTATATTCACAAATGCTAAAAACACTGTGTAAGAAATGGGGTTACCCAAATCTCCAAGGGGGTAGCATGGAACCAAGCGGGCAGGCCAAACTTCGAGGACATGTGAAGCACTCACGCAGTACCTACAGAAAACACACCAGGCACACCACAAAAGAGGCAGGACACCAGTTTGAGTTGGAAAATTATGAAGTTTAGTATCTCCAACCTGCAAAGCAAAAAGGCATAACAGTGGTATCCTCACATGGCGCCAACTGGCACCAGAGCCAAGTGTATCAATGGGGGATTATTTACATGGGAAGGAAGGGCAAAGTCCGTAAGTCCATCTGAAATATAAAACTGTGACTAAATTGACATTGTACCTGGGGCCAATATGGCGGGGTCAACTCAGGCTCTCATCCTTGGCAGTTTAACTCCAACCCAACCCCTGTAAAGGAAAACTTCAGGGCATCACAGTAAATCCCAACATACAGGAACACCTGCAATAAATCAGCAATGCTTGCTTATTAACAGGGGATACAACTGTGGAAAATGACTAAAATCGGTATACATAAGCGGCGTTCATTTATGTTCACCACAGCCACTGTTGAAAGTAGAGCGACAATCATGAAAACAGTAGCCACGCCATCTTGTCCCTTTTAGGCCCCATCGCGAAAGTAGGTGGCAGCCATTCTTGTGTCACGACTTCTCTGCCCACTGCCAATAGCCTGCGCGCCTCTCCCCCTCACACCCCAGCCTCGCAAGCATTCCCCCGCGCCCCGGCAGCCCCCGGTTTCTCCTGCTTGGACCATAAGCGCACCTCTAGCACGACCCTGTCTCCGAGCCACATCCCGTGCTGAACCCCCTCGCTCTTTCATCTCATTCAAAGAACAGGCCCTTCTTTGATAACCTCTTCCTCCCTGCCCGATTGTCCAGCCCGATCCCGGGCCATCACCTAGCCCGGCAGATGCAGTTTATTGCCCCCTACAGTAGGGCCCGCCTCACATCAAAGGAGCGGTGGTTAATCAATACCCTCACACCTCCAGATCCGACCGATCGCCCCCTTTCCCGTTCCCAGCAGAATGTCCAGCTGCGCGACAACCTCCACATGCTGAGGTCAAGGTGGGAACTCTACTGAAAATATGTGTGGGAACGGGGGTGAAGCGGGGATTCCGAGGATGTCTTTCCGTACATCAAGTATTGACAAGAATGTGTTTCATGTAATAAAGCAATAAACCTGTGTACAAGAGGCCAGGCCTCAAGGATGCGTTTAGAGCACCTCGAGAAGATACCCTGTTGTCTGATTTGACGTGTTCTGCTCCGTCGGAATAAACTCCTGTTTCCTGCCTTCTGTCTCCAGCGCCTGCCTCTTTGTTTGGTAATCTCGAATGGTATGAGAGGCGGCTAATGCCGGGCAAATACTGAAGGGTTCTTGGCCGAATTCGGCCCTACCTTTCAACAATTGGCGTCCCAAACGTGGGGCCCATCAGCGACGCGTGGATCCAGTGAGAGAGGTCCCAACGACAGAGTGAATGACTGCAACGATCGGGAAGTGCACCTGCCCGATAGACCCTCGTCTGGCAGCCGATCATCCGAACTTCACCGGTTCCGAGCAGACCTCTCTCGAGTGATCTACGGTCCTGACTGGGAACCATCAGGAGTGCCACAGCAATTACAGAGAATAGAGGACGATCAGGCGCTGGAAGCGGAAGACGAGAAACTGTCCATGCGGTCCGGGTAAGGTCGTGTAAACACGACGAATTGCGAATTGATTGTTTGATTGTTTGAAAATACTAGTATTACTCATTTGATTGTTTCTGAGAGATTCCCTATTTGCAAACAAGCACGGAGTCGCCATACTCTGTTTAGTCTTTGCAGATAGTGAAGGGTAGGTAACGCAGGCCTTTGCCCCCGTTGTAACCCGTCGTGCCTACTTCCCTCTCCATTTGATTGATTGTTATCGAAGCATTTACTGTTTTGGAATTGGTTCTCTTTGGATCATTCTCTATTTACAAAAAAGCACAGAGTCGCAATACTCTGTTTAGTCCTTGTGAATAGTGAAGGATAGGTAACGCAGGCTTTTGCCCCCGTTGTAATCCGTCGTGCCTATTTTTATCCCTCATTTGATTGATTGTTTGACCGAACATTGATCGTTCGGAATTGGTTCTCTTTGGGTTATTCTCTATTCACAAATAAGCACAGGGTCGCAATACTCTGTTTAGTCTTTGCGGATAGTGAAGGATAGGTAGTGCAGACTTTTGTCCCCTTTGTAACCCGTCATGCCTATCTTTGCCCCGTTTGTTGGTAGGTGGTTCAGCCCGGACCGTTTATTAGAGGTAGATCATCCGGCTCTGCCGGAGAACGCCCCTAATAAAAAGGACATAAATATATATAAAAAATTGCGGGTTAGCCGCTGTATCGTGCTAGCAAACAAAAAAATAAAAATCGTTAGGGAAACCAAAAGGAATCGAGTAAAATCAGTAGGCCACTGATGGGATCTCTTTTCTGACCTCGCTAAAATAGAAACATTAGGAACAACCCCTCATGAGAAATATGAAACAAATGAGAAGAATCGAGCTCGACGCCATGATGGCTGCAAGACAGCTCGACTCCACCGCCCACCCCGCCCAAATAACGACAAACCCTGTTTCAAGCATTATAAATATATACAACACTCCAGCAAAGTAACATGTTAAAACTTTTTATTAAACAACTATTTAAAACTTTTTATTAAACAACTATTTAAAACTTTTTATTAAACAACTATTTACATGACAGCCGACTGCAACAACAAACCCAACGCATTCGCCGTCTGCTTAACGCTGTTCCTGTCCCGCCTTCAATGTTGGGCTACTTTGAGCTACTTTTTAGTAGGCTTTGGGCTATAAAAAGTCTACAAAAGCCATCAGCCGGCGAGGTAGCATCGGTAGCGGCCCGTTGAGCGAATAGGCCGGAGGCTACCCAACGCGCCAAGACTTTGCTGGCAGCCATCGGCCGAAGAGGTCGTCGGGTGGTTGGCCCGGAAGCACCACGGCCACAATGTCGTTGTACGGGCCGTCCCATCCGTCCGCCCTGAGGTGGCATCCGGACGGCGTGGGGTGCGCCGGGAGGGAGAGGCGGCGCGTACGAGCCTCCCCCACCTCCCCAGGTGGAGGTGCCTCAGCTACACCCCTGTAAGTGTAAACAATTCCCAACAGGTATCAATAGGAAGACAGTTCAAAGGGTGTATGCAATATGCATTACAATGAAAAGAAAAAGGAGTCACTGTAAATTTGAGAACAAACGGGTATTATTCACCATTTAGAATGCTAGGCAGGTCTTTTGCAAAATCATACAGTTAAACAGCACTGTATACAATAAATGGGGTGACAACCCGGTGGCACTTGGTGCAAGTGATATATACATGAATATGTACAGTGAATAGTGACGGTGGTGCAAGTGCAGGGGTGAAAACAGCGTGGTCGGCGCGAAGTGACAGTGAAAAATACACAGAGTAATGGCTCCAGGGATTTAAGTAATAATCACTTAAAACAAGATTCAATTCCAGGAGTACAAAACAGGTAGGGCGCCATAAAATTAGGCTGTGTGGTCGACGGCGTTTCGATCCTCATCAATCGGGATCATCATCAGGACGGGGTTGTCGGGGAAAGAACACAGTGCTGTGGGGTAAGAGAGGACGAGTCAGGGAAGAACCTAAGGACTGACGGACGCGCGAGTGGCTAGCAGTAGGTAAGCTGCTGACTGGGATACGGCTAGGATTGCAGGTGGGAGATGCCAGGGTTCTAAGTAGGTTTGTAGGTGGGCTGGAGCAGTGCGGCACGCGGCTGGCGACAGGACCTAGGAGTGGCGCTAAGGGGGACGCTACAATTGAAGAGAAGCGCTGCAGGTACAGGGATTCTGAGCAAGCTGTCTGGGGTCTCTGGTGGGTAGCAGAGGGCTAGCGTTAAATTCCGGGTTGGCGCTGCGGAGGGAGACTGGAAGATAAGCGCGGGCGCTAAAAGAGCAAACTGTCTGGGGTCTCTGATGGGTGGCAGAGGGCTAGCGTTAAACCCGGGACTGGCGCTGCAGAGGAGGTCTAGAAGGTAAACGCGGGAGCTGTGCGGGAGGCAAAGAAGCAATAGCTTAATGCATGGCTCTATTGTGGATGAACGGTAAACTTACAGATCCGCTGCTGTCAAAGTCGTGCAGTTGGAGGGGCTGGAAGCTAGGATCCGGAGCTGCACAAAAAGGTGTTTTGGTATTACAGAAGGCGGTAGATTGAGGAAAAATAAGTCGAGCCAAGGTGGCTTTGAATTTACCTGAATGCAGGGGAGACTTGAGTTGGCGGTGGAGATCTGCGTCTGGGAGAGGGAAAAGGGGGTCATTAACCACCAAGAAACTCTGGGAATGGAGTCGCGAACGGAGGTGGCGGGTGGGTATACAAAGTGGCTTACCTGAATGAATCAGAGGTATGCCGGGTGGGTTAATCCAAGGTGTAGCTTCAAGCAATGAATGCGGGAGCGGAGCGCGGACAAAACAGCGCTGTTGAAGAAAGCGGTGGGCGGGGGGTGGGGCGGGAGGCGAGACACTGCGTGCGCACTGAGGGGTAGGGGGAGTGGCTGCTGGTTACCGCGGCAACTCTAGTAACTAGGAAAAGGAAAGGAAAAGACGCGCGCATTCTCCTAACAGAGGCTGGTTGATATGGCAACCAAGGAAGCCGTGTCAGGGCGAGTTGCCAGGGTCTAAGATGGAGCGGGGCAGAGGTTAATAAGATGCAAGGAGATGCATCAAGGTTACTCCGTCATGTAAAGCGAACGATATGTCATCAGCAATTCATAATTACTAGGAAATATATACATTTACATATACACACAGCCAGGGAAAAGAATTAATTATAAGCAATGTAGAATACAGTGGCTGCAGACATTGAATCTCCTAGAGTCTGACATTGGTACATGTAAACATCAATCAAAAAACTTAAAATCGATGTGGAGAACAGCTGTATAAAGTTCAACCGTGTGCAAGCGGTAGGTGGCTGTTTACAAAAATCAATGTTCCACATCAAGTCTTGGACAAGAGGGACTGCAGAGTCAACATACATGCAGGCCCAGACAAGCAACATTATCATATGTACAATTTCAGAATGCATGCCGGATTTGGTTATTGGAACATATGGGCATGAGAACTGAATGTGTGTACAAGGTAAAGGCAGGGGGTTTCAAGGATACCAAGGACTCATGTTGCACTTCAGATGAGAATAGTATTGTTCCACTCATCAAAGGTGTTTAACCCATGGTTCACCGAGTCCACTCTCGAGATCCATTTACATTCTGCTCTGTTGAGGAGGGCGGTCATGTTGCCACCTCTAACGGGTAATGTAGGTTTCTCGATGACAGTCCATCTGAGATCTGTGTCCGCATGTGATTTTTCCAAGAAATGTGCAACTAGTGGAGCAGTTAGTACCTTGCAATTTATCCTACTTTTGTGTTGGATTATGCATTGTTTCACCATTTGGGTGGTTTGGCCGATATAGAGTAGGTCACATGGACAACGGATGGCATAGACGACATTCTGGGTTTTGCAGTTAGAGTGGTGCGTGAGTTGATGGCTTTGGCCATTAAACCGGAATTCTTTGGTGTTTGCAGTCAGGTCACATACACTGCATGATTGGCATTTGAAATGTCCGATAACTGGCTCCAATCCCCATGCAGCGGTGATGGTGTGTTTTTCGGTTGAGGTGGTAGCCCATGTGATTGCGCGTACCAGGTGGTTGGCGATGTTATTGCCCCTTTGGTAGGAGAAAAGGGGGGGCTCGCGGAATTGTTCCTCACAGCGTAAAATCGGCCAGTTCTTCTTAATTATTTTGGACACTTTGTTGCTGTCCGGGCTGTATACCGACACGAAGGGAATTCGGGTCATGGTCTTCTTGTTGCTGTTGGGAACTAGTAGATCCTCGCGATGATTGTACCAGGCTCGCTTTTTGGCTTTGGTCACAAGGCGTCTGGGGTAGCCTCTGTTGGTTAATTTTGTGACCAAGATATCTGCTTCTCGAAAGTAGTCCTTACGCCATTTGCAATTACGGCGGATTCTTAAGAACTGTCCGTAGGGTAGGCCGTCTCGTAAGCCTCTAGGGTGGTAGCTTGAGTAGTGCAAAAGAGTATTGCGTTCTGTGGGTTTTCGAAAGAGGAGTGTACCCAGGGCACCGTCTTCGGCGTGAATGGTGACATCAAGAAATGGTAGATCATTCTTGGTCCATTCGCTGGTGAATTTTAAATGTTCCTGGGCAGTATTCAGCCAATTGACAAAAAGTACAAGGGTGTCCGATGTTCCATTCCAAATTAGTAGAATATCATCAATGTACCGGCGCCATAGATGGATTTGCGGCCGGTACAAATTGATGGGGTTGAGGATTAAGGATTTTTCCATCTCATGAACGAATAGAATCGCAAAATTCGGAGCAAAGCAAGCGCCCATGGATACTCCTTTCACTTGTAAGTAAAAGATGTTCTTGTACATGAAGTAGTTGTTCTGTAGGGCAACCCTTAGGAGATCCATGATGAAGTCAGATGGGACCCGGCTGGGTTGAGGTCTGGAGTTTAGGAGTTTTTTAATGACCTCGAGTCCTTCTTGGTGGGGGATATTTGTGTAGAGGGACTCGATGTCCATACTGACTAGTAGCTGGGATTCTTTGTCAAATGGTTGGTCTTCTATGGTGGTGATAAGATCCATCGTATCACGTATGTATGTATCTGTGATGGGCACAAATTCTTTAATGATCGCGTCCAGGTATTTACCAAGCGGTTCCAGTACTGATCCACAACCAGACACAATGGGGCGTCCAGGAGGATTCCTGGCATCCTTATGTATTTTGGGGAGGACATACAAAACCGGGGTTCTGGGATGAGGACTGTTGAGATATTCAAATTCTTTCTTTGTAATAATGTTCCGATCCTTGGCTGTGGTCGTGATGGATAAGATCTTCTGTTTTATATCCGCCAAAGGGTCTTTAGATAAAGCACGGTAATGTTCAGTGTTGGTGAGTTGTCGTTCGATCTCATGATCATATTGGGTGTTATTTAACACGACGATGCCTCCGCCTTTGTCCGCGGGTTTTATGACAATTTCGCTGTTGTTTTTAAGGGACATAAGTGCTTCCTTCTCTGTGAGGGGTAGGTTGTACGGAATGAACCGAGGTGTTGCCTTGAGGTCCATGACTTCCTTCATTACTAGTCTCTCAAACGCCAGTATTTCTGGTGGCATTTGGTTGGATGGAGGGTTGAAGGTGGAAGGCAGCCGGAACGGTGAGATGGGGCCCGTGTCGGAGTCTGCTTTGTTGGCAAAGAATTGTTTGAGTCGAATTCTCCTGAAGAATTTGAGGAGATTTGATTGTAGCTCTAGAAAGTTGGTTCTAACAGTGGGAACAAAGGATAGTCCACGCGACAGTAGAGTGGTTTCTTCATGTGTCAAGATGTGATCAGACAGATTGAAAATGGGGATAGCCATATCGCTAGAATTAGATGTGGTATTCATTGGGGGGGCCCCCATTGGTAATAGCGATTGCGTGTCTGTCGGTTGCCTGGTACTTGAGGGTGGTATTGTCTTGCTCTGGTGGCGGGGTTTTGCGGTGGTGGTTGTCCTCTGCCCCGGCCTCGGGCTAAAAAACCTGGTGGTAACAGTGGTTGAGGTCCTGAGGTTGAGGCGGATGTAGAGGCGTCTGTATCGTCTCCAGAACTGTTAGATGAGACGGAGAAGGTGACCCGTTGGTTATTCCTGAAGCGGCCCCAGTTGCGTGTTCTTGGAGGGTTCTGTTGAATGTTGTAGAATTCCTCGTCTAGGTAGGGGTACGTATTCTCTACTTTGTAGTTCTTTATGTCCCTTTCTATTTTGGTCACTTTCTTATTCACTTCAAAAGTGTTGAAGGTGGAGATGGTGTTATTGATCTTTTCCAATAGACTTTTGGCGTCGGTGATGGTGGTGTCTGATTGAATCTGTTTTTCTAGTTGGTCAATTTCTTCTAGTTCCAGACGGCTGTGTTCGATGGCTGTATCAATTCCTAGGACCATCCAGTGTCTGGAGCAGGTGGTGGCTAGATAGCTAAAGTTTGTTCTGAATTTTGGGTCCTGGGTGAAGATGGCTGGGGTGTTGCGTATTTGCAATCCAAGAGGGATAACTCCTGAGCGCAAGTAGTCCGTCAGCATTCGTGCATGGAGGTCCGTTCTGATCTGCTTCTTTTTGAGCTTTTCAAGTTTGTCCAGTAAAACACGGGAGGTGTTTGGGGGTGGAGCAGTAGACGTAGATGTTGACGCTCCTGAAAGTAGGGAAGGGCCTGCCAGACGTGATTGAATGTATTCTTCTGAATAAGTAAGGGACTCCTTAGACATCTTGTGCAAACCGACAGGTTTTGTACCGATGTGTGCCTATATAAGTGAGGCAAGAAGGTAAAGTACACTGGGGTACTACTCTCGCAGCTGTGCAGCTGCTCCTAACATGTATAGGATAAACAGGAGGGAACCCATAAACCAAGTTGGGATGGGTGTAGACTGTAAGTGTAAACAATTCCCAACAGGTATCAATAGGAAGACAGTTCAAAGGGTGTATGCAATATGCATTACAATGAAAAGAAAAAGGAGTCACTGTAAATTTGAGAACAAACGGGTATTATTCACCATTTAGAATGCTAGGCAGGTCTTTTGCAAAATCATACAGTTAAACAGCACTGTATACAATAAATGGGGTGACAACCCGGTGGCACTTGGTGCAAGTGATATATACATGAATATGTACAGTGAATAGTGACGGTGGTGCAAGTGCAGGGGTGAAAACAGCGTGGTCGGCGCGAAGTGACAGTGAAAAATACACAGAGTAATGGCTCCAGGGATTTAAGTAATAATCACTTAAAACAAGATTCAATTCCAGGAGTACAAAACAGGTAGGGCGCCATAAAATTAGGCTGTGTGGTCGACGACGTTTCGATCCTCATCAATCGGGATCATCATCAGGACGGGGTTGTCGGGGAAAGAACACAGTGCTGTGGGGTAAGAGAGGACGAGTCAGGGAAGAACCTAAGGACTGACGGACGCGCGAGTGGCTAGCAGTAGGTAAGCTGCTGACTGGGATACGGCTAGAATTGCAGGTGGGAGATGCCAGGGTTCTAAGTAGGTTTGTAGGTGGGCTGGAGCAGTGCGGCACGCGGCTGGCGACAGGACCTAGGAGTGGCGCTAAGGGGGACGCTACAATTGAAGAGAAGCGCTGCAGGTACAGGGATTCTGAGCAAGCTGTCTGGGGTCTCTGGTGGGTAGCAGAGGGCTAGCGTTAAATTCCGGGTTGGCGCTGCGGAGGGAGACTGGAAGATAAGCGCGGGCGCTAAAAGAGCAAACTGTCTGGGGTCTCTGATGGGTGGCAGAGGGCTAGCGTTAAACCCGGGACTGGCGCTGCAGAGGAGGTCTAGAAGGTAAACGCGGGAGCTGTGCGGGAGGCAAAGAAGCAATAGCTTAATGCATGGCTCTATTGTGGATGAACGGTAAACTTACAGATCCGCTGCTGTCAAAGTCGTGCAGTTGGAGGGGCTGGAAGCTAGGATCCGGAGCTGCACAAAAAGGTGTTTTGGTATTACAGAAGGCGGTAGATTGAGGAAAAATAAGTCGAGCCAAGGTGGCTTTGAATTTACCTGAATGCAGGGGAGACTTGAGTTGGCGGTGGAGATCTGCGTCTGGGAGAGGGAAAAGGGGGTCATTAACCACCAAGAAACTCTGGGAATGGAGTCGCGAACGGAGGTGGCGGGTGGGTATACAAAGTGGCTTACCTGAATAAATCAGAGGTATGCCGGGTGGGTTAATCCAAGGTGTAGCTTCAAGCAATGAATGCGGGAGCGGAGCGCGGACAAAACAGCGCTGTTGAAGAAAGCGGTGGGCGGGGGGTGGGGCGGGAGGCGAGACACTGCGTGCGCACTGAGGGGTAGGGGGAGTGGCTGCTGGTTACCGCGGCAACTCTAGTAACTAGGAAAAGGAAAGGAAAAGACGCGCGCATTCTCCTAACAGAGGCTGGTTGATATGGCAACCAAGGAAGCCGTGTCAGGGCGAGTTGCCAGGGTCTAAGATGGAGCGGGGCAGAGGTTAATAAGATGCAAGGAGATGCATCAAGGTTACTCCGTCATGTAAAGCGAACGATATGTCATCAGCAATTCATAATTACTAGGAAATATATACATTTACATATACACACAGCCAGGGAAAAGAATTAATTATAAGCAATGTAGAATACAGTGGCTGCAGACATTGAATCTCCTAGAGTCTGACATTGGTACATGTAAACATCAATCAAAAAACTTAAAATCGATGTGGAGAACAGCTGTATAAAGTTCAACCGTGTGCAAGCGGTAGGTGGCTGTTTACAAAAATCAATGTTCCACATCAAGTCTTGGACAAGAGGGACTGCAGAATTCAAAGCCACCTTGGCTCGACTTATTTTTCCTCAATCTACCGCCTTCTGTAATACCAAAACACCTTTTTGTGCAGCTCCGGATCCTAGCTTCCAGCCCCTCCAACTGCACGACTTTGACAGCAGCGGATCTGTAAGTTTACCGTTCATCCACAATAGAGCCATGCATTAAGCTATTGCTTCTTTGCCTCCCGCACAGCTCCCGCGTTTACCTTCTAGACCTCCTCTGCAGCGCCAGTCCCGGGTTTAACGCTAGCCCTCTGCCACCCATCAGAGACCCCAGACAGTTTGCTCTTTTAGCGCCCGCGCTTATCTTCCAGTCTCCCTCCGCAGCGCCAACCCGGAATTTAACGCTAGCCCTCTGCTACCCACCAGAGACCCCAGACAGCTTGCTCAGAATCCCTGTACCTGCAGCGCTTCTCTTCAATTGTAGCGTCCCCCTTAGCGCCACTCCTAGGTCCTGTCGCCAGCCGCGTGCCGCACTGCTCCAGCCCACCTACAAACCTACTTAGAACCCTGGCATCTCCCACCTGCAATCCTAGCCGTATCCCAGTCAGCAGCTTACCTACTGCTAGCCACTCGCGCGTCCGTCAGTCCTTAGGTTCTTCCCTGACTCGTCCTCTCTTACCCCACAGCACTGTGTTCTTTCCCCGACAACCCCGTCCTGATGATGATCCCGATTGATGAGGATCGAAACGCCGTCGACCACACAGCCTAATTTTATGGCGCCCTACCTGTTTTGTACTCCTGGAATTGAATCTTGTTTTAAGTGATTATTACTTAAATCCCTGGAGCCATTACTCTGTGTATTTTTCACTGTCACTTCGCGCCGACCACGCTGTTTTCACCCCTGCACTTGCACCACCGTCACTATTCACTGTACATATTCATGTATATATCACTTGCACCAAGTGCCACCGGGTTGTCACCCCATTTATTGTATACAGTGCTGTTTAACTGTATGATTTTGCAAAAGACCTGCCTAGCATTCTAAATGGTGAATAATACCCGTTTGTTCTCAAATTTACAGTGACTCCTTTTTCTTTTCATTGTAATGCATATTGCATACACCCTTTGAACTGTCTTCCTATTGATACCTGTTGGGAATTGTTTACACTTACAGTCTACACCCATCCCAACTTGGTTTATGGGTTCCCTCCTGTTTATCCTATACATGTTAGGAGCAGCTGCACAGCTGCGAGAGTAGTACCCCAGTGTACTTTACCTTCTTGCCTCACTTATATAGGCACACATCGGTACAAAACCTGTCGGTTTGCACAAGATGTCTAAGGAGTCCCTTACTTATTCAGAAGAATACATTCAATCACGTCTGGCAGGCCCTTCCCTACTTTCAGGAGCGTCAACATCTACGTCTACTGCTCAACCCCCAAACACCTCCCGTGTTTTACTGGACAAACTTGAAAAGCTCAAAAAGAAGCAGATCAGAACGGACCTCCATGCACGAATGCTGACGGACTACTTGCGCTCAGGAGTTATCCCTCTTGGATTGCAAATACGCAACACCCCAGCCATCTTCACCCAGGACCCAAGATTCAGAACAAACTTTAGCTATCTAGCCACCACCTGCTCCAGACACTGGATGGTCCTAGGAATTGATACAGCCATCGAACACAGCCGTCTGGAACTAGAAGAAATTGACCAACTAGAAAAACAGATTCAATCAGACACCACCATCACCGACGCCAAAAGTCTATTGGAAAAGATCAATAACACCATCTCCACCTTCAACACTTTTGAAGTGAATAAGAAAGTGACCAAAATAGAAAGGGACATAAAGAACTACAAAGTAGAGAATACGTACCCCTACCTAGACGAGGAATTCTACAACATTCAACAGAACCCTCCAAGAACACGCAACTGGGGCCGCTTCAGGAATAACCAACGGGTCACCTTCTCCGTCTCATCTAACAGTTCTGGAGACGATACAGACGCCTCTACATCCGCCTCAACCTCAGGACCTCAACCACTGTTACCACCAGGTTTTTTAGCCCGAGGCCGGGGCAGAGGACAACCACCACCGCAAAACCCCGCCACCAGAGCAAGACAATACCAGCCTCAAGTACCAGGCAACCGACAGACACGCAATCGCTATTACCAATGGGGGCCCCCCCAATGAATACCACATCTAATTCTAGCGATATGGCTATCCCCATTTTCAATCTGTCTGATCACATCTTGACACATGAAGAAACCACTCTACTGTCGCGTGGACTATCCTTTGTTCCCACTGTTAGAACCAACTTTCTAGAGCTACAATCAAATCTCCTCAAATTCTTCAGGAGAATTCGACTCAAACAATTCTTTGCCAACAAAGCAGACTCCGACACGGGCCCCATCTCACCGTTCCGGCTGCCTTCCACCTTCAACCCTCCATCCAACCAAATGCCACCAGAAATACTGGCGTTTGAGAGACTAGTAATGAAGGAAGTCATGGACCTCAAGGCAACACCTCGGTTCATTCCGTACAACCTACCCCTCACAGAGAAGGAAGCACTTATGTCCCTTAAAAACAACAGCGAAATTGTCATAAAACCCGCGGACAAAGGCGGAGGCATCGTCGTGTTAAATAACACCCAATATGATCATGAGATCGAACGACAACTCACCAACACTGAACATTACCGTGCTTTATCTAAAGACCCTTTGGCGGATATAAAACAGAAGATCTTATCCATCACGACCACAGCCAAGGATCGGAACATTATTACAAAGAAAGAATTTGAATATCTCAACAGTCCTCATCCCAGAACCCCGGTTCTGTATGTCCTCCCCAAAATACATAAGGATGCCAGGAATCCTCCTGGACGCCCCATTGTGTCTGGTTGTGGATCAGTACTGGAACCGCTTGGTAAATACCTGGACGCGATCATTAAAGAATTTGTGCCCATCACAGATACATACATACGTGATACGATGGATCTTATCACCACCATAGAAGACCAACCATTTGACAAAGAATCCCAGCTACTAGTCAGTATGGACATCGAGTCCCTCTACACAAATATCCCCCACCAAGAAGGACTCGAGGTCATTAAAAAACTCCTAAACTCCAGACCTCAACCCAGCCGGGTCCCATCTGACTTCATCATGGATCTCCTAAGGGTTGCCCTACAGAACAATTACTTAATGTACAAGAACATCTTTTACTTACAAGTGAAAGGAGTATCCATGGGCGCTTGCTTCGCTCCGAATTTTGCGATTCTATTCGTTCATGAGATGGAAAAATCCTTAATCCTCAACCCCGTCAATTTGTACCGGCCGCAAATCCATCTATGGCGCCGGTACATTGATGATATTCTACTAATTTGGAATGGAACATCGGACACCCTTGTACTTTTTGTCAATTGGCTGAATACTGCCCAGGAACATTTAAAATTCACCAGCGAATGGACCAAGAATGATCTACCATTTCTTGATGTCACCATTCACGCCGAAGACGGTGCCCTGGGTACACTCCTCTTTCGAAAACCCACAGAACGCAATACTCTTTTGCACTACTCAAGCTACCACCCTAGAGGCTTACGAGACGGCCTACCCTACGGACAGTTCTTAAGAATCCGCCGTAATTGCAAATGGCGTAAGGACTACTTTCGAGAAGCAGATATCTTGGTCACAAAATTAACCAACAGAGGCTACCCCAGACGCCTTGTGACCAAAGCCAAAAAGCGAGCCTGGTACAATCATCGCGAGGATCTACTAGTTCCCAACAGCAACAAGAAGACCATGACCCGAATTCCCTTCGTGTCGGTATACAGCCCGGACAGCAACAAAGTGTCCAAAATAATTAAGAAGAACTGGCCGATTTTACGCTGTGAGGAACAATTCCGCGAGCCCCCCCTTTTCTCCTACCAAAGGGGCAATAACATCGCCAACCACCTGGTACGCGCAATCACATGGGCTACCACCTCAACCGAAAAACACACCATCACCGCTGCATGGGGATTGGAGCCAGTTATCGGACATTTCAAATGCCAATCATGCAGTGTATGTGACCTGACTGCAAACACCAAAGAATTCCGGTTTAATGGCCAAAGCCATCAACTCACGCACCACTCTAACTGCAAAACCCAGAATGTCGTCTATGCCATCCGTTGTCCATGTGACCTACTCTATATCGGCCAAACCACCCAAATGGTGAAACAACGCATAATCCAACACAAAAGTAGGATAAATTGCAAGGTACTAACTGCTCCACTAGTTGCACATTTCTTGGAAAAATCACGTGCGGACACAGATCTCAGATGGACTGTCATCGAGAAACCTACATTACCCGTTAGAGGTGGCAACATGACCGCCCTCCTCAACAGAGCAGAATGTAAATGGATCTCGAGAGTGGACTCGGTGAACCATGGGTTAAACACCTTTGATGAGTGGAACAATACTATTCTCATCTGAAGTGCAACATGAGTCCTTGGTATCCTTGAAACCCCCTGCCTTTACCTTGTACACACATTCAGTTCTCATGCCCATATGTTCCAATAACCAAATCCGGCATGCATTCTGAAATTGTACATATGATAATGTTGCTTGTCTGGGCCTGCATGTATGTTGACTCTGCAGTCCCTCTTGTCCAAGACTTGATGTGGAACATTGATTTTTGTAAACAGCCACCTACCGCTTGCACACGGTTGAACTTTATACAGCTGTTCTCCACATCGATTTTAAGTTTTTTGATTGATGTTTACATGTACCAATGTCAGACTCTAGGAGATTCAATGTCTGCAGCCACTGTATTCTACATTGCTTATAATTAATTCTTTTCCCTGGCTGTGTGTATATGTAAATGTATATATTTCCTAGTAATTATGAATTGCTGATGACATATCGTTCGCTTTACATGACGGAGTAACCTTGATGCATCTCCTTGCATCTTATTAACCTCTGCCCCGCTCCATCTTAGACCCTGGCAACTCGCCCTGACACGGCTTCCTTGGTTGCCATATCAACCAGCCTCTGTTAGGAGAATGCGCGCGTCTTTTCCTTTCCTTTTCCTAGTTACTAGAGTTGCCGCGGTAACCAGCAGCCACTCCCCCTACCCCTCAGTGCGCACGCAGTGTCTCGCCTCCCGCCCCGCCCCCCGCCCACCGCTTTCTTCAACAGCGCTGTTTTGTCCGCGCTCCGCTCCCGCATTCATTGCTTGAAGCTACACCTTGGATTAACCCACCCGGCATACCTCTGATTCATTCAGGTAAGCCACTTTGTATACCCACCCGCCACCTCCGTTCGCGACTCCATTCCCAGAGTTTCTTGGTGGTTAATGACCCCCTTTTCCCTCTCCCAGACGCAGATCTCCACCGCCAACTCAAGTCTCCCCTGCATTCAGGTAAATTCAAAGCCACCTTGGCTCGACTTATTTTTCCTCAATCTACCGCCTTCTGTAATACCAAAACACCTTTTTGTGCAGCTCCGGATCCTAGCTTCCAGCCCCTCCAACTGCACGACTTTGACAGCAGCGGATCTGTAAGTTTACCGTTCATCCACAATAGAGCCATGCATTAAGCTATTGCTTCTTTGCCTCCCGCACAGCTCCCGCGTTTACCTTCTAGACCTCCTCTGCAGCGCCAGTCCCGGGTTTAACGCTAGCCCTCTGCCACCCATCAGAGACCCCAGACAGTTTGCTCTTTTAGCGCCCGCGCTTATCTTCCAGTCTCCCTCCGCAGCGCCAACCCGGAATTTAACGCTAGCCCTCTGCTACCCACCAGAGACCCCAGACAGCTTGCTCAGAATCCCTGTACCTGCAGCGCTTCTCTTCAATTGTAGCGTCCCCCTTAGCGCCACTCCTAGGTCCTGTCGCCAGCCGCGTGCCGCACTGTTCCAGCCCACCTACAAACCTACTTAGAACCCTGGCATCTCCCACCTGCAATCCTAGCCGTATCCCAGTCAGCAGCTTACCTACTGCTAGCCACTCGCGCGTCCGTCAGTCCTTAGGTTCTTCCCTGACTCGTCCTCTCTTACCCCACAGCACTGTGTTCTTTCCCCGACAACCCCGTCCTGATGATGATCCCGATTGATGAGGATCGAAACGCCGTCGACCACACAGCCTAATTTTATGGCGCCCTACCTGTTTTGTACTCCTGGAATTGAATCTTGTTTTAAGTGATTATTACTTAAATCCCTGGAGCCATTACTCTGTGTATTTTTCACTGTCACTTCGCGCCGACCACGCTGTTTTCACCCCTGCACTTGCACCACCGTCACTATTCACTGTACATATTCATGTATATATCACTTGCACCAAGTGCCACCGGGTTGTCACCCCATTTATTGTATACAGTGCTGTTTAACTGTATGATTTTGCAAAAGACCTGCCTAGCATTCTAAATGGTGAATAATACCCGTTTGTTCTCAAATGTACAGTGACTCCTTTTTCTTTTCATTGTAATGCACATTGCATACACCCTTTGAACTGTCTTCCTATTGATACCTGTTGGGAATTGTTTACACTTACAGTCTACACCCATCCCAACTTGGTTTATGGGTTCCCTCCTGTTTATCCTATACATCAGCTACACCCCAGCGCGTCACCCGGCCAACTGAGTTGCGCCGGCTCTTGCGGCACCGTGCCTCGCGCGGCCAACTGAGTTGCGCCCGCTCTTGCGGCACTGTGCCCCGCTCGGCCAGCTGAGTTGCGCCCGCTCTGGCGGAACAGTGTCTCATCCACCATCCAACTGAATTGCACCCGCTCTCGCGGTGCAGCGACAGGCGGCTGCCACGGAACTCACAAAATGGCGGCTGACACCCCGGATTTGGGCCTGGTCCATTGGAGTGGCGCTGGGCTGCCTTGGAACTCGGATGCTTGCCTGCTCGGGCATGAGCCCCACTCTTGAAGACATCCTCTCAGTTCTAAAAATTCTTCGAAAGTCACTGGCCCTCGGCTCCCGCAGGCTTCCGGTGGGGGCCACCGCCACTGTTGCTCGACTATCCCCCATGGATATGCCACTGCCCCGGGCGACCGCCACCTTATCCACATCTGGGATCGGAGGAAAGACTGATTCAACGTGTCGGTGGAGGGATACACCTGCTGTCCCGCTCTCCGGAGTGGCCACAACATTGTCACAAGATGGTGGTGCTCTCGTGCTGACACCGGCCTTTGTACTGCCAAACTCGATCAGCTCCGGTGGGACCTCAGCGGGACCCGGTAGGGAAGATTTTGCCTTCCTCGCCTTTAAGCCGCAGTCCACGCCGCTTGTCCTCTCTGTTGGCGCTAACGAACTTTTTGGACTACCGAAAGGGATTCTGGTCCGGCCGCTAGTTGTCGGAGGCATTTGAACTATACTCTGGACCCACCCGGCCACGCCCCAAAATGGCGCCAGTATGGGCGAGACTTGCAACTCCTTATGACGTTTTAGCTGCGTAGCCTTGATATTATGGGATATGTATACGGTCCTTGAACACGTGGCGGGCGGGGAAGGGTACTGACTGGGCATGCAGACAACCCTGCTGATATTGGTTCTTATTCACTATTGATTATTGTATTTTCAAAGTAATGCTACTCATGATGCTCGCCCATGGTATGCGTATAAACGATTTTGTTGTAACTGATCTTGTTTTACTTTCAATTATAAAATCAACCTTCATTGATCCTGCAACCCTTTGTCTCGTTTGAGTTTTTACAAATAAAATGAAGCAATTTTGGTTATGAAAAATTAGAAAGGCATGGCACATACGAACAATGCGAAAAGAATAGTCAAGATCGGTCGTATTTTTGCATTTCTGCAGCATAAGCAATAGGTAAAAGACTCGGATATTTAGATATATCTATGAATAGGACGATAGACCAGTTCCTCTGGGCTGCAATGGCGAGATGCAAGATACTGCTTCCCACAAAAGATAAGTTAGGCACGTGGTAGGTAAAAACTTTTTCGGGTTTTTGCGTGCTGATGTGCTTTGTACGCTGTCACCCCTCCCCCCCCCCTTTCTCTTCCTCTGCAGGTTAATATCGGAATTTCAGCTGGAGTATGGAGAAGACCCAGAATGCACCGTGCTACACGTAGAAAGAAGAAGAATTGTATGGTATGAATGCACGCGTGGGCCCCGATTTGTGTTGTATGAATGCTCATGTGTGGCGCACGTCTGGGTTGACGGACGAATGCTTTTTTTTGTATGACTGAGGTATGGATCGAGCGGTTAATGGAATAAGAAAAACAAGCCCGAACATGGTACCTGCATGTGAAGGACGAGAAAGAATATAGCACTTACCCTACCTAGGAACGACTCCCTCTCCCTCTCTGGAGCTAGTGAATGGGAGAGTGGCCTACGCCAGAAACTTGAAGGGTTATTGTAGTACCTCGGACCCCAACCGATATCCCAAACGAACGCCCTAAATGACGCACACCAGTGAGTCAACTTAATGTGCAGACTAGATGAGAAAGGTTAAGGATACCCCGGGTTGGGATTCATCTAAAATCCCCCCTCAGCCCAGAAATTAGGGATATTGTCATGTTTTAGATTCACCCCCTCTTCTTCCATCCTCATAGAAAAGTCAGAATTGCACCATCGCACATCCGACAGACACCCCTCCTTTACCTCAACTCGGGTCGACATTTGTTAGATGTTGGAAGGCCCCACCGTGAGTATAAGCACGACTGGACCAGTGTCCGACCAATTAAAAGGAGTAAGTATTTATTGAAGCGAGGTTACCAACAGAAATTGTCTGCTATTAGGAAGGAAGGAGAACGAAGAGCTCGACCCCCGAATGAATTAAATGGAGTACTGAAATTATGCAACACGCATGAAAAGGCTCTTTCGCCAAAAATAGCCCTCCGTTTTATCTTAAGTTTTCGTACTTGATGTATGTACTGTCGCACCCTATCTGGTATTTGTGTTTACGTAAACTATGAATTTATGTTTTCTCTCAGCTTGTGTTTTTCTTTTTTTACGTGAAACTGACCCGTACTGATCTATATGTGTGTGCACTGAATAGCCTATTATTGTACACGTCTCTCTCTCTCTCTCTCCCTCTTTTTATGTTGTACGTGTACTAATAGCCTATTTGGTACGCACGACGCTCTCTCCCTCTGAGGGCTCCCTCGCTCCCTTTTGAATAAATGACGACACTGTACCTCGCCGGTACGGGAATAATTGGCTCTTAGACACGACAGTGTTTGAACAAATTGACAGAAACAAAACGATCGTATTTTTGCCATAGTACTGCCTCTCCTTTCTGTAAAATGATGAAACTTAATTGGCCGAGAAAGAAAGGACGGGTGAGACGACTGATGTCCCCTAATCTGACCCTTAAAAAGGGAACTATATGTCAGTGGCTTTTTTTTTTTTCTCTTAAGTACTTTGGTAACACCACCCTCATCGTTCGGATTACCTCCGCCCATTGTACGAAAATAGAATGTCCGATACGTCCCCGTTCCTCCAGAATGGTCCTAGTTCTGTACCAGCCGTCCCAGAAAATCTTAAAGATTGTAGCTATAGTCCCATGATAACAGCATTTCACAATTTTTATAAATTAACAGACCTTGAAGAAACATAGCTCAACAGGATTTGTTTTAGACAAACGCGAGTCTCTACTGAAGGAGCCGGTTTGAATTCGATAAACTATGTAATTTTTAAACATCAGACTTCTTGCCACGGTCGCAACTATAACAAGAGTAAAACACCAGACAGACGTGTTGTTTGAGAATAAAAATGCTTGCCAACCTGCACTACAGCAATGATGCATGAGTTAACAACATACACCGATGTAAGGATCACTAAGCATCCACCCTATCGTGACCAATGAACGTTTCCCCAACTACTTGGGGTTGGGAGAGAAATTAAAGTGTGTAAACATCTTCCCCTGCCAATTCTCTAAAAATTGTTTTTTATATACTCATTCAAGGATAACGTGCAGTCGTCGGGAGGAGAGAGGCCGGATGTGACGCACAGCCTGGCTGCAGATCGGGGAAAATCCATGACCTCGACCTAGGGGGAGCCGCAAGAGCAAAGAGTTGCGGGACAAGGCATCGTTCTCAGCGTGGAAAGTGAAGGAAAGAAGGGACACCCAGAAGCCCCTGCACGTTGATGAGCCCGTGTCGAAAGTCCCAGCCCATTGTGCCCGATTGATTGGCCCGCTTGCTTGAAATTTCTGCCCTCCTTGGTCCGTTTCAGGTCTGATCCCACTCCACCCTCTCTTCCCTCGGCCTCCCAAAGCACGCCCCCATAAACCCCCCCTTTTCATATGGAATTTTTGAACTTGACTCTGAGGACAAACACAGGACTGTGGTTCAAGAACAGAGAATGGCCACACCCTGCAACGCGAGATCTGAAGTAGAGCCGGACGCGTAGCTCCACCGCCGGTGCTCAACAGCGCCAACGAAAGAGGAAGAACGACGAGAGCCTACCAGTGATGGCTCGCTGTAAAAAGACACTGGACAGATGAACCCTTTTTTGAACATTGCCACCCCTTGACTGTCCCTTGTCAAGTTGAATTTCTCTCCCAACCACTTCATATTGATTACCACCCAAATTGAGTTTTCATAACCTTACATCGGTCGCTTTTCAATTGTACAAGGATAACTAAGATACCTTGATGATTGTAGAACACCAGTTATGCACATGAACATGCTGTTTAGTTTTGATCCCCATGGAGTCCAGACCTCAAGTGACAATAGCCCTTATTCTGCCAGAACATTCTCTGTATGACATCATGCTTGTATTCGAACGAATTTCCTACATCGTCTAAATAATGTCCCCGTCTCCAAGGTCTGACGTATGACACAGCTAATGTAATTTTATATGCACTGCCTCCTCGCCTATCGCATTGACTACATGTGGTTATGTACGATTCTGTCAAACATTTATAGTAGGATTATTTCCATCTACCCGTAATGCATATGGGCTACCAAAGACCTCGATAGACAGCCCAGCCACATACCTCCCTTATTAGTATAACTAAAATGCCAGCTTGTACGTCCTTACCTCAGACATGAACAGAAATGAACTTACTCATGATAAAAACTGGGGACTGTGGAAAATGACTAAAATCGGTATACATAAGCGGCGTTCATTTATGTTCACCACAGCCACTGTTGAAAGTAGAGCGACAATCATGAAAACAGTAGCCACGCCATCTTGTCCCTTTTAGGCCCCATCGCGAAAGTAGGTGGCAGCCATTCTTGTGTCACGACCTCTCTGCCCACTGCCAATAGCCTGCGCGCCTCTCCACCTCACACCCCAGCCTCGCAAGCATTCCCCCGCGCCCCGGCAGCCCCCGGTTTCTCCTGCTTGGACCATAAGCGCACCTCTAGCACGACCCTGTCTCCGAGCCACATCCCGTGCTGAACCCCCTCGCTCTTTCATCTCATTCAAAGAACAGGCCCTTCTTTGATAACCTCTTCCTCCCTGCCCCATTGTCCAGCCCGATCCCGGGCCATCACCTAGCCCGGCAGATGCAGTTTATTGCCCCCTACAGTAGGGCCCCGCGTCACATCAAAGGAGCGGTGGTTAATCAATACCCTCACACCTCCAGATCCGACCGATCGCCCCCTTTCCCGTTCCCAGCAGAATGTCCAGCTGCGCGACAACCACCACATGCTGAGGTCGAGGTGGGAACTCTACTGTAAATATGTGTGGGAACGGGGGTGAAGCAGGGATTCCGAGGATGTCTTTCCGTACATCAAGTATTGACAAGAATGTGTTTCATGTAATAAAGCAATAAACCTGTGTATAAGAGGCCAGGCCTCAAGGATGCGTTTAGAGCACCTCGAGAAGATACCCTGTTGTCTGATTTGACGTGTTCTGCTCCGTCGGAATAAACTCCTGTTTCCTGCCTTCTGTCTCCAGCGCCTGCCTCTTTGTTTGGTAATCTCGAATGGTATGAGAGGCGGCTAACGCCGGGCAAATACTGAAGGGTTCTTGGTCGAATTCGGCCCTACCTTTCAACACAACCAGGGGCCTGGAATGACACGTCAGGCCAGCATAGGGGGTAGGACACCTGTAATAAAAGGCACAATACCCTGCACGGTGGGCACAGAAGCATACAATTAACCACTAGATAGGAAATTGGCCTCACCATAAGCGTATAAACAGTAACCTAGGAGCCAGGCCTAACCTCAGGGAACATCTGGAAACAGATAAAAATGGCATTTCATTAGGCACATCACCTGGCTAGGCGTATCAAACATTTCCCTGGGGGCCACTACCAAATTCTACACTTCTCCCGTGGCCTTTTATGATGAACCGGGGTCTCTGTAGGCAGTTCGGTGGAGGGGGGGCTAACCGGCACCCTGTGGTTAGCTAATCCCCCAGCAGTAACTAGCGGCCTTTACCCGGGTTCTGGGCACTTGGGCCCCGATCAGTCAACAAAAAGGGGGGGAGGCGGACACCGACCCTGTGTCCCGTTGCCCTCTCTACCCCCCACACAGTTAAGCGTAGGCCCCACTCACCGGGCTCCCCTCGATGGCTCCTGCGGGGCTCGGTAGGTTCTGCAGGCGTCCTCTGGGGTCTCCTCTGCAGTAGAGGCCAGGTACCGACAATGTGCCTCGAGGCCCCTGCCGCACAGCACTCAAGTCGCGGGGCTCTCCTCAACACCTGAGCAGCCCCGGGGCACCTCCTTAGTCCGGCGCGGGTCACACGGGGCCCGCAAGGCCACACTCAGGCCGTTGCCACACAACCGGGGCTCCCTCTTCACTCCAGGAGCCCCGCGGAACATCTCCGGCTAGCTTCGGTCCTCCCCTGGGCCCCTCCCCTCTCTCAGGGACCCGGGACTCCTCAGGTCTGGATGGCGGCGCTTCTCATGTGGGGGCGGGCTGGCACCGACAGTGTGCCACGGCCCCGCCTCCTCCACTGGCCCCTCACTCCGGGGCCCAGACCGGCGGGGTCGGCTCTCGCTCCAGTTGCTTCTCCCGGGGCTCCCTCCTCTGCACGGGAGCCCCGCAACGCCTCTGACGACTTCACCCGGGCCCCTCCCCTTCCACACGGGGACCCGGGGCTTCCGTCAGCTTCCTCCGGCGGGGGCACAGACCGGCGGGGTGGGCTCTCGCTCCGGTCACTGGCAATCGGGGCTCCCCCTCAGTCACGGGGGCCCCGCACCGACCCTTCACCTGGGTCCCCCTCCCTCACGGGGACCCAGGACTTCGCTACGCTCCTCCCGGCCTTCCCGGCCGACAGCCAATCCCTGCGCGGCCTTTACAGGCTCGGCCGCATGGACCAATCCGTGCGCGGCGTGGCGGGGGCGGGACGATGACGTGGCCGGGCCCCCGTCACGTGATGCGTGTGACGAAGGCTTCAGGGCCTAGCGCGGCCCTCACTTCACTTCGGCGCCCCTCTCCTGGCACCGGGGGCCGCCGCGACGATGCCCACAGCAGTGGGGGTCCCTCAAGCGCCGGGCCGCGGCAGTGAGATCGGCGACAACGAGGCGCAGTCCTCCAGCAGCGCCACAGTCTCCTCGGCGGCAGTAAGTGGTAGGCTCCCTTTTTAATTAATTAATTATATGGCGGACAGTGCGCCAAAACGAGGGTAGGCTCCTCCAGCTCGATTCCCCTCACAGTGCCCTCAGGCCACACGGCGCGATTCTCTTCAGCAGATGGCGCTATTCACAGAGCGCTGCTCCTCCCTCTGCCCACAACCTCAGCTCCTTTCTCAGGCCACGCAGAGGGGGCAGGAAATTAACTCTTCACCAGCGCTTCCAAATTATAGCTCTTCTTCCAAATTACAGCGCTTGGCAGGCAGGCTTTTCAGCACTAGGGGGCCCCAACAGTCCCAGGGCCCAGCGCTTTCACAGGGCTTCACAGCACCTCAGCCAGCAACAGTTCTTTTGGGGGCACAATCTTCCCCATGGTGCTTCAAAGGGGCCACAGCTTCTCAAGGGGGGTAGACAGTCCCACTCCTCACCTCCTGGGCGCTTCTTCCTCGCAGCGCTGGCGTAATTCCCGGTCCCCACAGTGTCAGGGACCTGGGCAGGGGCCCTCCCTTGTCAGGGGCCCAGGTGACAGTAGAGTAGGGGTTTTTATGGGTGCAGGGCCCAGCTCACAGGCCCATGTGGCGGTAGCTCCTCGCAGCAGGTCCCCTCTCTTTCTTGTCCCAGCGCTGACTGACTCTCTGGTGGCACATCCCCCTTACTTATACCCTCCTCCCAGGCAGTGCCAGAACCTTCTAGAATGTTGGCAAAGCTGGCCAAAACTGGCTCAAGGGGAGGGGTTGAGCACCCTGGGTGCCAGGCTTTCCCTCCAAAAGCTAGGGGTAGCTGGGTAATATTATCTAGACCGCTGACCTATGGCAGTCCAGTGGCAAAACCCATGGCCGTGGCATCCATTTTAAACATAGGACATTTCAGTCAGGTGCATTTTACAATGGGGGGAATTTACAAGTGCTCACACCATTACATAGCATTACAATTTAACAAGGTGTCTCACACCACTCATGGCCTATACAGGTTTAATCCCATGGGGGAGACATTCCAAATTAGGGGGGCAAAAGCGAAACATTTTGGGGGAAAAGGCCAAGTCCAACACACTGCCTCCGAGTAAAGCCTGTCTGCTCATGCCAAGCTACCAAGGGGGTGAGCAGGGGTTATTAAGGAGTGTAATCCCCTTTTCCTGACTTATAGGTAAGAGTCCCTATTTGGACAAAGGTGATAACCCTTACCAACTAGAGACCCCCAGATCTAACACATAGCTTTCGAGAATTGTGTATCTTTAGCTTTATTAACATTATTGTGCCTTTGTGCAACATTATATTAAGTTCTTTCACTTTAAAGATCCAGACCACTCTGGTCATTTAAAAACGTCAGCACGTTAGCGTGTAGGAGGAAACATTGGCGTGAATCAAGTGTTCAGCACAGACCTGTCTTTTTCAAATATTTTTTCGTACACCGGGTGAGTGCAATGCATGTTGCAGCTAGGGTGACCAACCGTCCACAAATTTCACGGACAGTTCGTAATTTTGGCCGTCTGTCCGTTGTCCGTGAAGGATTCTTTATCGGACGCCATTTGTCCGTCATTTTAGCCGGCACCGGTCGCCCCACCCTAAATCCGGCACAGCTTGCCCCCCACCTCCCTTCTTGATTCCGATGCTGTTCCAGACTTCAGATACCCATCAGCATTGGAGAGGCACAGCGGGATGGCACCCCTCACACCTCCAGCCCTTGATGAGCTGTTAAGAGATGCTCGAAGGTGACTGAGAGGAGGAGCTGCAGTTTCAGGAGCAGGAACATCCATTCAGATGCAAACAGCCCTGAATGGTCACGTCTCTGCAGTTTAGAGGGGGCTCAGACAATCCATTTCTACCCAGGGCCCCAAACATCCTAGACTCAGCCAGATTACACGGAGGCAGCACGTGGTTCTCTTCACAGAGCTTAATTACTGTTACTAAATTGTAAGCAAACCTCGATTCTTCAAACATGCAGTCTATCATGTAATAAAATAAAGAAAAGGCACAATCGCACCCACACTGATTAACAAAGTATGGAGGACAATCAGTTCTCTTTGAGTATCTCCTGTAAGTACTGTACATCACAGTGGGGGATGACATTTTGGACAGAGAGCCTGTCTTCGTTGTCTTGTGCAGGAGGGGGCGAGGAGCCGATGATACTAGAATACTGCATGCCCACCCCTGTGCCCACCCTGGTGGATCCTGTTCCCCCTCCTGTGATGGCTCCTGTCCCCCCTCCGCCCGCCTGTGATGGCTCCTGTCCCACCCTGTGGTGGCTCCTGCCCCCCCCGCCTGTGATGGCTCCTGCACCCCCCCTGTGGTGGATCCTGTCTCTGCCCTTGATGGCTTCTGTCCCAGTCCTGGAATGGCTCCTGCAGCGAGGGTGAAGTTCTTGATGGGCCTTTTCTCAAAAGGGCTCAGCTCAAAATGAATATGGAAAGGTGGGCGAGTGAGCAAGTGACAGGATGGGTGGATGGCTGGATGAATTAGTGAAAGGGTAAATGGGTGAATGAAAGAGTGAATAAATGGATAATGAGAGAGGATGGCTGGATTGATGAGTGAGGGGGAAGGATGAATGAGAGAAAATGTAAATAGCTGGATGTATGGGTGGAAGGGTAGCTGGATGATGGATGAGGGGAAGGATGGATGGATGGATGAGGGGAAGGATGGATGGAGGGGAAGGATGGATGGATGAGGGGAAGGATGGATGATGGATGAAAGGATGGATGGATGAGGGGAAGGGTGGATGGATGAGGGGAGGATGGATGGATGGAGGGGAAGGATGGATGGATGAAGGGAAGGATGGATGATGGATGAAAGGAAGGATGGATGAGGGGAAGGATGGATGGATGAGGGGAAGGATGGATGATGGATGAAAGGAAGGATGGATGAGGGGAAGGATGGATGGATGAGGGGAAGGATGGATGATAGATGAAAAGAAGGATGGATGAGGGGAAGGATGGATGGATGAGGTGAAGAAAGGATGGATGGATGAGGGGAAGGATGGATGAAGGGAAGGATGGATGAGGGGAAGGATGGATGGATGAGGGGAAGGATGGATGGATGAGGGGAAGGATGGATGATGGATGAAAGGAAGGATGGATGAGGGGAAGGATGGATGGATGAGGGGAAGAAAGGATGGATGGATGAGGGGATGGATGGAGGGGATGGATGGATGGATGATGAGGGGAAGGATGGGTGGTTGGATGATGAGGGGGAGGATGGATGGATAGATGATTAGGGGAAGTATGGATGGAGGGGTGGGTGAAAGGATGGATGGATGATGAGGGGAAGGATGGATGATGGATGATGAGGGGGAGGATGGATGGATGGATGATTAGGGTAAGGATGGATGGAGGGGTGGGTGAAAAGATGGATGGATGATGAGGGGAAGGATGGATGGATGGTGAGGGGATGGATGATGAGGGGGTGGGTGAAAGGATGAATGGATGGATGGATTATGAGGGGAAGGATGGATGGATGATGAGGGGAAGGATGGATGGATGGATGATGAGTTATGTTATGTTAGTCCCTTTTTTATAGCGCACGAATCACCTGGGGGCATCTCGGCGCTTAACTCTAGAACAACCCAGAAAGCAGAAAGCACGGAAGGTAAGGAGAGCGTTAGAACAGTAGGGCCTTAAGATGTTTCCTAAACATCAGATAGGAGGGAGATTCCCGCAGGGACAACGGCAGACTGTTCCAGTAGTTAGGCGCAAGGCATGAAAAAGCCATGCCCCCAGATCTGCGAAGTCTGGAACGAGGTACCACCAGTAACTGTTTGAGGCTTGATCTCAAAGAGCGTAAGGGGATGTATCTTCCCAGTTTCTTCTGAAGTGGGTGGGTGGAAGGATGGATGGATGGAGAGTGGGTGGGTGGATGGATGGATGAGGAGTGGGTGGGTAGATGGATGGATGGCTGATGAGTGGGTGGGTGGGTGAAAGATGGATGGATGGATGAGTGGGTGGGTGAATGGTGGGTGGGTGAAAGGATGGATGAGTGGATGGGTGGGTGGGTGAAAGGATGGATGGGTGGGTGGATGGTGGGTGGGTGGATGGTTGGGTGGATGATGGGTGGGTGGATGAGTGAAATGAAGGATGGATTGATAAGTGCAAGGGTGAATGAATGGACGTATGAGTGAAAGGGTGGAAGTAAGGATGGATGAGAAAGGGAGGGTAGATGGACAAAAGGATGAATAGATGTGTGAAGGAGTGAAATGATAGATGGATGAGTGATAGGGTCAATGGATGGATTCATGAGTGGATGAGTAGATGGATGGATGGGTGGGTAGATGAATGGATGGAAGGAAGGTTGGCTAAGTGAAAAGGTCAATGGACAGAGAAAGGGAGGATGGATGGATGACTAAAAGAGTGGATGGGTGGAAGGATTAGTAAGTGAAAGGATGGCTGGATTGACGAAAGGGTAAATGGCTGGATGGATGAGTGAATGGATGGGATGAAGAGTGGATGGATAAGTGTACAGATGGATATTGTGAAAGGGTGGATGGAAGGATGATGGATGAGTGAAAGGATGGATGAAGGGATGGATGAGTGAAATGATAGATGGAAGGATACATGATGGATAGGTTTGAAAATGGTTGAATATGTTTGGAAATGGCTGGGCTTACTTATATACTATTGCGCGACCTCTGATGTGTCTGTAAAACTTACCTATTGTCCTGAAGTTTTGTCCTGAATTTTGACCTCCTGTCCTGAATTTGTGTCCTGAATTTTGACCCTTTGTCCTGAATTTTTACACTCACCGTCCTAAATTTGCACCAATGCCAGTTGGTCACCCTAGTTGCAGCGGTTTTAGGATTCGACGGGATAGATTTGGGTTCTTAACATCTATTCACTGTTTGTTTTGATACCAGCATCAGAACATTCTTTGTTAATGACATGAACGTAGCATATGTTTATCGATACGAGTAGCCTTCTCGCATCGTCTTTAAGCAAGAATCACTAGACTCAACATGTTTCAGAGCTCTAGTTCTTTATAATTCTTCATAAACATTGTGAATTGGTGAATGTTTGCTCTTACGTGTATGCTTTGTATTTATGCGACACATGTATTTTTGATTCATGTGTAAATCTATAAGTTTATTTAGGCTGCTACATGATGTCAGAAATGATTCAGCTCTTGTTTTTTTTAATAATTTATAGAAACCCCTGATAAAGGGTCAACTCAGACCCGAAATGCATTGGGTTGCTAAAAAATGTGGACGTTATGTTCATCAAGCAATAAGACCTGATCACTAGAGAATTCAATGAATTATCAAGCAATAAATTGATGACGAAATCAAAAAAGAATTGACTTTTAAGAGTCTCTTATTGATACATTAAGGTTTTACTCAATTTTATGATGAGAAACAATAGTGTTTCAAAGTAAAAGTGCACCCATCTTCCGGGGACTGGTTCGCCTAACTCGACAATCTTTTGTTTTAAGTTGCACGGCACTGCTAGACACAGTGCTCAGGATGGAGTAGCACACAGTTACTGTGGGAGAGCAAAGAAAACTAAGATAAAACGAGTGCACCCAGACTATACATTCTTTATTAATCACTTTCTATCTCTCGCCAGGTTGACTTGGTGACACCACTAGTGAGGCAAGAGCAGTGTCACAATCTCAACTCTGAAAACAAGGTTCTGGTAGAAAAGACCCGTTTGGAACCTTGCTGGAAGAGACCTCATCAAATGATCCTTGTGACCAGCACTAATGTGAAATGTGTTGGTTTGCCATTGTGGATCCATGCGTCGCACTTGAAGTGTCTGAGACAAGCTGATGAAGAAGTGGTAAAAACAGCAACTAATTTAGCAAGTCAGACACCAGCTCGATGCACGGATCCTGAAAAAGAATACGCCCAAATTGAGTCACTGCAAGATAATTCCCCCTCAGGTCTTCTCTGATCAAGTCCTAGAGCTACTGGGGAAAGATAAGGCTATGGATACTCAAAAATTTCAATTTCAGGGAAAGAAACCAAGAATGAAGCTCACTATCTCCAAAACCCCTGGTGATTCTTGGTTTACTGTGATAGAGGAAGATGATTAAATCGAAAACAGTCTCAACCTGTGGCAAATGAAGTAAGTCTACTAGCAGGAGACAAAAACGGTTCTAAAGATGAAGAATATTACTGTGAATCATGCCAGTTGCAAGCACATCAAGTAGTAAGGTGTATGGTGACGAAAGCTGGCATGCAGGAGATCTTTCTTTTTTAATTAAGTGAGCGGCTGCAGAACTGCTGAACTGACAATCATTTTTGCCCCAAATTTTGATACAAGTGATAATAGATAATCTACCCCACACTGGCCAAAAACATCACAACTGAGTCCTTATTTACTTGCTCACAGTTTGCTGAGGTTTTCCCACGCAATCAAGGCTGCCACATCTATGGTTGTGCATCTTTGTACTCCAATCCTCTGCTTTTTGCTCACAGTTTGCAGAGTCTTTCCCATGCAATTAAGACTGATACATCTACGGTTGTGGATCCTTGTATCCCAATCCTCTGGTGTCTCCTGTTAATTTTATCCAGATGATAATCCTGGTCTAAGTAATTGTGCCAAGGGGTTGAAACGTCAACAACACATGAGGACTGATTTTAAATTATGATTGAAGTTTTTGACACTCATTGTTTGGATGCTATGCAAAACAACATATCATCCCAATCAGTCACATGTACATATATTTATGTTTAGCAAAAGTGCACTTTTTATCACATTATTTACTTTTCACTGTGAAGGTCACCTTGCAGGAGCACTTTGTTTTTCGACTAATGTAAATAATGTGTCATATTTTGTGAACTGTCTCTGCACTATTAGAATGTGATTTCCAAAAATAAATGCATTTACCTCATACCTAAGAAAACTTGCAGGAAACATTCTTTGCAATAGTATTGTTGCGGAAGTCAAAGGCTACACTTCCCCCATATGGACTAACTTTTTGATAATAATTGCTCCCGTAGGTCCCTGGGTTACTGGGTTGGTGGCTCCACCGCTAAGGCAGAGGAGCATCGCCCCACTGCCAGGAGCAGCAAAGAAAGGAAAAAATAAAATGATAATAACGAATGGTATTATCATTTTATTTTTTCCTCCTGGTGCGGCAATGCGTGAGGGGGCGGGGCAAAACTGCAGGAGGGGAGTGGTATTCACTCCTGTGCGCAATGACTGTTAGGTCGTGTCGTGTCTAGGCCCAATGATGACAGACAAATAGTTGCATCTCTATAGGAGCTTTATTGGTTACCTCTGTCTGTGTCCCCGTCCCTACTCTAACTAACTCGATCCGCCTTACACTCCTCCTCTTCCCCTCACCCAGCTAGCTCCGCCCCCCAACTACTAGACTGCTGACTACATAACATCTCCCCCCTTCTTAACAAAATAACAGAACGACATGACAGATCAGATTTCTTCAATAAGTCTTTTTGGTTGTTGGATATCTCGGCCGGGTCGCATAGCCATGGTTCCCGTCCTATCTTCTACCAGAGAGTCTCTGATCTGACTCTCACTCTCTTGGTCACCTCAGGCAAACTCTTCAGGGGCGGATGCACCAGTTACATTCGTCAAAGTTCCTTTCATGTCCTGAGAGCATTTCTTAAAATGCGATGCATTCCTGGTAATTCGTCGTTGATCAGATTCCGCCGTGAGCATGGTGCCCTTCTGTTGAGTGACCAGCAAAGGTTCATCTCTAAAACGACAGTCAGTCTTTCTTTGTTGGTCTTGTTTGACAATGACGTAATCACCTTCACGCAAAGATGGAGATCTCGCCCTCCTCTTGGTATCGGCATATGACTTCATTTTGTCCTTGTTACAACTGTCCGTTGCCATCACCTCTCGATGGCTGCGGAGTGGTGACACTGCCCTCAAGGCCCCTTCCCAGGTCGGGATGCGATTTCTCATGGGGCGCCCCAGCATCAATGTTGCAGGACACTTTCCGGTGGTTGAGTGAGGAGTTGTCCTATATGCTCTAAGGACCTCATTGAGGGCGGCTTGCAGGTCCTTCTTTTCAGCAGTGGCTTGCTGGAATGTTTTTTTAAGCGTGGCCATAAATCTCTCAATGGTGCCATTTGCTTGGGGCCAGAGAGGAGTAACTCTTCTGTGTTTAAAGTCTAGGTGCTTTGCAAATGCACTGAACTCGGGCCCATTGAACGGAGGTCCATTGTCTGTTTTCACCTCTCTGGGGACACCCCATGCTGCAAACACTTCATCTAGCACTTTGAGAGTGCTAGAGGCACTTGTGGATGGCACAAACTTTGCGATGGGAAATCGTGAGTACTCATCAATTATGGCTACCACGTATTGTCCGGAATGTAGCGGTCCATAGAAATCCATGGCGACTTCCTGCCACACGCCATCGGGTAGGGTGGTCATTTGTAAGGGGGCAGGTGGATCCCCTTTGCTGGTCAGCTGGCATAGATGGCAATTCTCCAGGGTAGACTCCACCATCTGGTCGAGGAGGGGAAACCACACTCGTTCCCGGAGGGCTCGTTTTGTTGACACTACTCCACGGTGACCTTCATGGGCGAGATTGATGACACCTTGTCGTAGTTGACTAGGAACAACGATCCTCTGACCTCGCAATATCACTCCATCCCTAGTGACGGACGGTTCATCACAGACATGTCGGAATGCTTGCATTTCGTGCCTGACAGCCGGGTCATCTTCGTCTCCTCTAGGATCATGTCTCCACCGGTTGGTCTGAATCCGACGTAGTACTTTCTGCAAGATGGCGACATGCATCGTGGCCTCTCGGATGACTTCCATGGGAATGGCGGGTGGCAGAGCTCGATCAGCCACGAAGTGGATGTATTCCTCAGCAATGGAGGGCTTGGAGTCCGACGATGCGTGAGGGTGACGTGACATGTAGTCAGCCGGGTTCTCCGCCTTCCCGGGTTTGTGAACAATCGTGAAGGTATATTCCTGGAGTCTCAAACCCCACCTTTCAATTCTCTGAGGCATTTTGGATCTAGGGTTGCCGTAGATGGTGACTAATGCCTGATGATCAGTGATCAGGGTAAAGTGCTTGCCGTAGATAAAAACATGAAAGTGTTCACATGCCCACACTACCGCAAGACTCTCCTTTTCAGGTTGTGAATAAGCTTTTTCAGGATCAGACAGACTGCGACTTGCGTAGGCAACAATGCGTCTCTGGTCAGAGTCATTATCATATTGTGCCAGAATCGCCCCTAACCCCACAGGGCTGGCATCCACAGTAATTTCAGTGTTCCGTCAGCAGACTCCACCGCCAGCTTGATCTCTCTGAATGCTTGTTCGCACTGGGGTGTCCAGTCAAATGGTTGGCCTTGCTTCCTGAGAGCTCGAAGGGGATGACTAACGGTTGCATAGTCTCTGATGTAACGGGCACAATAGCTGGCCATCCCTAGAAACAATCTCAATTCACCAACATCCTGTGGGCTCTTGATGTTGTTCAGCGTGGCTATCTTGTCCGGATCAGGTTTCATCCCTGCACTTGAAAAGATATGACCAAAGAATTTCAAAGTGGACTGGTGGAACTCACACTTATCTCTGTTCAACATCAGGTTGGCATCCAGCAGGGCGTGACAAACGCGATTCAGGGTCATGTCATGTTCACGAACATCTGAGCCATATACCAGGATATCGTCGCTGTAGTTCAGCGTGTTGGGGATGTGTTGAATGATTTGACGGATTGCCTCTTGAAAAATTTCCGCGGCCGAGGAAACGCCAAAGCTCAGTCGCTTGAATCTGAACAGTCCCAAGTGAGTCGCAAATGTCGTAATGCAGCGGGACTTGACGTCCAATTCCAGCTGGTGGTAGCCCTTGTTTAAATCCAGCTTCGAGAACACCCTTGCCCCATTCAAGGCAGAAATCATGTCGCTTAGATGCGGCCCAGGGTGATGCTACCTCTCTATTGCCGTGTTGGGCAGGCGCATGTCAACGCACAGTCTCACCTTGCTTGGGGTGCCCTTCTTCGGCACGATGACCACCGGCGACACCCATGGAGTTGGACCATCTGTTCGTTCAATAATGTCTGCTGATAGGAGGTCTTGAAGTTCATCCTCCACAGCTTTCTGTAGATGAAATGGTACACGTCGAGGGTGCTGTGCCACAGGTCTGATCTGTTCATTGATATGCAGATGGATTTGGCACCCCTTCATTTTTCCTAGCCCCTGAAACACCCTGTGAAACTTGCTGGCAATGTCCTGCTCGTCATTGACCTTGAAGAGGATCTCAACTAGGCGGAGGCGTTCCGCAGTTGAAAGACTGAGTAGGCAATCTGCTTCTGGGCCTTTGATGACATGTATGACCGCTGGTATGGTCACAGTGTCATGTTTGAGTGTTGTTGGAAATTTTCCTAAGCAAGGAAGTGGCTTCTTAGACATCCAGGTGAAAACTCGGACCGGTGCATAGGTTAGCGGTGGCTTGGGATTCATTCTCTCATATTCCGTGACCGGGATGTAGTTTAGCGAAGCCCCACTATCCAGCACGAATTTGGTATCATGGTTTCCTACTTTTATGTCCAGGCGTGGATATTTCTTGAGCTGGTCGGGATCTGCAATCATATTCACGTACTCCACTGTGTACTCGGAGCCTCTGGATGATGATCTGGAGTCTTGAGATGGTGATCTCCGCTCCCACCGAGATCTGCGTGACTCCCGGCTGGAGTGTGACGAACCTGAGGACAATGTAGATTTTCCTTGGACGGTCCTTATGTGATGTTTCCTGGTGTAGGAACGAGATGACCTCGTCGGTTCACTTCTCCTCTCTTTGTGATAGTCCCCACACATGGCCTCGAAGTGGTTCGTCCGTCCACATCTCCTACACCGTTGACCCATGGCAGGGCAGGCATCCGCATGCGGATAATCATAACCACACCTATAGTATTTTCTTGTCCTCTCCAGTCTCTTCTCTCTTCGCCCAGGGCCTTGTCTCCTGTGCTCAGTGTGCCTTTGACGAGATGACGGCTTAGGTCTCCACTGCTGTTCTTTCGAGTTTCGGCGGCCGCTGCGTCCCGTTTCAATGCTGGTGGCATGCTCCTCAGCCTGGTCAAAGACACAAGTCATTTCTTCAATGTCATCCAATTCATGGGATTTCCTTAGTAACCGCCTCCTGAGGGTTTCCGAGTGGCACCCGTCTATGATCTGTGATTTCATGGCAGCATCGGTTGAGAAATTATCAAATTCACAGTGTCTCGATAGTCGCCGCAGTCGGGTGATGAACGCACTCATTGCTTCGTCCTTTCCTTGGCGTGCTTGATGAAACGAATGACGTTCATAATCAACATTTCTTTTATGGAGGAATTTTTTGTTCAAGGCCTCTCGCGCCTTGTCATATGTTCCAACATCTGCAGGAGGAAGGTCTTTGATTATCTTGCTTATTTCTCGACCTGCTAGGTTGCGTAGGGCAATCAATTTCTCTTCATCTACTGTTACTTTGGACCCTTTAATGTAGTCCTCAAAATCTTCAAGCCATTCTTGCCACCTGGGGCCCATGCTTCCTCCTGTGGTTAGTGTCAAGGGTTCCGGGGCCCGCAGATGAGATACACCTGTGATAATTGGTTTGACTTCATTTCGCTGCGGGGATGTATTCGGAGTCACCATCGTGATATCACGTGCTTCTCACCCTTTTCTCTGACTCTAATCGGCCTATCACGTCCTGCTCACAGGTGCTCTGGCTAATCAATTACTCTTGTCCTTAGTCACAGTCATTTAACTTTACTCGTGCTTGTTTATGTTGTTGCAGCTGCTCGTGCTTGTTTGGCATTGATTTCTTGTGTTGTTTCAGGCTTGTTTTGCTTCGTTGTAGGCTGCGTGTGTCATTTCTAGCTTGCCACTTGACACGCCTAACCTTAAAATGGCCGCCCTCACACTGCACAAGGGGTCTGTCCTTATGGCTGCCTGACCTTAAAATGGCCGCCCTCCCACTGCACAAGGGGTCTGTCCTTATGGCTGCCTGACTTCAAAATGGCCGCCGTTGCTGAAATCTCACTGCACACGAGGCTCTCTCCCTGCTCATTCAAACTAGGACCAGTTCAATCGGGACTCACCGGCCGCCGATCTCTGGTGCAGCAATACTTCTCCAGGCCTCTACACCTCGTGCCAAAGCCGCCACGGTCAGGTAGGGTTGGGGCGGGCTCCCACCTCGCTTCTCGGACTCTCGCGCTTACTCAGCAACACTGTGCCAAGTCCCACTCATCGGGGTCAGACCTCGATGTCGTGTGCCGCTTGGGTTCCGTTTTTTGCCACGCTCACCGGCACGGGTCCGCAGGCCTTCTAGGGACAGCGCTCACAGTCAGGGCAATCACACGTTGCTGTGGGTGGCAGGCAGAGTCGGAGTGGGCTCCCGACTTCTGTTTCTTCAGTGCGTGCCAACTTGCACGCATTGGGCGTGAGTCGCGTCTTGGCGCGAACAGGTTCTTCTCTTCTCGAGCGTCTCGGCGCTCATTCCCTCGGCTCCTTTTGGCTCCCTCACAGTCGCCTGACTGGGGATAAGGTTACCTGCTGCTGGCCTCTCACATCAGGCGGCAGCTTCACTCTGCACAGCGGTGCTGCACTTTCTGGGCACTGCTCGGGACGGGACGCTCCTGTAGGGTTCTGTGGGTGGTGGACACACCGATCCCACCCTCGTCGCCAGTTGTCGTGTCTAGGCCCAATGATGACAGACAAATAGTTGCATCTCTATAGGAGCTTTATTGGTTACCTCTGTCTGTATCCCCGTCCCTACTCTAACTAACTCGATCCGCCTTACACTCCTCCTCTTCCCCTCACCCAGCTAGCTCCGCCCCCCCAACTGCTAGACTGCTGACTACATAACAGGTCGGTCCTCTCGGGCCGCCCAAAACAGTCATGCGCACTCCCCCGTTCTCCATGGAGGCTGCACCCCTACTTCCCTGGCTGAGTCACGGCGCTCAAAGCGATCGCAATGCTCCATTGGAGCTGATTGGCTTTGGGGTGGGAGCATGGCTGCCTGCTTCCTGTTCCTACCTGGAGCAGGATACAGGCAGCAGGAGAGAATACGCAGGACCTGGCGGCAAGGTGAGTTGTATTTTATTTGTTTTGTTTAAAAGCAATTGTCTCGTCAGGCTATTGTTTTTCAAAATAATTCATAAATATCATGCATATTAAGATGTGCTTGCAGTGAGAGGTCATCTATTCGTCTGTTGAATTGTCATTCACGTTTTCCTTCTGCCCTCCACAGATTACAGCATGGAGTAATGGGTCAGCTCACTATATCCTTGGCTTTGAGTGTCTGCACAAAATATTAACATTAAATCCCAGCTATTTCTTTTGACAGGTGTATGAAGCGGGTGACCTTTGGGTGAGGCTCAACATGTGATGTGTTATCTATTTGTAACAGTTAATGTTGCAGGTACTGCTGTAATCATTGATATGTCACAAAGCATGCAACCTATATGATACTCGGTTCTAGACTATTCTGTTGTTTGCTCTTGGCAGACTGTATTTCTGTAATGGTACATAAATTCACAGAGTATATTTTTCAGATGCTCTTTTGCAGTCTAAGAACTGCTGCACTAGTTAAACCAAAATCCACATTAGCAACATTGTTTATTCTCAGGAAGTACCTGCTGATGAAATGGTGTTAATCGTTCCAGCCACGATTTCGAAAAATGGCACGTAAAGTGCACAGACTCATTTAGGTATAATTTGATTAGTTTTTACATCTGCTAAGCGTATATGCTTGCATTAGAGAAATTTATGTCACACTAAAAGCTAAATATTTACAGCCACAGACATAAGAAAATTAAATTTGAAATGCTCGCCTTTTGCAGAAAACCCAGTTGCACAATATTGTTAAACTTCATTGAATGCGAAAAGTGTTTGCATGATATGCAGACTGGTCTGCTCGAAATGATTTGATAAAAAAATATTTTCTTAAATGCTTAAAGTTTCTTGCGCATTTCCTTGTATGGTTGTATAGCATTTACAAGGTAATAAATTCCTTTGGTTTTTTTGAAGATTCATTTTCTTTTCATGTCTGGTAATTATCCACGAGTCGTCAGGGATTTCTAATAGACATGTCTCTCCACTACCCCACTCTGCATGCAGATATCATAAACCCAAATAAGTCAAATTTGAAAGTTTTAGACCAAATCTTAATGTTTTACCTTGTGGAAATAAAGGTTTTCATGCGGTGCCTGTTCTGTCTGGCAGTGAGTAAAAGTGAGGACAGGATTATAAGGTAATGGGAACGGAGGAAGGGAAGGGTTAGGGAGAAGGAGGTGGGAAAGGCGGGAAAGGGGAGAGGAGTAGGTAGACAAGCCGTGAAAACAAAAAAAAGAGTGGGGTGTATTTTCGTTTTCTGTTTAATAAGATTGCATCTAAACCTGAGGCAAGAACTTAATTGTATAAACATTTACTGTGTTCCCGTGTGGGTCATCGGAGTATTCCCCAGGGCGAGGTAGCTTCCGTTTGCTATTCCTGTACTCATGGGAGCCAGGGGTAGGTTATTTGTATGAGAATCTGTTCAGTGGTTCTCGGTGGGGGACAGAGGGAGCTGGTCTGTGAGTGATATGGTAATGCAATATAGATGGGGGTGGGGTGGTTTCTGTTAGGAGGCTAGCGCACTGTGAACGAGGCATGACAATTTAGGACACCGTAGTTTGGCTAATGCGGTTTAAGATAATTTCCGCTGGGCAGGGATGCTCCAGAGAGAATGGAGAAGGACCAGTATCTGAAGTGTGCAACGTAGATAGTACACATGCGGCATTTTGGTGCATAGTGCATGGATGTGGGCCCAGTTTCAGTAGTGGTAAACTGAGGCTTAAGTTGTCTGTGTAGGTACCTCTATTCTCAGCCAGACAGGCTCCCCAGGTCTTCTCGTATGCCAAGCTTGTAAATTGCCTTCTCATGTAGTGCCACTCTGTAGAGCTCTATAATCCAGTCAGTAGAAGTAGGACTCGTGGGTTGCCTCCTGTGATGTAGCATGTTGTTGGCATTGCAAGGGATATGGCTGGCCATAAGTATATATGTACATCCAGATCGGGGGTATCAGACGTGTCATGAAGAAGTGTCAAGTGGACAGATGGCTGGAGATAACTAGGGTGATGTCTTTTTAGTGGAACCATACCGTTGCCCAGTAGGGTTGGAGCCCTGGGATGAACCATAATATGGTATAAGTTACAATCCTCTGCATTGCACCTCCAGCAGCCACTGTGTACCAAAAGATCCATCCAATTCAGTCTCAGCGGAGACCAGTACTATTTGTAGAGAATCTTGAAGTATAGACAGGGCACAAGTCCTATAAAAAAGAAGTGGGGGGACTGACCAATTAAGACAATATGCAAATGACCTCATGACGTCACGACATAGCGCTATAAAAGAAATAAAATAGTGCTACTTAAATTATATGTGCAAATACTGGGACAGACTAACCCATCTGACAGTCTTACAGTGTCCGCATTTATATAGAGGGACAGAACAAAGGCAAAAGCGTGCCTCTCTTAAGTACCTGTGAAGAGAAGGCAAGCTGTGTGCCTTTCTTTCCCTCTGTGGCATTTACATTTAAATGTAAGGTTCCAGGCGGCCCCCAGTGACCATATACATACAAAAGGTGGCCAAATGGCCCCTTAACTTCGGCCCAGCTGGAGGTGAAAAAAGGCTCTCTCGCTGCCTGCACGTTGCTTCTGGGAATGAAAAGCAAGCAACGTGCAGGTGCTGCTGAACATTTCCTCGTGTCTGAAGATTAAACCGGGACAAGTTCAGCATATTTCTGTGGGGCCCAACTTCTTGGCAGGGGGGACGGCATCCACCCTGTGAAAAGAGTGGCAGGACGCTGTGTATTCGCGTGTACCCCCGACTCGAGCCCAGAGTATAGAAATTTCTCGCTGGACTCTCAGAGAACATTGTCATGGTCTAAGAGTAGTGCTGAGCAGTCTTCAGGGGAGCATTCTCTGCCTAGGGTCACCTGCCACTTGAGTCTAATATTGGCGAGTGTGAGGCCCAAGTGTGCGACCTTAAATAGGACTCCTTCCAGGCCTGAGTTCATGCCCTGATAACGTCTTCAGAGTCGTAGGTGCTATAAAATAGGGAACATTGGGAGGACAACTGCCGGGGGACAAAGGCCCCCCTCAGGCACATGTCTTCTGGTGGTGTTTCCATTAGTCCGCTTGGGTGAGATAAAATTCACTCCTAAGTGCTCAGAACAGTTTAAGGGTTTCTTCATGGAAGGGGTGTGGCGCCGCGGCCAGGGCGACTGACGCTGGAATCTGGGGATCAGGGTTCGATCCCCGGATCCGGCGGCAGGTTAGCCCAGCACCATGTGACTCTGGGCAATAGCTCACTTAATCTTCCCGACGGCCCCCAGCGCCTAGAGACCCTTACGGGTGATTGTGCGCTTTACAAATGTGGATTATTATTATTATTATTCATTAAGTAGCTGATCTGTATAGTGGATCCGTTTTGCCTGCGGCGACTCCTCTGCTATAGTGGAGGAGTGTCACCCCTCCCCCCCGCCAGCAGCTGCAAAACGTGAAAAATAAAACAATAATAAACCATGTTTATTATTGTTTTATTTTTCTCCCTCCGTGAAGTATTGAGGGCAGGGGATGACAGGCACTGAGGGGGACTGGTGGGCACCGTTATCAGTTCGCATGACAGCTTGGCCGACCGTCTCAGGCCTCCCAAACCGTCATGCTCACTGGAGCTATCTCCAACCCGAGCTGCATTGTCGGTTTGGAGACAATAGGCACAGGCTCCCAGTCTCCCCGGGAGTGCAAATATATGGCGCTCAGGCCAATCCTGACGCTGCTTTCATGCTGTGAGAGCAGCGTCACGATTGGCCGCAATTTATTTTTTGTTTTGTCCCCCTCTTATTCCCTGCCACGTTACCCCGATACCAGCTGCGACTGCATATTGTTTGCCACAAATCACATTAAAAAGGTTTATTGGCTATGCGTTTAGCCACACTGTGCCATAATGGTGCTTTATTGTGTAGAAATGGAAAAACAACAGTTAGTTTATGTGCAGTTCTACATGCTGTGGATGGGATTTCCTTCCAGGGGTGATGTGAGGGTGTGAGGTAGCTCCCCTTTGACACTTGAGATATGAATCTAAAGCTAAACCTAGGTCAGGGCTTTCTTTGGGTTGTACAAGTAATAGGCCAACTGGGAGAGGTGGAAAGCCAGGTTATATATGATTACATATGTAGCAGTCAAAAAAAACCTTCCAATGTGTTGTGTAAGAGTTTAGGAAGCCTGCAGTCTGGACCTACAACCTCTCCAGATGTAGAATCTAATGTCTGCTTCAGTGCCTAAGAGCAGGGCACGTGGGATTCTCAAGGGAAATGTACTGAAAACATAATTGTATCTAAGTTCTATTGTCATTTTAATCGTTTGTAAGTTACCCCAGAGTAAAAGGCGAAGGTGTTCCCACTTGAGGAAGTCCTGATCGAAACGTGCTGTTAGGGGGAGAAGGTTGTCTTCTACTATTCGCGTTAGACCTCCTTTACCAAGGTATCGAAGCCCTTTAGGCACCCACTTCATATAACATTTGTGGAGACAGGACTTGGTGGTCACTTTCGATAAGGGGAGTGCCACACACTTGGTTAGTTGATTTTGTAGTTAAAAAGGTGTTTGAATCTGTCAATAATGGTCATCGCTGCTTCTTGCGAAGAGTCAGGTCAAGATAGAAGAAGCAGGCATATAACGGTTTTATTCATCCCACAGAGTCAAGCTTGAGGGCCGGCTACAGTAGGGAGTCAGCCCTGCTTGGTGTCACCGAACAGCTAAGGCTCCTTCTAGACAATAGACCACTGCAGCCCTGAATTTTTTAGATCACAGTGCCTCATTTTATATGATCAACCACAATATATTGCTTCAAAGACTGACCAGCACTGACCAGGCTAAGGTAATATTTGCAGGACCGCTCATTCCAGGTTTACACTAAACAACACTGCTCATAACTTTATCTACTTCCGTTGGGCATTCCACAGAGTTCTACACTCAGCCCGACCCTCTTTGATATTTATGTACAACCATTGGCGGAGACTGTAGAGAACTGCGGTCTCGCTTTTTTACTACTTTGATGACCCCCAGATTGTTATATTACTGTCATCCAATGAAAATCACAGTGCTAATGCTTTAAACAGATGCCTCATGAAAGTGGTTGCCTGGATAAATAGTTATTCCTTCTAACTGAACGGTTTTGTGGCTGGAGGCTCTAGGTGTAACTCCTAAGTCACTCAGTCCATGTAATTAAAAATCTTGTTTTTTGCTGGATAAGAAACTCTCAATCAGCCATCAAATTACAAGGCAGTGGTCACCTGTTCTGGAGTGCTAAGATGGAAGGAAAATCCGTGGCTGCCTACCTGCTTCGGCTCAGAGAACAGTGATCCAAGATTTGATTATTTCCAAACTGGATTATGGGAATATCCTCTACTGAGAGGTCACTAAGTGCATCACTGAGGCGGCTTCAGATAGAACAGAACTCAACTGCAAGACTATTAATTCACACCCCCCCCCCCCAACATCCTTCTACTGCTAGGCTTCTACAAGATCTCCACTGGCTTCCAATTGAGAAGTGAATCCACTTTAAAGCTTTATAATAAATGCCCAAACTCATGGCGAATTCAGATCCCCCAAGTATCAGATCTCTAGTGCTGCCTTACAAGCCAACCTGCACCTTGTGCTCTTGCTAAACAAAGCTTTCCACAGTCCCAAGAGTGAGGAGAACCCGTCAAGGGGGCCACTCTTACTCCTACCTGGGTCCTAAGCTGTGGAACCTATTGCCGATTTCTTTGAAATCATGCAAGTTGAATACTTTTCGAATACTGTTAAATGCCTGTTTTATTTTAGATGTGCTAGCATTAGTTTTCAGACACATGTACCTTGAAGTACTTAGCGCTGGGAAACCATAGTCTGGGTAGCCATGCGCACTACAAAACTTCAATAATAATATTAGCACCTTTATTTCTTCTCCACCAATGTGAATTCTTTGGACCTCTGTTGAGAGGCATTGGGCAGTAGACAGGGATTCAAGAGCCAGGAGGAATAGGAGAGGGGAGAGCAGGCAGCCATGACAATTTCCTCTATGTATCTGGAATGTAGTAGATATCTAACCCCCACAATTGACAACTGCTGTGTGGGTGTCATAGAGAAGAAGGGCCTTTTAATGAAATCTTCTCCACATCTCATTTTTGACATCACCTGGAAGAGATAAGGCCATTCCACACAGTCAAATGCCTTATCAGTCTCTCTCTAGAGTGAGAGAGCAGGTCTTTCTTATGAATCGTCACACACATACCATAGTACATGGGCCAGAGTGCAGGGGTGGTTATGAGAGTTACGACCTGGCATGAAACTAACTTACAATGTGTGGATTACTTGGGGAATTACCTTTCTAGTCTCATTGCATTGCAAAGATTTTATGGTCAACATTGATTAGTAAGATTGGACAGTAGCTGGCGTATTCAAGGGGCTCTTTTTTTTTTCTTTAGAGATGATGCTAATGGTGGCTTTATTGGATATTGCTTCTAATGAGCCCGCCTCCGCCGCCTCCTGATATGCCTGCGACAGTGGAAATACCAAGAGAGGTGTACCTGTTTTCCAGAATTCACTGGGAAAGCCTACATCCTCATGAGATAGTATGTTAATAATTTTTTTGTATAGCGCTCGACTCGCCCGGGGGTATCTCAGAGCTGACTAGCAATATTCCTGAAACTGAAAGGGGAGCAAATGAAACTAGAATAGGAAGGCTTTGAGCTGTTTCCTAAATGTGCTGTAGATGTCCATTTTGCGAAGGAAATCTGGTAACTCGTTCCAGTACCTTGGAGCTAGGTACGAAAAAAATTGTCCTCCAGAGCGACACAGCCTTATGCGTGGTAATTTTAGGAGATCTTGCGACCCCGACCTAAGGTTTCTGTGAGGTACATATTTGGTGAGTCTCTTTTGGAGGTATTTGGGGCCTCTTCCTTTAAGTGCTGTATAAGTGAGACAACAGATATTAAAATATGATCTTTTCCTCACTGGTAGCCAGTGGAGTTCGCGCAGTAAAGGAACCGATGCGGTGCCCGGTGGACGATTCATTACCATTCTAGCTGCAGTGTTTTGAATCACCTGCAGTTTGTTCAGCAGGGTCTCTCCAACCCCTGCCAACAAAGCATTGCCATATTCCAGTCGGCTGTTGACCATAGCCTGGACCAAGGTTTTTCGATGGGTTGTCGACATAAAGGGGAGGATTTTGTGCAGCAGACGCAGGCTGTAGTAGCATGAGCTGGTTGTTGCGGCAATGTGGTCTTTCATAGATAAAGGCTGATCAAGTTTTAGCCCTAGGTTTTTAACACATTGGGTCGGGACTGGGGCTGCTCCCAATTGGGCGGGCTACCAGTCATCCGACCAGCTAGCTGTGGCTTTGCCCATTAGCATAATCTTGGTCTTGCCAGGATTCAGCTGGAGACAATTCTGCGTCATCCAGTTGGTGATTACAAGCATACCTTTGGCAAACTGTGCTTTCTTAGCTACTGTATCAGTGCCGATCGGGAACTTGAGCTGAGTATCATCTGCATAAGAGATGATCTCGAAGCCCTGTTGTTCTGCAATCCCTGCCAGAGGAGACATATAAATGTTAAATAAGGTTGGGCTTAGGCAGGAGCCCTGAAGGACACCTCTGTCTAAGCTAATTGGGTTACAAAGATGAGAACCAAGCATGACTGTTTGTGTTCTGCCGGACATAAAGTTTCGTAACCATTTTAGGGCTGTTCCCAGGATTCCACAAGAGGCCAGTCTCTCCGCTAGCATTTTATGAGAGAGGGTGTCAAATGCTGCAGAGAGATCTAGTAGCAAGAGTATTGCCGATCCACCTTTATCTGTTTCTAATCTAAGCGAGTATGTGACTGCTAAAATGGCGACTTCTGTGCTAAAACCCTGTCGGAATCCTGAATGTGAGGGGTCTAAAATTTCGTTTTGCTCCAGATATTGACTCAGTTGCTTATTAATCATACTCTTCAACACCTTAGCCAGTAAAGGTAGGAGGGAGATTGGGCGGTAATTGCCAGGTTCTCGTGGATCTGCCGTGGGTTTCTTCAGGATAGGACGCACAAAAGCTTCCTTCCAAGTACTAGGAATCACCCCGGATGATATGGATGAATTGTATAGTTGGAGAATAGCTATCGCACAACTAGTAGCTAGAAGAGCCATAATCTTAGGTGGACAGAGATCGGTTGGTGAACCCGATTTAGCTGAGGCCAGTGCTTTTAAGACATCCTCTAGGGTAATTGGGTCAAAACAGCCCAAGGTGTGTCCTGTCCTTTTATCCAGATCCCCCTGCCTGCTCGGGCTATCCAATGCATGGGCGATTTTCACTGGAAAGTTATCATATATTCTAATAATTTTTTCTTGGAAGTAGCTAGCAAGCTGATCACAAAAGTCTTGAGTTTCTAAAGGAGATTGCCTGCAAGCATGAGGAGACACAACATCCTTTACAATGTTAAAAAAGGGCTTTGGGGGCATTGGCAGCACCTTCGATTTGGTTGAGAATTAATTGGAGTGTAGCCAATTTTAAGTTGGAGTGGTAGATGGTCAGGCTTGTTTGAATTGCGTCCTATCAGGTATTGTTTTACTGATGCGCCAGACTCTCTCCAGTCTTTTGCATATGGATTTTTCCTTCCTAAGTTCACTGGTGTACCAGGGGGCCAATGGGAGGCTTTGTAACTGGACTATATTTTTATTAGGGATCACTACGTCCAGTGAAATTTCGAAAGCCTTGTTGAAGCCTTCCAATGTTAGCTCATTTTCCCTATCCCTTTTGCCCACTTCTGATTGGAACACCTCCTCAAAGGCTTTGACTGAGAGATTGCGCCAGGATCTGAGCATGATTCGCTTCTTGCCCGTATTTAATGTGGTGATCTTGGGACAGGGCAGTTTGATGGTAAAGCTGATCAGCGCGTGGTCAGAACATGCAAGAGGCTCTGGGGGGTTGCAGGCCAGATGGTCAATATTGGAGAAAATAAGGTCTAGCGTGTGCCCCGCAGTGTGGGTAGGACCAGTCACTCTTTGGGACAAACCCAACAGATCAAGAGTGGACATGCATTTATTCACCTCCAAGCTCTTTGGGTTTTCACCATGGAAGTTAAAATCCCCCAATAGGAGGAATTTGTTAGCAGCAAACACATGCATAGCAATTAAGTCTGTCAGTTTATCTACAAAATCTGTCTTCACGCCCGGAGGTCGATATAATAGAGCACCATTCCAGCTATCTGTGGGTGAAGTTGTGATCTTGAAAATTCCTAACTCCAAGCTATCATTTCTTAGTGTGGTAATCCAGTTTATAGAAAGATGATTCTTAAAGGCTATTGCTATCCCACCGCCTGTCTATCCCTCCCTATCCAGATGTAGAAAAGTATACTTATCGGGGATGGCCGTTTCAATAAGTGGATAGTTGGTGGCGTTTAACCAGGTTTTCGTGAGAAAGCAAATATCTGGGGAATGCGATGAAATCATATCACAGATTTCAAAAGGGTGCCTAGCCAGTGACCTCACATTACATAAAATGCATTTTAGGCCACTGACGTTTTGCTCTCTTAAGTTGTTGAGATCTACGTGTAAGCAGCGCTGATATGGCCTTTCCACCTACTCCTCTGTGATATCGCCCTCTAGAATGCAAGGCCATCATCCATAAGAGAAAGGAGGCATAGCAGCATCAAAAACTCATCTGTTTGGTCTTGAGTAGCAGAAGACTTCGACATATAGAGAGGAGTAAAATGATGTTACCTCTCGATGTGTGAGCAAGGTACCATTCATATGTGAATGGCTGGAATGGCCATCTGTGATTCTTGATGGCCCAGTTCAGTGGCCAGTAGTCTGCATTTTCTCCTTGGTCATACCGGCGCTATTTTAGTTTCACAAGTGCTTTTTCAGCAACATCAGCGAAAAATGTCTTGAAGTGTAACTTGGCCAGCTCTAGAGGCCAGATGTACAACCATGTCATTTAGCGACTCGCAAATTGCGCTCAATTGCGAGTTGCAATTTGCGAGTCGCTAAATGCCATGTACAACAGTGTCTGAGACACTGCTAGCGATTCCTAATGGGGTCGTAAATTGCATGCCTCATGCATATTAATGAGGCACTCGCAATTTGCAACCCCATTAGGAATGGCTGGCCCTCTCTGGTATGGTGGCCTGCTGGGTTCAGCAGACCTCCATGTCTGGGAGTGCCTTTTCTTTCTTTATTTTAAATTAAATATTTTTTTTTCATTTTTTAAGTGCTGGTAGTGGTCCCTGGAACACTGCCTGCCCCTAAAAAATATTTTCCTCTGCATTCGCAAAGGGGAAGGGGTCCCCTCGGGACCCCTTCTAACTTGCGAGTGCTTTACCACCCTCTTGAAGAGGGCAGTAAATTGCGAATGTTTTGCGACCGCAATTGCGGTCGCAAAACATTCTTGCATAGGCCTCTGTCTCGCTATTAGGAAGGGACGCCCTGGGAATGCCCCTTCCTAATAGCGACTCGCAATTTCTATTAAGCGAGTCACAAAAAAATTGCGACTCACTAAATAGGGATTGTACATGGCCCTATTAGATTTTGCATACACAAACTGGTCGAAACCTGTTTACGCATGCAAAAAAGGGTCATACATCTGGCCGTAGGTCTTTCCGGTGATCAATAGTACGAGAGGCTGTATAGCGGTGCTGCAGGTCTCTCTCTTGATCTGTTGTGGGTCAGCACGGGCATTAAGTTTCACAATAGTGGAGTCCCGCATCAGTGACCGTCTTAGTGTTGCCTTACCAGCTGCCCATAGATTTTTATGTGTGGTCACAGAGCTCTTGTTGCCTATCAGGTAAGAACAAATTTGGCCCCGGAGTTGCTGTTTTTGTTTCAGCAGTTTATAGGTGAAAGGCCTTCATTCAGTCCAGTGAACCGGCATAGGTGGGGATAAACCCAGGTCTAGTACTAATCGAACCAGCGAATGGTTGGCGATGTAAGGCGCCGGTATTTCTCAGCAGGCGACGGAGGGCAGTGATGGATTTTGGAGGAGTAAATTGTCTATACAGGATTGAGGTTTTGTGGGCAGGAGAGAAATGTGTGTTTCCTACCCATAGGATGGAGAAGGTGATACGCACCTACCAAGGCGTGGTCTGATAACAGGCCTTGTAGATCACTTTGTCTACTCTATTGTGAATTACTGGTCCGCTTGTCCTGTCTCGGATTGAGTCTGGGGTCAGATTCCGATCTCCTATAAGCAGGACGGTATGGTGTACTTCAATGATGGTATGGGATAGATAGTCTAGAAAATGGGCCTTGTCTGTATTGGGAGCATAAATTGAGAAAATAGCAAAGAGTCTGTCGGGAAAGCAGATCTTGGTGAAGATCCAGTGGCCCTCCACACCCATCCATGGTTTTAGTATCTTGTAAGGGAAGTTACATTAAATGAGAATGCCTACTGCTACTGGAGACAATACCCACCAAGCCTTGTTTGAGCGTTTGGAATTCCATGGGGAATAGGTGGGTTTCTTGATTGAGTACAATGTTGATACGTTGTGTGAGTAAATAGTACAGTACTTTCCCTCACTTCATATAGTGAGATAGACCATTAATGTTTAACATCGGTAGTGATAGAGATGTAGACATCTCCCTGTGTTGGTTAATGGTAGATTGCCGTTGGCTAGATGTAATCCTATCAGTAGTTTGAGGTGTGGAGGGGGGGCGAGATCTCCTAATATATTGCAAGGAAGATGAGTAGTGGGATCGGTTGGGATATGTGTCGGCTCAGATACAAGAGGTGAGGGGGAAGAAACCTTTGAGTCTCAAGCTAATTCATGTGCTTGATAGTGCCCACTACCTCTCGGACAGTACCAAGGTATTTGCAGGGTAATTCGTAGAGGGGTTAGGAGCTTGTTGGGTCACGACTGACAACCGTGAGTGGGCCATAGATGCTATACTTAATGCTCGCCCCTCCAAACGGTCCCCCTCCCCACCTGAGCATCCCTACCTAGACACCATGCAATAATGCAATACCCAGGCGGCCAACACCCAGCAGAGCAAAGTACGACACAGTGTATCCCAGTTCTACTGCCCCGTTAGTTCCAGTTTCTGTTATTACTGGCGCATAACAGCCCCTAACACATAGGGCTAATAATGAGAGTGCACATCACATCCCAGTACAAAACACAGATTACCTTGCATGAATGCCGATATCGCCTCACCACTCATCCCACAGCAACATCACCAATTGATGGGACTGTGCAGAGGACCATACAACACAATGCTATCCAATTTCAGGTTCAGGTGTAAAAGGAATGTAATACATCTTTTTTGTATTAATGTCACCGATACTGATGTACTGATGTGATTTACTTAATCAAAGAAAATGCCAATAAAAATTATTTTGTAAAAAAAAAAACAGCCAGTGGTTTATCAAAAGGGATAGTATTGGGTGCCCGGAGAGGGACTGGTGCAAGAGCACAGGATAAATCTGTGTTTGGTAGTTGGTGTGAGTGTCAAGGGGTCGATACACCAAGTAAACCGGGTAATGTTGCCCAACTCAGTCAGTTGATCTAGATATGTAGGTTTTTGAGGTGACTGAGCTTCTTCTTCGTCTTCATCTTCATCTAATGCTCTTCAGCCTTCAGAGGTTGCTGGAGTGCGAATTTGACTTGTCTTTATTTCTGTTCTTACCAAGGTCCTCTACTATTTGATTCAGACTAGGGGCGCTAAGGTATAGATGGCTGATGATGCTACGTGGGGGATGAGGCAGCGACCAGGTCGTGGCTGTGGTGGAGGTTGTAGGGTTCTGAAACAGTTTTGGAGTTCGCATAGCCATAGATCATTCATCAAGGGCATCCATGAAGGGCTCCAAGTCATTTTTGTCAAAGAATGCTTTGAGTTTCCCGTCTATGGTGACAAATTTACCTGCAGGGTTCAATCAGTCATATTTAAGGTCCCAGGATCGAAGACGCGGTCGGAAAGCCAGGGATTGTTTTCTGTTTGGTGGTAGTGACTGAGGAATAGTTAGCCGAGAAGGAGATTTGTGGGCCTTCAAAGAATGATGGAGATGGTTAGCATTTTGCCGCTAAAAGGAAAGCCCTGGTGGGCTGGTGTCGAAGAAGGCAGGCGATAATTGGTCTGTGTGAGCTTGTTTGGGTGATAGAGCAGGCCTGGACACGGTGCGCCCTTTGGAAGTTCAGGGAGGTGGAGGTCCAGTAACTTGGGGAGTAGATTTCATTGAAAACCACAAACATGTCAACTTTCTCTGCATCCTCTAGGATTCCTTAGATGTTTTTTTTTTTATATAGTGCGAACTTGACACAAATCGGGTATCAGAGCACTTTACATAGCACCAGTTGCATTACATGAGGACACATTCATTTTGTTGTTAGGCACGGGGAGATTAAGTGATTTGCCCAGAATCACAGGATGTTCAGTGTCATTGCCGAGACTTGAACCTGGTTCCTCAGGTCCGAGGTCGACCACCCTAGCCATTAGGCCGTTGTCTCTCCATGCCCTGTCTTCAAGGTTGGTGACCTTTTTTGTCAAAACACCAGTATCCCTGCCTCGTAGTGGGCTTCCAGTTGTTCTAGTCTTTTCGTCCACCGTGTCGAGGCGATTCTGAAAAGAAGTTATTTCGTGTTGCATTGATTTGACTTCAGAGGTGAGATCGTTCAGTTTTTCGTCCATATCAGATATGGTGGTGCCTATAGCATGCCAGCAGTTGGTCCAGTGAAATGCTGCTTGAGCTCTTGGGGAGTGTGGCTGCTTGGCTCCTCTTTATATATGGTGTGGCCATTAAGGAGGACTCTGGATCAATTGGATTCCTCGCTGCTTTCTGGTTGTCTCGAATTTGGGGAAGAGAGGGGAAGTGAGTCATTGTGTGGTTAGGACTATGAAATCAATGTGCTCAATCTCCGGGGGTATAGCATGAGTTTTGTAGGTGTCAGCATTAGGTGGAGGTAAGACAGGAGAGTGTGTATTGATGTGTGGATTCTATGAGCCTAGATGTGGCCTCCACACGAATACAGTGCAAGGGGCAAAGGCAGGCTCTTTCATATCCTCATGCTCAGCTTTGGACGAGTTGACTGTTGGCCTTCTCATCGTCTTCCCTCAGGCCTTAAATGCTATCCCCACGTAATTAGACTCCTGTCTCCCTGGGGGTCTAGGAGGAGGTGCAGGGCCGGCCTGGCCGTAGCGGGCATCGGGCATTTCCCGCTGGGGCCGCTTTTCTTACTGGGGGCCCCCTGTAAGAAAATCAGGAGTGGTGCTTTTTGCTAGCGGGCACCCACCCCCAAGGGCCAGTCGAGGAGCAACCTGCCAGGACTGGTTGCTGTTCCCAGTCCAGCCCTGAGGGGTGAATAATCCGCAAGTAAGGTGTTTGAGAAAGTCTTCCCTGGTGGCTTGGTGGGCCAGGTTTGTGTGGTTGAATTCGGGATTCTGATGTGACAGTTACTGCAGTCTTCAGGCCTGCCTCAATTCCTTGTTGAGTCTTGGATGTGGGAGTAATCTGGGGGTCGAAGACGCACCCTTGCAGTGATGTAAACTGGGGTTGTGACACTTCCTTGCTGTGGTTGGCATAAAGGCCTGTTATGTGCTGATGTGGGGTATAGAGGCTGTTTTGTTTTTAGGTTTATCTCTGATTATGGGAAGGATGTGGGATAATGTTCAATGAAGTCATCTCTGGGAGGTTGGCAAGCTAGGTCTATGTGACGGCACAGGGGCCTACTGGTGGTCTGACATGGCTAAGTCCTTCGTCTCGTTCTATGTGCTGATGTAGGGCATGATGGTTGTCACCGCCTTAGGGCTCATTTCGGGTCATGGTCTAATTGGGGATTGGTAGATGAAGTCAAGGTGAAGTCAAGGGTGAAAGGCATGCCTGTGCTGTGATGCAGCCTGCTGTTAGGACAACTTCATGCCGCTGTTGGTTTCATTACGTCTACCTCTCAGGTAAGACACTGCAGCCTTTGAACGTTTGAAAATGAGTCACGTCTTCTTTACCTTAACCCATGTGGTTCCTTAGTCCCATAGTGCATAGTGGACAACACCTTGTTTTATTTCCCTCTGCAGAACTGAGGATAGAATTTTAATTACACCCGGTTAAGGTGGAAAGAACTGATCCACAAGAAAACTTTTCAACGCACAGACCATTGTGTGTCAAGCAAGGGCACATTACCAATTCGTGGTGAGTGCAATTTGCCCTATATATTTCCATTAAACTGATTGAGAGTAGTGGAGTGGCAACGTATGACTTGGTGTGTAAGCAGTATATGTGAGTTAGAATGAGAGTGTCACTGTAAACCACCATATCCAGTTGATGAACTGACAGATGATCGTGGTGTGGCACTTTTGCCTGTATAGCTCTTGCTCTTGCTGTGAAAAGAGGCTGTTTTTTCTTCTTCTCTTTTTAAAATAGCTATGGGTAACGTAATTGGAAATGTATTTATATACCTCTCTCCTATTCTGTTTCTTCCTTTATTACCAACCTCTAGTATCTCCAAAAGGGAAATTTTTAACCCGTATAAAATGTATTGGTCCTGAGGAAGGTGGGGCTCATAGTGCCTAGACCACCGAAACGCGTAGACGCTGTGTTTTTATTACTGAATCTAACTACGAGAAAGAATGTTGCAAAAATAATGATGGACTGCAACAAAAATATGAGTTCTACGTACCTAGTTGGATCAGACTTTGTAACAGTATCCCTCTTTACTGTACAATAGGGTTTAGGGATGGGTTTTAGTTTTGTACCCACTACAGGAATCAATACATTTCAGGTAGAAAAGGACCTTAGAGTTTTTTAGGAAGATTAGGTTGCGTCGTTTCTTCGTAGGTAGATCTGAGAGGGAGAAAACAGTAGACTCAGGCCTTCGTCCAAAGTCTACATTTACCACAAGTATTGGACAAAAGTGTAGACTTATTTGTATCAGTATTAAGTATTGAGGTTAACAATTTACCAAAGGAAAAGAGTTTTCTGGCACATAATATGTCCCGGGACCAAAGAAATGCTATGGACTCATTATCCAGGGACCAGACTATCACTATCAAACCCGCCAATAAGGGGGGCGGGTTGTGATTTTTGAGACTACAGACAATGAGAGAAGGTTTTAGAACTACTCTCCAACCAGCAGCATTATCGCAGAGTTCACAACCCACTGCTGGTTGAATTAAGAATGAAAATAGCTATCTTTTAGAGTCAGCTAGAGAAGCAGAATGGATTAATGGAGAAGAGCATCGGTTTTTAGAAAATAAGACTTCCAAAATCCCGGCATTCTATGGTACATAAGAACATGTTAGATCCCTCTTTGAGACCAATAGTGGCATCTATTGACTCTGTACTTGAGCCTTTGTACTGCATTTGCCATTTTACACGCGCTAAATTACATGTTGACCTCGATTCCATGCCATGCTCTGATCTTCCATTTTATTTCAGCGCATTTCCATTTTGTGCTGCATTGCCCTGTAGTTACACTTACTGTTACAAAGAAACAAGGGAACCCAAAAGGTATAGTATAGGTATTGGGTAGTATCATATTATAGAGAACACTGGTCCCTATTTTAGAAAGAGAAATTACAGTTAAACAATAATCATACTCTAAATAGTTATTATGTCTTTTGTCCAGCCGGACAAGAATTTATTTTCCATATATATTGCAGAATTAAATTGCTTAAAACACTTGATGACAAGTGGGCACAGCCGTGACCCACAAAACTTTGAGACAAAATAACGAAAACAGAATGGCCAAAAGGCAAGGTGAAATACATCTGTACACTTGTTTTTGTAAATTTTACAGACTTAAATCATTATTTTGTACACCATTGCACATTACAATATTGTTTAATCATATTGCATATGGCGTTTGGGTGTCGACGACGTTTCAATGCCAGCGCTAGATACTGGGCATCATCCTCAGGACAATTAAATAATTCATTGTTGTCAACAGAATTACAATTACACTATGCCTTAATCGCATTAGGTGAAATAGTCAGAATCAAGGGCGGGCGCGATGGCTCGCGTTCAGTACTGGCGGTCGGCCAGCTGAAGAGACCGTGAAGTAAGGGGAATCCAACTAGGTTGAGGTGATAGCAGATGCATGGAAGTGCACGATCGCACAAATTCAAAGGCGGGAGCTCAGTGGCTTGTCCGGCTGCACAGTGGAGACTCCAACTGATTATTGTATAACTGTGATTTCTCTTTCTAAAATAGGGACCAGTGTTCTCTATAATACTGTAGTTACACTTAAACAGTAACATAAACATGTTTTTCCTGTAAACCAGTACAAATGGGTGCGAGGCATCTCGTGAGGATGCCTCGTAAGGTTATGGTGTACCTTCAGAGTGTTTTTCATGCATTCCATACTTATCTCTAGGACATAGGGAGAATGGCCGTACAGAGCTCCAATGCCGTAGATAGGGAAAGGAATGTCTTTGGCCTCAGCACAGCTCACACAGAATCTGGCCAGGTCTGTCTGGGCGGGTCTGATGCAAAGATGGGGGCCAGCACCTGTGAATATATGGGCGAGAGCGCCTGCTAGAGGCTTCTCGAACAGGTTGATTTAAACTATAAAAAGCAGTGTCTGTGGGGTGGAGCTCAGGAACTCAGTCTTGGAGCGGACGCACTCGCGGGACAACTTTGGTGCCCGAAGAGATTACTCCATGAGCCCCGGTCTACGGGTTCCCGACTTGGTGTTCAGTGCTTGGCCCAGGGATGTTGAAGTCTCTGGTGCTGCAAATGAATCTGGTGAGGTGCTTTGTACATTAACTGTTTATATACCTGTATTCACGGTTTCATATTTATGTATATAGTGTGGTGTATTCATTTGTTTATTGCCTTTCACTCGGTGGCTAAGAATTTATTAGTTTCAGTGACTTATTGCCTTTGCCTACAATATTAATAAAGCTAATTTTTCACCTCCAGAGGAGTGTTGGAGTGTTGGAGTGGGCAAAGCAATACATTTTGGCGTAGTCGGCAGGATTCGTAAATTACGCGGGGAGAAACATGTTTAAAAAGACGAAAGGTGGTTTTGGTTCTTTGACACCGAGTGAAATTCCTTTAGCCCCATGCAAATTCCTGGATGGGAGGCGACGCCGTACTCCGTGCTGGCGCGTGAGTATTCTAAAAGCTCAGGATTAAGTGAGAGCTGGTTTGACTGTCTGGGTGAAGCAACGCCAGAAGATGTTTTAAATTGTTTACAGAAGGTTCCTGTGGAGAAAAGTAAAGAATTATGTACAGTGGGTCGCAGAGGTTGGGTTTTATTGCATGCCTACCGTCAAGTTTTTGCCAAATGTTTATCTCTGCAGCGGGAACAGTTGAGCTTAGAAAAACAACTTGTTGAAGCTAAGAATATTTCTACGATGCTATCCTGTCAGAATAAGTTATTACAAGATAAGTTAGAAACATATCAGACGATAGCAGAGCGGGCTGCAGTCCGTGTTGCTGAATACAGATACAAAAAAAGGAGAGGGCGAGTGAGTAAACGGAAGGTCCATTTAGCGATTGCCAAAGCAGGCTTAGAGTTTGACCCATCAAATTGGGACTCCAACATCTGGGAATCGCCAGAATTCTCCTCAGAAGGAGAGCAGCCCGTGCAAGGGGAGGGAAAAGACGAGGAAGGAAAAAATGCTAAGAGAGTGGAAGCACAGCCCATTCTAAGACGGAAACTTCAAATCGATCCAGGGAACCCAGATGGAGTCATGTTAAATAGTTTGGAGGATTTTACCCAGCAAGAAATAAGTGATCTTTTAGCGAGGTTTCCACAGAAGCCTGGTGAGACACTATTAGCTTGGATGGTGCGCCTCTATGATCACGGTGCTTCTGGGGTCATGTTAGATGAGGGGGACGCTGCCAAATTTTGTACTCTCAGTACTGATCCCACTGTGCAGGGATACTTTCGGACCTTCCATGGTGATGATCAAACTACCCTGTTGCAGATAGCTGCACGGGGTGTAGTCACAAGTACCCCACAGATTCCGACTGGCCTGGTAATGAAAAACAATGGTTTACCCTAAGAGATGCTTCTCAGAGAATTAAGGAGGAAGGGATGAAGTTGGCTGTTCTTGTAGGTGAGGCGCATAATTTAATGGGTCAGTTAATGACTGTGTCAATGCGTAACAAAATCATTCGTTTGGCGCCCCCTGCATACAAAGCTGTGGTAATGACTTTGTTAATTAATCAAACTGGTAATTCCATAGAAGAAGTAGTCGAGGCAGTCCGTGAGTTGGGAGAGCTTGGGGAATGGGCCAAGCCAGACAGAGCTTCACGCCCAGAGTCCCGTACTGGTAACAACCGAGTGACCAGACGTGATATGTTTTTGGAGCTGTTAAAGGACGGGGTGTTAAGAAGTGAGATTGATGGTATTGAGACAAAAAACATGTGAGGGATGTACCGTAAGCGAGGACTGGATAGGAAGGAGGGGAGTAGGCATGTGAAAAGATAACAAGAAAGTGAGTCGCAGAGAACCGGAGCCTTAGGAGAAGACCGAAAAAGCAGGTCAGGAGAGAGAGAGGGAGAGGGAATCTCATGTGAGAGTGACAAAAGAGAAAAGTTGGGGCCGAGATTGCACAGATTCAGATGGGGACCGGGAAGAGGAGGAGTTGTTCCCTGAGGGTTACCCAACATTGTATTCAGATCTGCGCTGGGACCTGCGCCGGGCAGATGCAGAGCTGCGCAGGCGAAAAATAGATTAGGAAATTGGTCAAGCTCCGGTGCAGGGATGGGCTCGCAAAGATAATAGACCACATGTGAGAGTTGAGATCTATTGGAAAAATAGAAATGTTCAGGAGGTGCGGGCTTTGGTAGACACGGGAGCGGAGGCCACATTAATACATGCCAATCCACGAAAATTTAAAGGACAGTATTTTACTATCACAGGTTTGGGAGGACAGGAGACACCAGCAGTGCAAACGGTAATTCAGATGAAAATAGGCAGACTTCCCAAGAGAGCATACACTGTTTTGATTGTGCCTATTCCTGAGTACATTATTGGCATTGACATTCTGAAAGGTATGACCCTATACTTAGATGACGGATGCTATCAGTTTGGGTCAAAGCAGTACTTCTCGGTAGCTGCTGTGAGGGTGGGGCGCTTGAAGATTCCCCCAGTGAAGGTGCCCCAAGCAACAAAAGTGGTTCACATAAAGCAGTACAGGATTCCAGGGGACATGATGAGATTACTGCAACCATTCGGGACTTGGTGGAGGCGGGGGGTGGTGAGACCGTTTACCACGGCGTGGAATAACCCCGTGTGGCCCTTGCGCAAACCAGACGGAAGCTGGCGCATGACAGTTGATTACCGCAAGCTTAATAAGCATACGCCCCCATTGACAGCCGCGGTCCCAGACACCATCACTTTGATAGAGAAAATTCAGAAACACAATGGGACATGGTATGCGGCACTTGATATGGCCAATGCTTTTTTCACAATTCCACTTGCCCCTGAGTGCCAGGAACAATTCGCGTTCTCATGGGGTGGTAGGCAGAACTCGTTTCCATCTCTTCCTATGGGGTATTTACATAGTCCCACGATCTGTCACCGGCTGGTGGCAGAGCATTTGGACGAGGTGTCGATCATTTCTGGAGTACAACTTTGTCATTACATTGATGATGTGTTGATTCAAGGAGAGACCCAAGAACAGGTGCAGGCCCAACTAGACAGAGTGGTAGAGCACTTGCAAAGCAAAGGGTGGGTGATTAATCCCGAGAAGGTGCAGGGACCCTCTCAGAGTGTGACGTTTTTAGGCATTCAGTGGCATCAGGCACACAGGGAAGTGCTGCCACAAGTGAGGCAAAAGATCAAAGAGTTTGCAGTGCCAAAAAACAGGAAGGAAGCGCAGCGCTTCATTGGATTGTTTGGTTTTTGGAGACAGCACATTCCCCATTTGAGTCAGATTTTGGCCCCTCTGTACAAGGTAACGCGGAAGAAGCAGGAGTTTGAGTGGGGGGAGGCACAGCAAAAGGTGTTTGAGTCAGCGAAGGAGGCTATACAGCGTGCCTTGGATTTATGGCCCATACGAGAGGGAAGCATTGATTTAAATGTAACTGTCCAGGATCAATATGCAACCTGGAGCCTGTGGCAAAAGCAGGGGAGACAGAAGGTGCCCCTAGGGTTTTGGACAAAGAAATTACCTGATGCTGGAGAGCGGTATACTCCTTTTGAGAAGCAGTTGTTGGCATGCTATTGGGCTCTGGTGGATACCGAGCAGTTGACCCTAGGGCACAATGTGTTTTTGAGACCTGAGATACATATCATGCAATGGGTGATGAGCTCACCCAAGACACACAGGATTGGGCATGCACAGGAGGCTAGCGTCATAAAATTGAAGTGGTATATACAAGACAGAGCACGAGTTGGTCCGAAGGGGACCGCAGTGCTGCATGAGCAAGTGGCACAGACTCCTGTAGCAGATGCAGAAATGTTGCAAGATGTACCTAAAGTGCGGGAGTCCCCGGTGAAATGGGGTGGGCCTTTTTCAGAGTTGTCCGCAGAGGATAAAAAGCATGTGTGGTTTACAGATGGCTCAGCCAGATATGTGGGGACTAAGAGACATTCGAAGGCAGTGTCATATAATCCAGTGACCAAAAAGTTGTTGTCAACTACTGGAGAGGGAAGAAGTAGTCAGTTTGCAGAATTGTATGCGGTTTACCAGACGTTAAAGCAAGAGCTCCCTGGTACATGTCACATTTACACTGATTCATAGTCTACGGCTAATGGGTTAGCCACTTGGCTTCCCACATAACATGCTCACAATTGGATGATTCACAACAGGGAGGTCTGGGGAAAGGAGTTGTGGCAGGAAATGTGGGAATTGTTGTCACAGAGTACAGTTACAGTGTATCATGTCGATGCTCATTGCCCGACTGACTCACTAGAGCGTTGGTGCAATTCCTTTGCAGACCAAGAAGCGAAGATTCATGAAGCTGAGGTGGAGACGCAGGATTCTGATTTGGTGGGCATGGCTAAATGGGCGCACCAGAAAAGTGGACATTTGGGCGGGCGAGCCACTAGCAGGTGGGCTGAAGGTAGAGGGATGTATATTCCCCTAGATTTGATTAAGACTGCAATCATTCACTGTCCTGTTTGTCAGCATACTCAGCACAGATCAGTTCCGCAGGTAGCGAGAGGCCAGTTAGGCAGGGGGAAGTTTCCAGGGCAAATATGGCAAATTGATTTAATCGGGCCGATGCCAATGAATCGAGGATGTCAGTATGCATGCACGGTGGTGGATACCTATTCTGGCTATCTCATCGCCTTTCCATGCAAGAGAGCAATCCAGTCTAACACTCTGAAAACGTTGAATTTGTTGATCTTATACTACGGAAATCCATTGCAGGTCCAAAGTGACAATGGGTCACACTTTAAAGGAAAGATGGTGCAAGATTTTTGTGTGCAGCATAACATTGAGTGGATCTATCACATACCCTACTACCCACATGCAGCAGGTTTGATTGAGAGAATGAATGGTTTGCTGAAAGAGCAGTTGAAAAAGTTGTCTGATGGGTCATTGAAGGGGTGGAGGGATCACTTGTCTGATGCATTGTATATTTTGAACAACCGACCCCTTGCTGATGCAGAGACTCCTTTAATGCGCATGTTGACCCCAGCTTTGCAGATTAAGCCCCATGTAGCCACAAACACGATTCTGTAATGGGAGACAGCTCTCGGAGCTTTGGCTCCATATCGTGCCACACCAGAAGCTGCCGGTCTTGATTTACATGCCTTGAAACTCTATCGATTGCAACCACGAGACATTACCTTGATTGAGACAGGAATTGGAGTTCAAATTCCCCCAGAGCATTTCGGGCTAATTGATCCTCGATCTGGGCTTGCCCTTAAAGGCATCCAGGTTTTAGGAGGGGTGGTCGATGCCGATTACCAGGGGGAGATCAAAGTAATCCTATTGAACAGTGAAAACAATGATCTGATTGTGCAACCCGGTGACCGCGTTGCCCAAATGGTCATCATGCCGGTTTATGGAGGAAATGTCATGAAGGGGACGGCCCTAGCCCTTCTAACTGTACGAGGAAAGGGCGGGTTCGGATCTACTGACAAGAACCCAGGGGCGAAATTATGGGTGGAGTCCCCACACAAACCTCCTGAACCTGCAGAATTGATCGCTAAGAGCAAGGATAATATCCTAGTCATCATGAAACCCGAACAGGAAAAGTGGGAAAATGTACCTGCTGAAAAATGTTATTTGCGAGAGTGATTATACCAGTTTGTTTTCTGTTTCTAGATCACAGTATGGCTTGCCGCTGCGATGCTTGCACGGTGTGGTCGGTGTTTGGGCGTGTCCGGAGGGGTCCGGGAGGGCCCAGGGATGCCGAAGGGGATCAAATGCCCGAGCCGGATGACAGCATTGTTGCAGGAACCGGATAACATCTGGACCTGCTGAACACTTCCCACTTCTGTATGAGAAATCTTCAGAGTACAGCTGACATAATATCCACCTGCCTTGTCGCCGGAGCTACCCCTGCACATGTGCTCCTACACATCTTCAACCAAACTAACTTTGATGGGGTAAAGGTTGGCTAGAGAACGGACAACTCTTCAATATGAGGGATCGGAAATATCATTGTACCCGGACTTCACAGCCAGGGTGCATGAGGCCCGCAAACACTTTGCCCCATACAAAAAACAACTCAGAGACTTGGGATTGGATTACGCGATGCTCTATCCGGCGAAGCTGAGGGTCAATCGCCAGGGTCACTCTCATTTATTTACTGACCCTCGGGCCTTGCAGCAAGCCCTTAAGCGCTGGTCTAAGGAACAACGCAGAGACACAGCTGACCCTACAGAAGCAGCAGACGGGAGCAGTCGCTTAGATGAGCAGGAGTGAGCACCTTCTCACGGTTTGCAGTTAGCAGTGGTAAGATGCAGAGGCTGCGACTCTCAGAGGCTGCAACGTTGAGTAAAAGTTACTGAGAGAAGCAATAGCTGGGCTGGATACCACTCGGAGTGGGACGGGACTATATAGTTTAGATTGGAACAGTCCCTACTCCTTCAGGGTCTGAATACTGATAGAGATACTGGGGGGGGCGCCGCTCTAGACTGTGAACTGTGAACACTGTACTAATGGCACTTCAGGTTGTAAGGAAGAGTCGCTCATCTTGCACAGTGTCTGAGCGCATGGTAAAGCAGTATTGGCAAATAGGCGCGGTGGCACTACTAAGTCATATTCTAGGATAGCTAGTGCAAAGTAACGAACCACCGCAATAGACGCACGGGCCAGTTACACTTTGGTGGATGTTGGCACTAATCATTGGTGACATGGCAACCTCGGCCCCTGCGCACAATGCTCCCGTTTGTCTTTTCGAAGTTTAGAAAGTTGGGGGTAGGGCCCAACGGGAGGAGGGGAGGGAATGGGTCCGGTAAGGCCTGGTTGGGGGAGGTCTGCTGTGGGAGGGGGGAGGAGCAGTTTAGTTGCCATTTTGCACATAAAAGGGGGTTGGGGGATCGTTGTTTTCCCGTTTATGCAAACTACCAGACCTGAGCTGCAGAGACGACATAGCACACATATTGCCTACACTTGAGCCCGATGGCCGACACGCCTGAGATGACGCATGGTGATACGCCTGCAGTGATCCGAGCCCTCACTTGGAACGTACGTGGTCTTAATGACCACGGTAAGCTTTGCAAGGTGCTAAACTATCTACAAAGACAGCACGTTGACCGGGCCCTCCTGCAGGAGACCCACCTCCCACTCACGAGCAAGATGTTGCTCAGTAAGAGACTAGCCGGACACATCACTGCTGCAGGTTTCACGACTCACTCCAGGGGAGTGCTGACCTGGGTCAACCCTAGTTCGAAGCTGACACTAACACTCCTGAGGGCCGACTCTAATGGTAGATATGTAATTTCCCAGTGTGTAGGGCTGGGGCTAGATTTGTTGGTTATCAATGTGTACGGTCCGAACTATGACTCCCCGGACTTCTATCTAAATTTGGCGCAGACAATACGCACATTTCCCGCTGCACGGGTGTTGTGGGAGGGGGATCTGAACTTGGTATTGGATCCGGCTTTTGATAGATCAGCGGGCCCTTCTCGCAAACCCTCTGCTGCGGCCCTGACACTCCAAGCCGAGCTCATCGCGATGGGACTAGAGGATGTATGGAGGCACAGACACCCGGAGAGAGGAGGTTACACACATTACTCGGCATACCATGACACCCATACTAGAATTGATTACTGGATAGCGTCCTCTCCCGTGATGGCACGTATTAAGGCTTGTACAATCCTTGCACGCACTTTATCTGATCATTCCCCAATCTTTCTCATACTAGAGACACCTAAGCAATTAATTCCCCCATTTACATGGCGCTTCCCACCGTACTCACTATTGGATCCCTTGTTTCGGGGAGAGCTGGCGGAGGAAATTGATACCTTTTTTGAAATTAATATAGGCTCAGTAGAAGACTTTCGCACGGTATGGGAGACCTTCATATATTTATGCGAGGCATAGCGATGTCGAAGCACACGAGCGTCCTTAAATCCATTAGACAGAGGTTGTCAGAGTTAGAGAAACAGCTTGCGTCCCTGGAGAGGAGACGGCTGAATACTCCAAATGAGGCTGTAGCTCAGGAGATTAAGACCCTAATTACGGAATACAATGAAACAGCGGACAGAGAAGTCCAGCACATGGGGAAATACGCGACGGCACGCACGTATGGAGAGGGGGAGCGACCGAGCTCGCTTTTAGCTAGAATCTTCAAGGGCAATAGGGGGAAACCTCTAGTCACCAAATTGAGAGATACAGATGGCCAGACAATTACGGACGAGAGGGACATCGCAGACAGGTTTCGGAGCTATTCGATCTCTACTCCTCCAAAGGCTGTGACCTCACCGACGAGGCTAAAGACTACTTGGAGCATATAGAACTGCCCATACTAACTAACGCCCATCCAGAATTCCTAGCACTACCCATAGAAAAAGATGAAATAATAGAAGCACTGGCAAGCATGCGCTCTGGAAGTGCTCCGGGCATTGATGGTTTAACGGTGGGCTTTTATAAAGCTTTCCAGGAAAAACGGGTTCCTCACTTAGCCAGGCTGTTCGACGACATTTGTTTAGAAGGCAAAATGCCAGCATCCATGAGAGAGGCCCTCATAGTCACTATACTTAAACCTGGAAAATCACCGAGCGAATGCAGTTCATACAGGCCGCTGTCCCTTTTGAATGTGGACGCTAAGATCTACGCAAAGATATTGGCGACCCGCCTTGCCCTCCTGGCCCCCGTGCTTGTAGCGCCTGAACAGGCGGGCTTCATCCCCAGTAGAAATTTGACGTATAACATCCGATCGGTCTTGGGCACTATACAACATATAAGACAAGACACGAAAGCAGTGGCCGTTTTTCTGGACATGGAGAAGTCCTTTGACTCTGTAGAATGGCCATTCATGTCACTTGTGCTGCGGAGACTTGGATTGGGCGAGCCGTTCCTTCAAATGATAGGAGCATTATACCATAAACCTACGGCGAGGCTTCGTGTCTGTGATCAAGTGACGGACCACTTCCCGATTGGTAGAGGAACACGTCAGGGCTGCCCTTTGTCCCCACTACTGTACGCATTGGTGGCCGAACCACTCGCTTGTGCACTACGCGAATATCATGGTAATGAGGGTGTCAGTTTCCCGACATACAAAATTGTTGTCTCGACATATGCAGATGACACACATACATTCGAAACCCAGAGCGCAACCTGCTGACAATACTTAGAGAAGTAGTTAGTTTTGGAGCGCTCTCTGGTTTGCGCGTTAATTGGTCGAAGTCAGTAGTGTTCCCTCTCACCCCGATTACTGGACAATTTGACATGGAATACCCCCTACAGTGGTCTCTAGACCCGGTGAGGTACTTGGGAGTCAAGATCCACACGGACTCTGAGACGCTGCTTAGAGAGAACTATGGAGCGGCCTACAGTAGGCTGGAGGATGACGTGGAGTCCTGCTGCAAACTCCCGCTTACCCTCATGGGGAGAATCGCCATCATGAAAATGGTAGTGCTGCCTAGATTTCTATTCCTGTTCAGCGCCATCCCGATGGTACTGTCAAAGGCTTTTTTCCAAACCATGACACAACTAATGGTCAGGCTTGCATGGGCAGGAAAACAGCTGAGAGTACGGTGGTCCCTCCTGACGCTTCCCTACAGCATGGGAGGACTGGGTGCTCCAGATTTGGAGCTCTATTACAGGGCTGCGCAGGCTGCACATCTCCACACTTGGATACATGGTGACGCACTTATTCCCCATGTCCGTATGGAACGACTCTTCGCGGACCCACTGCCTCTTCCGACCACAATTTGTCAGCCGGTGGACCGCAGAACGGGTATACTGGACTCCATAACGGCGGTGAACCATGCCTGGCACTCGCTGCTGCTGGCTCACGGTGGGGCGCTATTGTACTCACCCATTATGCCTCTGGAATGGGCGATTTGGCTACAGCCATTGCGAGAACGTGGAGTAATACAAGCCATGCACAAAATTGGTATTAAAGTGGCGGGAGACCTATTTTTGAACGGCACAGCCAAAACCTGGGAACAGGTCGAAGCAAATGCCGGAGACATCACGCTGCTGACCCGCTTCCAATACCACAGAATCCGTAGCTCCCTCCTGGATTTACTGGGATCTGATCTAGCCGAGCCGCCGGAGGTTCCGGAACTCAGGTATGTTATTAAGACAGAGTCGCCTCGTAAGCTTGTAACGAATTTATACAGGACAGCGATGGCTTGCAGAGAAGAACAATAGTTACTTACCTGTAATCTGTGGTTCTCCAGTATTGGTGTCTTTCATAGATTCACATGCCTGAATCATTCCCCGTCGTCGGAGTAGGAGTCCCACGGTATATAAAAAAGCAGTAATAAGCCATTTGTACATAGCAAATAACAGTTACAATAAACCAGGAAGTGAAGTAGCCTCAGCTACCAATGAAAAAACTTCCACATTAGTGACCATCCAAGTCATTATGTTAGACCAAACTGCAGCCAATCAGGCCACAGCTCCCACCTAGGTATTCTCCCCAGAGACCCAGGCTGTCAGATTTTTGTAGCACTGGAGTGTACCAGAGTATATACAGCTATATCATAACAGTCTGGGTGAGACTCTGAGGGGAGGTGGGTGGGTGCATGTGAATCTATGAAAGACACCAATACTGGAGAACCACAGATTACAGGTAAGTAACTATTGTTCTTCTCCAGTATTTGGGGTGTCTTTCATAGATTCACATGCCTGAATCCGAGTAGTTAGCAGTAATACAATATCTCGCTCTTATACGCCAAAACATAGTTATCATGCATAAAAGAAAGCAATGCAACATCATAAGAAAGCGTAAAGAGTGTAAAGGAGGTGGGAGAGAACATCAGAGGCTCACCTTACTGAAACAGATTTCGTAGGACTGCTCTCCCCACCGAGGCATCGGTGTCGCTTGAAGAATCCAGACAGTAATGCCTCGTGAATGTGTGTCTGCTGGACCATGTTGCTGCTCTGCAAATATGCGGGAGAGGCACACCAGCAAACAACGCAGTTGAAGAGGAGACTGCTCTTGTAGAATGGGCTCTAGGTAAGGTCTGTAAGGGTTTACCTGCTTGTTGATGGCAGAGCCCTATCGTGGATGAGACCCACCTGGCGATAGTCTGTTTAGTAACAGCACAGCCTTGTCTTGGTCTGCCATATGCCACAAATAGCTGATCCGTCTTCCTGATGGCAGCTGTTCTTGAAAGATAAAATTTAAGGCATCTCTTAATGTCTAATGTGTGTAAAGTCCGCTCAGCTGGTGACTGCGGATTGGGAAAAAATGTCTTAAGTATCACAGGCTCATTGAGATGAAAATCCGATGGTACTTTGGGCATGTACTTCGGGTTGGTGCGTAGTATCACAGAGTCAGGTGTGAATTGCAAGAATGGTGGCTTAATGGTGAATGCTTGCATGTCACTCACTCGTCTGGCTGATGTTAGTGCCAGCAGTAATGCAACCTTCCAAGTGATGAACTTGAGATCGACCTTATGAATAGGCTCAAAGGGATGGCGAAGAAGCTGTGCTAGGACAATATTCAAATGCCAAGATGGAGGTGGCCGGCGTACAGGTGGAAACATACGAAATAAACCTTTAAAGAATTGTTGTATTATCCTTGAGGAGTATAGAGAAGTCTTACCGTCCTGACGGTATCGTGATATGGCGGCTAAGAACACTTTAAGTGTTGAGTGCGCCAAACCTGATTTAGCGAGCTGCAAAAAGAAGGGCAATATCGCTTCTGGCTCCGCAGTCATTGGATGCAAATTCATAGTGTGGCACCAAACACAGAAACGTTTCCACTTTAGTTTGTAAGTTTTGTTTGTGGAAGGCGCCCTAGCATTGGCCAGGACTTCCTGACAGTCTTGTGGAATGTTCAAGTGCGCAAACTCGTGGTGTTGAGGAGCCAAGCCGATAATTTCAGAGATTGAGGGTCTGGATGAAACACCTTGCCTTCTTGGATTGTTAGAAGGTGTGGAATTCGGGGCAGTTGAATTGGCTCGCACTCTGATAGAAGGAGAAGCTGCGTGAACCAATATTGTCGTGGCCACCGTGGAGCAATCAGGATAATTCGACACGGTTGCTTTTTCATTTTCTTGATGACTTTGGGTATTAGCGGAATTGGCGGGAAGGCGTAGGCAAAGATCCGTTCCCAATTGAGTGATAGAGCGTCCCCGCAAGAGTCCCTGTGGGGAATCCAGCTCGCAAAGTGAGTACATTTCTTGTTCTGATAAGTTGCAAACAGGTCCAGATCGGGGAGACCCCACCTCTGGAAGATCCGATCCAGCGCTGGCTGATGCAGTTCCCATTCGTGAGTGCTGTTCTTGGATCTGCTCAGCGAATCTGCCAGTACATTGGCTACTCCCGGAACATGCACCGCTGACAAGTTGATGTCGTGATCCAGAGCCCAAGTCCAGATCTCTTGAGCCTGTTGAGACAACCGGGCTGATCTTGTGCCCCCCTGCTTGTTCAGGTAATGCATGCTCGTTGTGTTGTCTGTTCGAATCAACACTGTGGAGCCTTGTAGGATTGCCAGAAAGGATTTTAGGGCGAGGAAAATGGCTCGTAACTCCAGCAGATTGATGTGCCATTTCTTCTGTTGAGCGTCCCATTTGCCGCTGATCGTCATCCCTTGAAGGTGAGCGCCCCAACCTTCTAGGGAGGCATCCGTGGTCAATATGAATCTTGGGACTTCTGCGAGGAAGGCACAGCCGATTTGTAGGTTGCGTGCCTGACTCCACCACAGGATTGTGTCCTTCATTCGAGGCGTCAGTGTAATGAGATCCTCGAAGGACCCCGATATCTGCATCCATTGGTGACTGAGTTCCTCTTGTAATGGTCTCATCCTCAGACGACAGTTTGGAGTGAGAGGGATGCACGAAGAGATCATCCCTAGGAAAGATTTGAATCTCCGAACAGAAACGTACTCTTTTCTGAGGAGTGTGGTTGCCATCTTTCTGATCTTTGTCTGCCTTTCGTTTGAAATGAAGACCTGGGCGAGCTTGGAATCCAGCGTTGCTCCTAAGAAGGACTTTCTTTGAGATGGAATTAGATCTGATTTCTCGAAGTTCACTGAAAACCCCAGGCTTTGAAACAGGCAAAGGCATTTTTGGACATGGTCGTTTGCTGTGGCGTAGGAATTGGCCTTGATAAGGCAATCGTCCAGATAAGGGTATATTTGAATTCCCTGCAATCGTAGGTGCGCCGCTACGGGTGCTAGCACTTTCGTGAATACCCTCGGGGCTGAACGTAGTCCAAAGGGAAGCACCTTGAATTGGAAATCCCTGCCAGCCACTCTGAACCTTAGGAACTTCCTGTGTCTGGGGAAGATAGGAACGTGGAAGTAGGCATCCTGAAGGTCGAGTGTTGCCAAGTGGTCCCCTTCTGCCAAAAACTGTAGGATCTCCTGGAGTGTTAACATTCTGAACGTCAATTTTTTGATGAATTTGTTCAGGGCACGCAAATCGAGGATTGGGCACCATTCCCCTGATTTTTTGCGTATCAAGAAAAAACGAGAGTAAAAACCTGTCCCTCTCTGGTGTCGAGGTACTCTCTCGATTGCCCCTTTTCGAATCATGGAATTGATTTGGATGAAGAGCTCCTTGAGATGTGCTGGGGGCGGCCCATTTGGAGGAGAATTTGGAGGGGTTTTTACAAATTCTAAAATGTGTCCCTTGGATACCACATCCAGCACCCATTTGTCTGTAGTAATCTTGGACCATTTTGAGTAATGTTGGGATATTCTTCCTCCAATTCGTTTTTGGCGGGGACACTTTGGCGGCAGGAAGTGAACCTCACTTCTTGTTGGTGTTATCTCTTCCGCGATATGTCGCTTTTCCTCGGGGCTGTGTGTAAGAGTTACGTCTTTGGCCATAAGGCTGCTGCTTATATGGCTGGTACCTCTGTGTGTTTTGAGAAGTGGTGTAGTTGCGCTGTTGGTAATATCCTCCCCTATTGGAGAAATTTCCCCTTCCTCTTGCGCCACGAAAGGAAGATTTTCGAAACTGCAGAGTGCCCAAAGATCGTGCAGTTTCAGTATCCTTTTTGATGGCCTGCAAAGCCTCATCCACGTGCGAGCCGAATAGGAACTCGCCATCATAAGGCATATTTAAGACCTTGGACTGTACTTCATGTCTAAAGGATGTAGATTTCAACCATCCCTCTCTCCGAAGGACTGCGGCTCCTGCCAATTGTCTGAAGCCTGTAGCTGCTACATCCACTGCAGCGTCAATGATCTCTGACGACGCACACTCCCCTTCTTGTAAAATTTTGATAGCCTCAGACCGGTCCGGTTCAGGCAGTTTCTTAATATAAGGCGAAATGTCAGACCACATTTGCCTATCGTATCGGCCAAGAATCGCCATAGAATTAGCAACCCTTACTGTGGTTGCTGCAATTGTGGAAACTTTTTTGCCAATGGTATCGAGTCGTCTTCCGTCTCTGTCTGTAGGCGTGGAGATTTGAGATGATGGGTTTTTCGCCCTTTTTTGAGCTGCTTGTGCAATGACTGAGTCTGTCTTGGCCTGTCCAATCAGGCAAGCCGGTGAGGAAGCAGGCGCTCTGTATTTTTTATCCACTCGTGGCAAAACTGGAGGTAAAGAGTTTGGAGTGGCCATGATCTTTAGACCTTCTTTCCAAATAAACTCTATGATCGGTATCGACCAGCTCTGTCTTTGGGACAGATTTTTGAAATCATACAGGAAACAATCATCCTGTTTTGTCTCCATGGTAATGAGAAATCGTTTGGTAGCGTTATCCATAATCCTATGGAAATTTGCAATATCCACTGGTGGTGATTCAGCCTTCGGCTGTTCATCTGGAGCAGGGGAGTCAGCCTGATAATCCTCATACTCCGACGAATCCGAGTCATCCAATTCTTCTTCTTCCTGAGCCTTCTCTTCAGAATTGTCATCCACCGGTTGAGTAGATGGTACCGGCATGGATGGGGCATGTACCGATTCTTCCATGTTAGGAGGGACTGAATGCGGAGTTCCTCTAGGCGGGGGGGAAGTGATGTGTGATTCGCCCGATTCCGAGGGCGGAAAACGTTGATAGTAATCATCCAACATGGACATTAAATTTCTAAATAATTCCATGGGCATTTGTGTCCCTGATGGGGGTGCAGGATCCAACCCTGTGTGTTGCGTCACCTGCTCCTCTTCCTCCTGTTCTTTAACGTGTATGAGCAAGTCAGATGGACTCGTAGCTGCCGGAAATAAGTCTCCACCAGAGTCCTCGTCAGAATCCAAAAGCCTGTCTGGCATCGTGAGTGGTGACATACATGCAGCCTGAGATGGGCGTTGTAGAATCGCCGCAGTGGTGGCTGGAGAAGGCAACGATATGGGGTTGCTCTTTGCAGACCATACTTGAAGATCTGTGCAAGTTGACAGTTTTGGCGTCATTGGATTCCCTTGGGCCACCGAGAAGTCCTGTGGCATTGACTTTGCTGTGAGGGACGAACTCGCCGTCGTCGACGACTGTGGCTGGAGAGGTCTCGTCGACGATCCATTTTTCGATGTCGACGACGTCGTCGTCGTCGTCGACGGAACACCTTTCGTCGTCGACGGAACATTTTTCTTCGTCGACGGGGTCGTCGACGGGGCCGTCGACGGGGTCGTCGACGGGGCCGTCGACGGCGTTATCTTCTTCGTCGACGAGGCCGTCGTCGACGACTTCGTCGACGGGGCCGTCGACGGTGTTTTCTTCGTCGACGGTTGGATCGTCGACGGAGTCTTCCTCGTTGACGATGAGTCCGTCGACGGGTGCTTCGTCGACGGTGAAGCCGTCGACGGCAAGGCTTTCTTCGTCGACGGTAGTGTCGTCGTCGACGGGAAGGGATTTTTCGACGCTGAGGAGGGCTTCGTCGACGGAGGCTCGTCGACGGTAGGTGAAACTTTCTTCGTCGACGAGATGGGACGAATTTGAACATGCACATAAGTAGGTGAGGACACTGAGGACACCACCAAAGAGGGTTTTGGTGAGGAATAGGTCGCAGTAGAAGTCACTGTAGTGGCAGTCTGACAGGAAACCGGCAGAGAAGCTGCTGCCTTGGTTGTAGGCCTCTGAGGTGACAATAAAGGGACAGTCTTTTTAATGACAGGCTGTTTGACCGATTTTTGACAGGCTTTCTTCACTTTAGAAGTCGAAGGTTCCTCAGCAGCGAGCGCGTGCTGGGCCTGTTTCGCCACCTTAGCCTTAGGGGTAGTTACTGTACCCTCAGCTATTCTCTTCCTAGATCACATAGAGGCCAAACTTCCTACCTCAGAGAGTGGCAAGTCCTTGTCCTTATTCCGTTGTATCCATAGTAGGAGGCGACCCTCTCTGTCCCTGAGGGTTTTTGTTGGAAAAGTGCGACAAATCTTGCATTCCTTAGCCTGATGGTCTGGATACAAGCAGTATATGCAGAGAGAATGAGGGTCTTCCTTGAAGAGCCTTGCCTTGCCACAAGAGTCACAAGCCCTGAAAAGGGACTTAGATGTGGACATGTTGGAAAGAAGAAAACTTTCAAACTTTCAAAGTAGAAGAATAAACTGAGCAGAGCTCAGAGAGACTCCCTATCACACGACGTGCGGTAAAAAATCTGACAGCCTGGGTCTCTGGGGAGAATACCTAGGTGGGAGCTGTGGCCTGATTGGCTGCAGTTTGGTCTAACATAATGACTTGGATGGTCACTAATGTGGAAGTTTTTTCATTGGTAGCTGAGGCTACTTCACTTCCTGGTTTATTGTAACTGTTATTTGCTATGTACAAATGGCTTATTACTGCTTTTTTATATACCGTGGGACTCCTACTCCGACGACGGGGAATGATTCAGGCATGTGAATCTATGAAAGACACCCCAAATACTGGAGAACACCAGTTCATGAAAGCCAGAATAGCCTGGCAGAGAGATCTACAGATCACTATCGATGATGACATGTGGCGCTACTGCTGCACGAACACCAAGAGGTTGTCTCTGAATGGGAAACACAGGCTGATCCATTTTAAGTTTCTGCAGAGGGTGTACTACACTCCAGAGAGGCTACACAGATATGGACTTCGCCCTACAGCTGAATGCGAAAGGTGTCATGAACAAGCAGCTGATTTCATGAATCTCGCATGGAGCTGCCCGGGGATACAAGAATACTGGGCAAGCATTTTTGCGGCCATTAATGAGACCCTAGAACTTGAGCTAACCCCAGACCCAGCTTTGGCACTATTGGGCTATTCAAAGCGCCTACCGGTAGCGATGAGGAGGCTAGTAGATATGGGGATGCTGATAGCGAGACACGTGGTTGCATTGTGCTGGATGAGGGGCCCGCTTCCCACGACAAAACGATGGGCACACGACATGCTGTACTCATGCAAACAATCTGAGCACTACAGTGAGTTATTACCACCCACCAGTAGGCCCAAACACGTCTGGGGTCTATACCAAGCACACCTGAAGCCTGGAGAGACTGGAACTGCGAGGGAGGAGGAGCTAGATGATGGGAATGCGGGTTTAGACGTGGCTAGCCCTGCAAGATCAGGATAGAACGCAGGCCTGGAGAGGTAACAATGGAAGCCCCAGGAGAAGAAAGTAGCACCTTGGGGGGTGACCACCAGAGGAGGGTGTGCAGCATAGATAACTGGTACTCTATCATATCTGCGTAGTTCACCCTGGGAGAGCAGGAACACAACATAGTTTTACTTAGACGAACAGAGGATAGCACATCGCAAGGACGGGAGCCACTGATAGCATATATATTTAGGACGGGGGACTTATGGAGGCTGAGGACCTGGGCTAAGAGGAACACATAGTGGGATAAGGCTGTTCTAGGGGGGTATGCAGCAGCACAATGAGTCTGGGCCAAGGGCAGCATGAGGTGAAGCGTTCTGAGGGGCAGTGGAGACGGGTGGTTGTGGAGAACTGGAATTGGGGTCACACCATTATGTGCAGGAGACGCATTGATGCCTCATAGCATAAAGTATACATTATAAGCTCGGAATGCATAGACTAAATCGCCGCCGGTCCTCCGGGATGTCGGCAAAACGGCTGTGTTAATCCCAAAGAGAATTGCATGCTACCTGGAAATTCGCTGCAGCTGCCCCCAGGGTTGTAGGCTAGGCGCTGTGTGCTTTATTTGTTATAACAATAAAAACTTTTAATTAAAAAAAAAAAAAAACTTTGATGGGGTAGTGGAGGAAAGTGATGTTCGAACACATCTGAGTCTTTATGAGTACTGTCGCTTTTGCCCGGAGGTTACAGATAGCCTCTGAAGGAACATGACGAGTATTGTTACTTACAATATCTCTGCTGGAGATGTTTGCTATCAACTAACTTGTGACCCTGCCCAAATTGGCAAATGTGGCCAATTGAAACTAGAGAAAAGCAAACAATTGACCCCTGATCAACAAACATTATGTCAGTCACGACGTGACCGTTTTTGTAATAATGTTACCAATGATATGGTTTGTAATCATACAGTATTAACCATGTGAAATTACATAAAGGATGGATGTTCTCGTGTGGTAATATTTCATACACTTACATACCAGCTAATATAACTGGAGGACCTTGTGCCTTATCACGATTAAGCCTTATGCTTTTTCCCATGCATTCGGTTACACGTATTCGCTCTTCTAGAGCCGCTATTCAATTACCTGAGGATTGTGACTCCGATATTAACTTGCTATCTAGAACAGAATATACTAGTTTGGCTCTTTCCATTGTAGGAGTGCCAGCACTGTCCGTTTATAATGCCAGGACAATAGCAAAGCTTGCCTGTTTAATAGTGAAAAACCTCAATCATACTTCTGCCGCTTTAGCTGAATTATTATTATATGTTCAAGGAACGAGAAAAGCTGTTTTGCAAAATAGGGCAGCTGTGGACTATTTGTTGCTAAAACATAACCACGGTTGCGAGGACTTTGAAGGGCTCTGTTGTTTTAATTTATCTGATCATTCTACATCTATCCATGCACATATTAATGCTTTAAAAGATTTAGTGAAAGGGGTTACCCAAGACGTTGACCAAGGATGGTGGGATTGGTTGTTTGGCTGGCTGCCTAATTTTGGACAGCTTCGGTATATCTTGGGTGTTATTATAGTCATTATTTGCATTTTTATCTCATTATGTTGTTGCATTCAATGCATTCCTAATCTTTTCTCCCTTTTTCGTCCCAGATCCATGGTATTTAGGCCAATAGGGTATGATAGGTGAATCGAAGGTCAAGGGGTGGAATGTACTGCATTTGCCATTTTACACGTGCTAAATTACATGTTGACCTCGATTCCATGCCATGCTCTGATCTTCCATTTTATTTCAGCGCACTTCCATTTTGTGCTGCCTTGCCCTGTAGTTACACTTAAGCAGTAACATAAACATGTTTTTCCCGTAAACCAGTACAAATGGGTGCGAGGCATCTCAAGAGGATGCCTCGTGAGGTTATGGTGTACCTTCAGAGTGTTTTTCATGCATTCCATACTTATCTCTAGGACATAGGGAGGATGGCCGTACAGAGCTCCAAGGCCGTAGATAGGGAAAGGAATGTCTTTGGCCTCAGCACAGCTCACACAGAATTTGGCCAGGTCTGTCTGGGCGGGTCTGATGCAAAGATGGGGGCCAGTACCTGTGAATAGATGGGCGAGAGCACCGGCTACAGGCTTCTCGAACAGGTTGATTTAAACTATGAAAAGCGGTGTCTGTGGGGTGGAGCTCAGGAACTCAGTCTTGGAGTGGACGCACTCGCGGGACAACTTTGGTACCCGAAGAGATTACTCCCTGAGCCCCGGTCTACGGGTTCCCAACTTGGTGTTCAGTGCTTGGCCCAGGGATGTTGAAGTCTCCGGTGCTGCAAATTAATCTGGTGAGGTGCTTTGTACATTAACTGTTTATATACCTGTATTCACGGTTTCATATTTATGTATATAGTGTTGTGTATTCATTTGTTTATTGCCTTTCACTCGGTGCCTAAGAATGTATTAGTTTCAGTGACTTATTGCCTTTGCCTACAATATTAATAAAGCTCATTTTTCACCTCCAGAGGAGTGTTGGAGTTTCTGTGTGAGTAAGTGGTGTACGTAAGTTCAGATTACGCAAGTGGGCAAAGCAATACAGCCTTTGAGTAAATACGCCAACGTCTTTCTTAAACCGATAGTACAGAGACAGAAGTCTTACATTAAAGACTCGGTTGATATGATCTCTAAAATTGAGGGTCTTGAATTCAACAACCAAACAGAGTATATGGTCACCCTAAACATAGAGGCCTTATACACAAACATTCTCCAAAAACACACCATTGCAGAAGTGAGGAGAACCTTAGATAACTCAGAGATAGAAGGTGCTAACAAAGATTTTATTGTTGAATGCGTCTCTATGGTTCTTCTGAACAATATCTTTCTATTTAAGGACGATTTATATATACAGCTTAAGGGGACCAGCATGTGGGCCACATGTGCCACCAGTCTGGCCTATAAATACGTAGGGGCCTTTGAGGAAAGATCCAAAAACAATTGGGGAAGTGTAGAGGTGGTGGTGATAGAATCACCCTCCAGTAAGGTATACAAAAACAAAAAGATTCTATCAATGAATGGCAATAGTGTATATTTTTTTAGTTTTTTGTGGACAGGCAGTGAGAGCAGCCCTCCTTGCGGATGGCAAAGGGAGAGCACTATGTGTTTTTAAAATACCCCTCACACACTAAGAATCCCTTAGTGTCATGCTTCATCATCGTGGTCTTCCCGTCCCTCTACGGGGCGGGGCGTGCTGCGACCTACGGACTACGTGTGAGCACTTAATTCGTGATGGTAGGCTATGTGTGGTGTAAGGGTAGTGATAGGTGATATAGTGTAGGGACTTAAATAAGTGAATGCAAAAAAGGGGATTTTAAAAATTCCCTGGCTAGTGGAAAAGGATTAATTTAATGGATTCCCTAGCTGGGAATAGTAAAAATGGGAGCGCCAAGGGAGGAACAAGGGACACAATCGGAGGGGCACAACAGTACACTGGACCACCGAGGAAGAGGAACCACAAAGAGTGGCCACATGAAGCATGACGGGGGCAGCAAAGAGCCGGAAGTGAGCCTCATAGTTAACCTAACTGATGTCAACCTAACCGAAGCGCAAACGAAAGTACTCGAGAAAGGTCTAGGCTATGTGCCCACAGCAAATATGGATAAATTCCTTCTCTGCAAAGAGGTACAGGAATTCATAAGACGGTTACAAATCCAAGTGTTCTTCAGAGACAAAGAAGAAGCGAGTACTGAAGGCGACACAGGACTACGACCTAAGTCAACTTTTACCCCAATGGACAACACCTTACCAATTGAAATTCTTGCTTTTGAAAAAGCGGTCATGAAAGATCTAAACGGCTTGAACCCCAAGGACAGAAAGGTCTTCCAGAATATTTCCAGTGAAGAACGCAAGGCACTTCAGGAATTGAGTAGTAATACTAACCTTGTCATAAAACCAGCGGACAAGGGCGGTGCAACGGTCTTACAAAGCAAACCACAATACGAGAATGAATGTGCGAGACTCCTGCAAGATCGACGGAACTACGAAATACTCCACACTGATCCTACTGAAAGGATACAAGTGAGAATAGGGACAATGGTGGAGGAGGCTCTGGCCCACAATTGGATCACTAAAAAAGAAGGGGAATTCCTTTGCCAGAAGAATCCCAAAATCCCCTACCTATACACCCTACCCAAGATTCACAAACGATTGGACAACCCGTCTCCAAATTTGCCGACGCTTTCCTTCGTCCGATGGTCCAACGGACATCCACCTACCTCAGAGACACAAGGATGTACTGAATCTAATAGAAGATCTGGAATTTGACCCTGACACCCAACTATTGATCAGTTGTGACGTGGAGAGCCTGTACACGAGCCTTCCACACAACGAAACCCTCAACATTATTGAAAACGTTCTATTCGAAGATGACTGGGACTACCACACTCCCAGGAATGTAATAATGGAATGTTGTTCGATAGCACTGAAAGAAAACTTCTTCGAATATGAAGGCACCCTCTACTTGCAGAAACACGTGACCAGCATGGGGAGCACCTTTGCTCCCAGCATAGCTGGTCTCTATGTTCACAACCTGGAGACCACCAAGATACTCCACCCCCTCAATCCCTTCAGATGGTACATAAGAACCTGGAAGAGATATATTGATGCTATCCTCATCATTTGGGATGGGGATACACAAACATCACAACAGTTTCTGACGTGGTTAAATCTACAGGACGACTTCCTGAAATTTACCAGCACTTGTTCCAATAGCAACCTTGTGTTTCTGGATCTTAACATATTTCCCAGCAATGGTCGCCTAATGACCACCACACATTTCAAGAACACATCAAAAAACTGTTTACTCATGTACCAAAGTTTCCACCCCAAACATTTACGAGACAATCTGCCATATGGGCAGTTCCTCCGCCTGAGGCGGAACTGTACTGAAATTGAGAGTTTTAAGGCACAATCCAAAGACCTCAGGAAAAAACTGGAAACTCGTGAGTACCCCGAAAAAGTGTTCAACCAGGCCTTTAAAAGGGCTCGCAACAATTGCAGAGACAGTCTACTGGAGGAAAAAATACCCAAAGAGGCTGAGAGAAGACCAATATGTGTCACCACTTACAACACCAGTTCTAACCAGGTCACACATACCAGACCAAGAAGTCTGACCAACAATCCTAGCAGGAACACAAACTTTGTTCAAGGCCACCATCCATGTGGCAAATGCAAGGTTTGCTGCCTCACAAAAAAGAGCAAGAAATTGTCGTTTCGCAATGGAACCAGCTGGGAACAAAGGGGATTCACTACCTGCGACAGCTCCAATGTTGTGTACCTTATCACATGTCCCTGCCTCCTCGAATATGTAGGCATGACCAGCAGGGCAATAAAAACTAGGATAGGGGAACACAAAAGCACCATCAAATGTCGCAGAGCCAGCACAAAACTAACGGCACACTTTCTGGAAAAAGACCACAAACCGGAGGACATTTGCTGGACAGTAATTGAACAAGTGAAAAGGGAAGAAAACCTCCTGGAAAAAGAACAAAGGTGGGTGTTCCGCTTGGACACAAACAATACCGGTTTGAACGATGCTATACCATGGGGTCAACTGTGAACTACCCTAAAAACACTGTACCCCACTAGCGAAACCTAGCACCTAACATCCCTTTTTTTCTTGGGAAACTTGGGTGCTAATGTAAAGCGGTAGTTAGGATACATCACAATTGGGTATCAACACTAATACTGACTTTTCCATGTAATATCACAATAAGCAAATAGGTCCTGTCCAGATGACAATTTCCTGTAGATCCATCATAGAATATATTTTTTTGCACTAGAGGACAGAGTGGCCCCAAAATAAGCAGACCAAAAGCAGTTAAAACCTCGGTCCTTGCCACTGACAAGATCACAATGTGCGTCTATCCCATTCAAAACCCAGCCCAGGAGTCTACTAGCAACATCGTGTGGCACACGGATGACATCTCTGTATTTTGTTTCAAGCCAGATTAAAGAACCGAGCCTCAAAACAAACAAGGGACTACAGTACCGAAGGAACGCTCTCGGTGAGGCCACCAGGGGTGGCAACTTAGGGTGTATGCAGCGCTCTAGTCTTTTTTCAGTGAGCAAACTTTCTTGCAGCATCGGGTGACCAAAGAAACACACCTCCCGAGTTTTCTTTAAAAAAAAAATTAATTTTTATATTTATGTCCCAACTCGATCGTAGATTATTTTGGGCACGTGTCTTCCAATCTAGACCGGGCATTGAAATGGAAGAAATACGAAGGCACTGAATGGATCCTCACTTTATTGCCACAATGGGCGGCCATCTTGTAGGTCTTTAACGCTCTAGTCTCCACCCAGTCTTCCTGGTGACACAGCGTTCGCTGTCCAGAAAACATAAAAAATGGATTCAGTCAACAACTCGGGATGCCACGGAGCTGCCGCAGGGTGGGATTTACGCCACAATAATACGAGCGGCCACGTAAGTAAGGACCATGGGTCAGAAAAAGCTGGTTGAATCGTCTTTTTAGGCTCTCTGACTAGCACCCTTTTGAGACCCTATCGCTTTTATCTCATTTCAGTAGACCGCAAGATAAAGTTCCCCCAGGATGCAGGCTCATGGGGCACACCACTTATGAATTAACTGTATGTATTTCATATACGTCAAATGTATGTAAACTGTGTTATATGTACAAGTCACCGTGTCATTTCCAAAAAAACGAACACCGATTTCGACAATGTCAAATACCTTTATTGTACAATGGAACCCTTCTAAGCAGTCCTCCCCCGTTTGGGATCACTGCAGTACGTGTGAGTGTGAGTGTGAGGCCACTACGCGCTGGTGAGTGTGAGATTTCGGAGGGTCATTAAACCTTTCATATTAGGGCTGGGAGAGAAAAATATATCCCCAATCCCTTGAAAAATATATCACCTTTCCCCTAATGGCTAGCTATTTTACCAGCCATCACAGCTCTTCCTAAGAATGGATATAACGCCACAACTGAACTTTACGCTAAGATCGCGATATGAGAACTATGTGTTGTTTCTGTGTGAATTTACAATATTGTATTTTTCTTCCTTCTCTTCTAGGGACCACAATAGGTCAACCCATTTTTTTCACTTTTTTCAAATTTACTACGGGCCAACTCAAGCCCAATAGCAGAACCAATTAGCCTATTTTTGCTACTTGGTTCTAGGATTGTAGGCATACCTTACTTAGAATTGAGTTTTTGTCAGTAGGGACTACTAGAGGTCCTGAGGAGTAAGTAGTAGGGGACTACTTACGAAACATGTCATGTCGACCAGGTGGTTAACATAATTTGTTCTACCCTACGCTCCCCTTTTTACTATTCCCAGCTAGGGAATCCATTAAATTAATCCTTTTCCACTAGCCAGGGAATTTTTAAAATCCCCTTTTTTGCATTCACTTATTTAGGTCCCTACACTATATCACCTATCACTACCCTTACAACACACATAGCCTACCATCACGAATTAAGTGCTCCCACGTAGTCCGTAGGTCGCAGCACGCCCCGCCCCGTAGAGGGACGGGAAGAAACCGATGATGAAGCATGACACTAAGGGATTCTTAGTATGTGAGGGGTATTTTAAAAACACATAGTGCTCTCCCTTTGCCATCCACAAGGAGGGCTGCTCTCACTGCCTGTCCACAAAAAACTAAAACAATATACACTATTGCCATTCATTGATAGAGCATTTGAGGAAAGACATGTTTACAATTAAATCTCGCCATTCTATGAAAACAACTATAGGTGGTGTTGTTTCATTGATGACATTTTCTTCATCTGGCGGGGACCAAAAGAGGAACTAGATGAATTCCTGGCCTGGCTAAACTTGGGTGACAGCGACCTTAGATTTATTGCCAACATTAGCAATTCTAGTGTTAATTTCTTGGATATTACTATCAAACAGAGAGAAGGGATCTTTGAAGTCGAGCTATACACTAAGTCGACCGATAAGAACACCCTTCTCCACTATAACAGTTATCATCCCAAAAGCCAAAGAGACAACATCCCCTTTGGGCTTTTATACTCATTCTGAGAAGCTGAAAACTAGGCTAAAAGAACGTGGTTATCTTAAGAAACATATTAACCGGTCATACAAGAGAGCGAGGTTCTACGATAGGGACTGCCTCCTTAATGATAGTAAACGTGAACAACCAAAGGATAGAATAGCTATGCTCAGCCAATTCTCTGGTATGGTTAACAAACTAAAAAATATAGTGAACCGTAACTGGAAAATTCTGAATCAAGATACCAACACGAGGCTTACTAAACCACTTTTTGCCTTTAGGAAAAACAGAAATCTTAGAAACACTCTAGTGTACACATACAGAGATTATCAGGATGAGACACAGAATAGATTAGAAGGGGGAAAGCTAAAGGCAACCACAAATGTGGTGCCTGCAATATCTGTGATTTATGCATAGTGACTCAAGAAGCATCTCTCAATGGAGTAACGCATAAAATACCCACTCTCAATAAATGCAGGAGTAAAAATGTGATTTATTTGTTAATCCACCCTTGCGGATTTGGCTATGTTGGAAAGACAGGGCGGGAATTTAGACAATGCCTTTGCGAACATAGATAAGCCATTAAGACTAAGAATAAAAATGCACCCCTGGTCAATCATTGGTTAAAACAGAAACACACTCTTTCAGATATTAAATGGACTGTGGTTGAGAAAGTTCAAGACGTTAAAAGAGGAGGGAATACAGAAAGCAAAATAAAATTTACAGTGTCCCTCTTTACTGTATAATGGGTCTCCCTGGTAGGTTTGTATTACTCTTTCACTGTAAAGTATTTTCTTGATTTGTTGTTCCACAATTCTGCCAATGTTTTATTGCTATTTTTATTTCTTTGATTATTTTGTTGGGATTTAAAATACATGTGATACAATATTGGGATTGGCCAGGCCTCAAATATATTCTGGATTTACTGTGTACAATAGGAAATATTTATTAAATGTAAATTAGAATGATTGTAATGTTAGAATTGTCAGATTATTGAAGATGTTAAACTAATTTTGTGGCATTCACAATAGGAATTGTTTTTTTAAGATTTAATAAATAGAAACTCTGCCACTACATTCTTGGACTTGGTGGTGTTTCAGTCGAGTGTTATTGATTTATATGTATTCCCTGTTATTCTGGGCCTTATGTATGTAACTGAAAGGCGGTGTGTGTGAATCTGAGCGAATATTTTCCCTAAGGGACATACATTTCTCTTTCACTTTTTTGCTGTTGGTCTGGGCCCTGCATTATAGTAGTACGGCTGGATCCCCTGCTTAACGCAGTAGACTGGTGTGAGGTAAGGGTGCCTCAGTTCACAGTTCTAGGCCAGTAGAATCAGATCTCTCTTTCTCAGGGCCTGTGGCATATTCATATCTCTGCGTAGTGGTAGGCCCCACCCTTCTGTGCCACCATAAAGGGCGCCTCCACTTTCTTGGAGGCGACAGTTCTCACCAAGCGCACCGCTCCCCGTTCTCGTTCCTGATTCTGGCTCTTCTCATGGGTGGAGAGTTATTTGACAGCGTCCCTGGAAGGCACTGGAATATATGTTCTATTCTCTGGTGGTCAGCTGTTGTGGATTGGCCCTGGACCATCTACAGGGGGTGCATTGCGGTAGCACTATCAGGAAGTGACCATTGCTGCCGGCTCCTAGCTCCGCCTCCTTAACGTATCTCTTTCAAAGCATTCTACTTTATTCACTTGGGGATATATGGTACAGAAGAAACCTACTGCCAAAGGAGAAACCTCAGATCCAGAATGGACCCACTTTTTATCTTAACCTCATTCAAAGTAAATCTGCATAATATGGAGTTCTTTCCCATGATACAAATAAAGATAATTAATAACCATCTACAATTGTAGAACTCAACAAAATATTGGCTGTTTCCTAACATCAGTTGCTAGGCACAGCCAACAAGATGCAGTTGTATGTATATACAAACTGTAAGATTACCTCTCACTCATTTGTGCATTCCTCTTCCAGCCTTAGCACCGCTATAAGTCAGCTGTGACATCTCAGAAGCTCACGTATGACACCAAACATACTACTTAGACTACACCACAAACCAGCACTTTACCAGCCATGCATAAGAGGCAGAGCAGCTAATTATTTGAATGAACAAAAGGTGCTTGTGGCACATATGGGGTAAGAAATTGCTAAAAACAATACTACAGTACAATGCTGCTCCTACCACTGTTTCTGCTGCTCCCGCTGTTTGCCTGCCGTGGCCATGACCGGCTGATCTGATCTGGACAAGCAGACCTGAGGCCATGTAGCAGATATGCTACCCTGTCCCAGGCAACCCCCCAGTGATTATTGGGGCTGCGGGTATTATGCAATAAAAAAAACAATCCCCGTCAGCAATAGTCAGAGGGGGACCTGATTGAAGGTGTTAAACTCCTCCAAGGACATTAAAAACATGGTATCATTACTGCATTCAGACTCCCAGGAAAATATATAACAATCAATTAAACCGTGGGATAATTTGACTGCACAAAATATGGAATGGTTTAGATGAAGTTTAATTAGGAATTTAATTAGGAATTTAAAGCTGAACTGGCTAAACACAATCGCCAATTCAACTTAACTTAACAACTTTGGTGGAATACAGTTCTCGTGCCTAAATTGCAGGGATTGAGAAAAGCAGAGTTTATCACAAAAAGGTTGAATGACCCTGGACCGGAACCAACTCAAATAGGCCAGATCTTAGATTAGGAAGTTCATATAACTTCTGTGCTACTTTATCGATTACCTGAGCCAACACATTATGCTAAGCCTGGGAACAATCCATTTTAAAGGAAATAAACTAATATTGCAATTAGCAACACAAAAAACACTATCTAAAGAAACTAAGATATTTATTGATAAAACCTTGCTTCACAGAACATAATATTGTGATTAAATCAGCCAAATCAGTAATGAGGGGAAGGATAAAAGAGTCTATTAATAGAACAGAGGGAAATGCTTGGACAGAATCATTTGAAAGCCCGCATTATTATTTCATTCTGAGCGACAGTTGTGCATTCCATATTGAAACTCTGTATTCACGTGCTACAAAGACTTCAACTCTACGGGTTAGTTATGTAAATGCGCTCCCTAAGTTTAGAGAAAATGAAATGAGCTTGTTGATTAAATATTCTCGACCCTCGAGAGCAGCGTGCCCAACTGGTCTACCAACAGATGTAATCAAAATGGATCCCTCTTTGTGGAGTTCCTTACTTTTCAAACTTTATTAATGTATCCTCTCTGTGAGGTCAATACCTGAGTCATAAAAGGGCTCAGTTGTCCATCCTATCTACAAAAAGGGCCGAAAATCAGACCCTCAGAATGATCGGCCATTGCTCTGTTAGACTGCGAGGGGGAACTTTTTGCTAAATACTTGCTCAATCTTTTAACAACCTGGGCAAATGATAATCTCCTAATACCGTTCACCCAAATGTGATATCATGCAGGCTGTTCAACATTGGATATTATCGCTGCTCTGACCATTCTCGTGAAGAAGGCAAACATTAGAATTAACACTTTCTTTGCGTTCTTTATAGATTACAATTCTGCTTTTGATTAATCGGGAACGGCTCTGGTACATTCTGACAAACTGGGCAATTGGGCCATATTTACTCATCCTCATAGTAGAATTGCACAAAGACACGTTGTGCTGTTCTGGCCCCCCCCAAATAAGACGCGCAGCAGGAGCTTGTGTTTAACACGGCTTTACTCTCTTATGCCGTTCCCCGAACTGACTTCCTCCTCCCCGGCTCCTCCTCATCCGCTTCCGCCTGCCCTGTATGCAGACAAGGTCAGGCGGACGATATGACACCTCCCCCCTTTATACAATAATGCTTACTGTCTCTCAGAGTTCTTCAATGAGTCGAACAGGTCATTTGATGACTCTTTGTGGGCGACTGCTCCGTGCTCGTTCAGGAGTGAGACAGTCGTGTGTGTCTTCTAGCCTCACTGGCCTAGGCCGCTCTCCCTCACTGTTTCCTGCTTGGCCAGATGAGTCCGTGTTAGACTCGCTGTCTTGGAGTCGAGTATGAGCTGAGGGGTTGCATCTCTTAAAGTGGGATATGTTCCGAGTTATCCGTTTTCCTTCTGACTCAGCGGTGATCATAGTCCCCTTTTGACTGGAGACTCGCAGCGGGTGAGCTGAGTAGCGACTGTCTGCCTTGGTCTTGCAGTCTTGCTTTACCAGCACCCAGTCTCCTACATGAATGTCCCTCTGTCGTGCATGCCTGCGCTGATCAGCATAGTTTTTCATCTTTGCTTTCTTTGCCTGATCTAACTTGACAAGGGTGTCATGATCGGTGGTCACGATTCGGGATTGCGTGACGGCATTTGACGTGGGCAGTCGCGTGCGAGGAACTCGCCCGAGTATCAGGGTGGCAGGGCATTGATTCGTGGTACTGTGTGGCATGGTCCTGTATGCTCGCAACACTTCATTTAGCGCTTGCTGAATGTCACCGTGAGTGAGTTCCGCGTGCTGAACTGTCTTCTTAAGTGTCCCCATGAATCGCTCAACCATGCCTTGGCTTGGGGCCATAGGGGAGTCATTTTCCGATGTTTAAAGTTGAGGTGTTTCGCGAACTCAGCAAATTCATGGCTGTTGAACGGTGGTCCATTGTCTGTTTTCACTCCTAAGGGGATTCCCCATGCTGCGAACGTTTTGTCAATGCTGGGGATGACAGCCGATGCTTTCGTGGAGGACACATGATACGCGATGGGGAAGTGGGAGTATTCGTCCATGATGACGATGATGTACTTGCCTGTTTTTAACGGCCCGAAGAAATCAATAGCCACTTGTTGCCATACCCCCTCAGGTAGTTCAGACATCTGCAAAGGGGCTGGTGGTTCATCTCGACCGACTAGCTGACATGAGGCACAGTCTTTGAGTGTGGCCTCCACCATTTGATCGAGGAATCGGAACTAGACGCATTCTCGGAGTGCTTTCTTGGTGGCTACGACTCCCCTGTGCCCTTCATGAGCCAAGTTGGTGATCCCTTGGCGAAGTCTTTGAGGAATGACTATCCTCCCTCCTCTCAGCAGTAATCCATCCGTGCTGATCAATAGTTCTGCTTGGACATGTTTGAACGCCCCCAGTTCTTGAGCATCCACAGTCGCATCCTGGTGGCTGGTGTCCAGATGTCTCCAGGAGTTGGCACGTATCCGGACCATGATGGCCTGAACCGTGGGATCTTGGGCCGATGCTTCGCGAATAGCTTCAAGGGGCACAGCTGGGGGACATGCCGTGTCGATGACGAAATGAATATATTCCTCTGCTACAGAGCATCATTCACACGTGTGAGATTGTGGGTGCCTTGACATGTAGTCTGCTGGATTTTCTGCTTTGCCAGGCTTGCGAACGATGGTGAAATGTAGTCTTGCAAACGGAGGCCCCATCTTTCTATTCGTGGAGGCATCTTCGCCCGCAGGTTGCCAAAGATGGTGGTTAGCGCTTGGTGATCCGTGATGAGCGTCAAATTCTTGCCATATACAAACAGATGAAAATGTTCACAGGCCCAGACAACCGCAAGAATTTCCTTCTAGGGCTGTGTGTAAGCCTTCTCCGTGTCTGTGAGGCTACGACTGGCATAGGCAACCACATGGCGTTGGTCTGCTTCATTGTTGTATTATGCCAGGATGGCACCCAGGCCCACCGGACTAGCGTCTACAGTGATCTCGGTCTTTCTTTTGGTGTCAAAATATGCCAAGTTGCGGGTTAATGGAAGGCTGTCCCGTGAATTCCAGATCCAGCGGGGGACTCGCCAGGGTTGTCCCCTGTCCCCCCTCCTCTTTACACTTACTATTGAGGTCCTGGTAGCCAGGATACGTCAGAATGAGGGCATCTCAGGTTTTAAGAGGACCGACACGGACCTCGTACAAGAGAAGATATCACTCTATGCAGACGATGTCCTTCTATATATTACGAAACCTGAGACTACGGTACCGGAATTATTCAGAGAGCTAGGGCATTATTGTAGATGGGCGGGCCACACCATTAACTGGCACAAATCTATTCTCTATGACCCGGGGGGAGGGGGCCGGTGGGATGGGCTGCCTGAACAACTATTGACGACTACCGAGGGCTTTCGGTACCTCAGGATATACATCACTTTAGATAAGACTCTATCGTTCCGAAAGAATCTGGAACAGATTATCTTGAGCTCGGTGGCAGACATGGACCGCTGGAGGCAGCTCCCACTCACACTCCTAGGCCGAGCGGCGATGTACAAGATTGTCATTCTACCTAAATTTCTTTACGCACTACAAAATGAATATTACCCACTTCCGGCTTTGATACTTACTAAAATTCACTCTGATCTGAGAACCTTCCTGTGGTTGGGTAGGCAACCTAGGGTAGCTCTGACCACGCTCCAAAGGCATCAATATAGTGGGGGGATTTCACTGCCTAATTTGGAAGCCTACTATTGGGCGGAACACATGGCACCAATTAATGAATGGCTACATGCCCCGGTGGATCACCCAACCTATGCCCTGGAAAGGCTGAAATTGTCGTCAAGAAACCTACTGTACTACATATACGGGGGCTCTAGACGGGCACTGCTACTTCCAGCCACTACCCTCACGCTCAACGCATGGACCAGGGCCGCGAGGCGCATGGGATGGGAAAAGAAGCCTACTCGGCAGACGCCGTTGTGGCATTGCCAGTGGCTGACAGAACTCCACAAGCTGCGTGGCTTCCGGGGATGGGACGACATCGGCATTTCCACAATAGGGGATGTGATCGCCAAAGGAGAGCTGAAATCCTTTCAGGCCCTCAGGACAGAATTCGGGCTTCACCATTCCCAACTCTTCAAATACACCCAGCTACGACATGCTTGGCAAGCACAGAAAGTCCCCCTCACTGATATCCCAGAATATGCGCCTTTAGAAGGACGGCTCCTTCAGGAGCGGATCCCTGGGAAGGCGGTTTCCCTCACCTACAAAACCTAAACCAACAATATGTTAGGCGACCTGGTGAAGCTTCGACGCACATGGGAAGGGGAGGTGGGAGACATGGAGGACTTAGACTGGGAGATAGTGTTAATGCATCCCCGGGAAGTGGCAATTAAATCCAGGCTATGCCTCATTCAATTCAACGTGCTCCATAGAACCTACTATGACAGGATGAGACTCCATAGAATGGGGAAAGTAGAAGACGCACACTGCCTTAGGGGCTGCCAGCAGGATGGGGATTTTTTTCACACTATATGGGCATGCGACAAGATCCAGACTTACTGGACGCACATTTTTACAGAACTAGGAGAGGTTTTGAGATCCCGCTCCAGTGTGAACCCAAGCTGGCACTGCTGGGTATGACCAATGAGGTAGACCTGCCGCGCCCACTCCTCATCTTCTTAGTACTTGCACTAGTAGTAGCTAAAAGGGATATTGCAAAATATTGGGGGTCACCGGAACCGCCGGGATTGGAGGAATGGAGAAGAGGGTTGGACCTGTACATGGCAGCTGAGAGAGTGACTTATAAAGCAAGGGGGTGCCCGACAAAATTTAGAAAGGTGTGGACCAAATGGCGGCACTACCATGGGTTGGATGGGGGATTGTGAGGGACGGGAACTCTAGGACCTGGCCACCCCACGGTTGGAACGCTGATAGAAGTACGTCGGGTGGGAAGTGTTAAGTTAATTCGATTTTGTGCCGGGGGGGGCTGCATCGGAAATGTGTGACACTGTGACTTATTTTTTTTTTGGCTATGAGATGGGTCGGGAGGGACATAGGAGTGTTTGTACTGCTGATTTCGCGACTATTTTGTCTAGTTCTTGCTGCACTGCAATGTTGGGGGGGTGGGAGGGGTAAAAAAGTAAAAGCAGATACCTAACATGGTTCTTGGTTGCATATAATCGCTTTTTGAGTTTGTATTTCCAGCGTACTGACGATATTAGCTTCCCGACATTCGGGGTGTGGGCCAAATGGCCGTGTGAGGCTCTACTGCTTTTATTATGTACCGCAACGATGACTAGCTGGAGTACTGTTTGAATGCTGGAATTTTCTGTGTATCTGCATTAAAAAATAAACAACAAAATATGCCAAGTTAATGGCAGTACTCACGGCCTTCTTGATTGTATTAAACGCGTGCTCACATGCAGGTGACCACAGGAATTGTTGGCCTTGTCGGGTGAGTTCTCTGAGCGGGTAGCTGATGGTGGCATAGTCTTTAATGTAGCAGGCACAATAGCTCGCGATTCCCAGGAAGGAGCGGAGATCACTGACGTCCTGTGGTTGAGGGGTGTCCACGAGGGCAGATACTTTCTCAGGGTCTGGCTTCATGCCATCTTTGGAAAAGATGTGTCCATAAAATCTTAGCATGGATTTGTGGAACTCACACTTATCTGGGTTAAGAGTGAGGTTGGCGTTGAGTAGGGCGTGGCACACCTAGTCCAAGGCTTTATCTTGCTCCACTTGGTTGACCCCGAACACTAGGATATCGTCACTGTAGTTGTAATGGCTTCCTGAAAGATCTCCGCAGTGGAAGATATTCCGAAATTTAAACGTTTATACCGGAATAGACCTTGATGTGTGGTGCAAGTGGTGATGTAGCTGGATTGCTCATGCAATTCCAGTTGGTGGTATCCCTTGTTGAGGTCCAGCTTCGAGAACACAGTTGCTCCGTTGAGGCGAGCAATCATATCACTGATATGAGGTCCAGGGTGTCTTTCCCTCTCGATGGCTGTGTTTTGGGCACGCATGTCAACTCATAAGCGTACTTTGTTGTCTTGTCCTTTCTTAGGCACTACCACCACAGGTGATACCCACGGAGTGGGTCCTGTGGATCTTTCGATGATGTCCGTCCGCAATAGGTCTTGTAGCTCGTCATCCACTGCCTGTTGTAGATGAAACAGCACCTTTCTGTTGTGTTGTGCTATCGGTGACACCTGTTCAGTAATGTGTAGCTTGACCCTGAATTGGTTGAGCTTCCCGAGGCCCTTGAAGAGTTTTGGAAATTTGTTAACGATGTCTGGGGGGTCATCCACGGTGTATAAGAGTTCGACAAGTTTGAGGCGCTCTGCTGTTGGCAGACTGAGGAGGCAATCCGCTGCGTCAGGACCCTCAATCACGTGGATGTGTGCTTGGATTTGTCGGTCCTTGTAGATCAGAGTCATGCGGAACTGTCCCAGGCAGGGTAGGGGCTTCCTGGACATCCAAGTCTAGACTCGAACTGCGGCTGGTCCTAATTTTGGCTGACGTTTCATGCTGTGATACTTCAGGGCACATATGTAGTTCAGGGATGCTCCTGAGTCTAATACAAACTTGGCCGGATGACTTCCTATTTGAATATTCAGCCGTGGGTATTTTTTCAATCTGTCGGGGTCCGACACCATACACACGTATTCGTCACTGTCCTGTGACACAGACGTGGGGAGGACGATTCCCGCGATGTTGACCTCTGGGATCTATATGAGTTGGTTGAGTGAATACTTGTAATGTAATGTAAAAAAAAATTATAAAGCGCAACTAACACCCAGCGGTTTCTTGGCGCTAAAGCATAAGGAGACAGACAGTCCGTAGAGCCAGGAGTGTTAAATGGAGGCATTACAAAACAGGTGGGTTTTAAGAAGGGACCTGAAGTGGGTATAAGGAGAGGCAAGTCTTAGACCTAGAGGGAGTGAGTTCCAGAAAAGCGGGGCAAGAAATGAGAACCTCAGTCCTCCCTGTTTTTTGCGTTTAAAGGTCGGGACCTGAAGTAAGGCCAGATGGGAGGACCGGAGATTGCGGGAGGGGACGTATGGGTGCAGTAGTGCGGAGAAAAAAGAAGGGCCTATACCAGCAAGGGACTTAAAAATAATACAACCTAATTTGAATTTGCAGCGCTCAGAAACAGGGAGCCAGTGGAGAGATTTTAACAAAGGGCGGACGTGTTGGTATTTGGGCTGAAGATAAATGAGCCGTGCAGTCTGGTTCTGGACAAGTTGTAACCTCATTAGTTGGTATGTCGGTATACCAACATAAAGGGAGTTGGCGTAGTCTATCCTAGAGATGACTAAAGCCAACAAGACCAGGGTAATAGCCTCGGTGGTCAGGAAGCGGGCAATGTTTCGGATTTTCCTTAACTGAAAAAAACTGGAGGAAACTACCGCATTGATCTGGGGCTTCATCGTAAGATCATTACTGATGATAACCCCAAGACTTTTTACTGAGTTGACAGGATTGGGGGGAGGACCCAGCCTCGTGGGCCAAAAGGTGGATTGCCAAGGATTGGCAGCCCCCGACAAGCACCAACTCTGTCTTGTCGGGGTTGAGTTTCAGGTGATTCACCCCCATCCAGTCACTGATGTGACAGAGAGTAGATTGAAAGTTGACGATGAACTGGTCCGCAGAGTTGATATCGAAGACCAGCTGGATGTCATCCGCGTAATTAAACGCGGTGACACAGCTACCTCGTAAGGATCTAATAAGGGGGGTCAGGTATAAATTAAAAAGGAGAGGGGATAGGGAGGAACCCTGCGGGACGCCGCAGGTCAGCCCGACCCCGTCAGCAGAAAACTGAGAGAGCCGAACCGCCTGACGGCGGTTGCTCAAAAAGGAGCGAACCCAGTCAAGGGCGGTGCCCCGGATGCTAGCCTCCCCAACACGGCCGACCAGGATATCATGGTCGGCCGTGTCGAAGGCGGCCGACAAATCCAGGAGCACCAGAACCTGACTGATGTTAGAGTCCGCCCCTCTCCGCAGTTCGTCCATAACTGAGAGTATAACAGATTCCGTGGAGTGATTGGGTCTAAAGCCGGCCTGTTGGGAGTCGAGAAAGTGAGAGTCTTCAATAAAGGTACTCAGGATGTTGGTGACGTGAGACTCAAGAACTTTGCTGAGGTAGGGAAGAAGGGAAATGGGACGGAAATTACTCATGACCGTAGGTTTTTTGAGGATGGGCACAACCTCGGCGCTTTTAAATGACCCGGGGACTAGGCCAGAGGAGAGAGAATTGTTCAGCAGCGCCAAAGGGGGGGAGGGGCAGGCTGTGAAGGCCTCACGAAGGATCAAGGGAGGGCAACAATCGATATGACCTTGATGACCTTGTATGACCTTGATGAGCTAGAGGAGTGACTTTTCCTTCCTCTTACTGCCCTTGCATGGTGACGGGTTTCTGAACTTGACTAGGCTGACTTAGTTTCTGACCGTCGCGTTTGACAGGTTGCTTCGAAGTGATTTTCTCTCCCACATCAGTGGCACGGCTGTCCTATGGCAGGACATTGTCCCGAATGTGGATAATCTTGTTCACATCTGTAGCATTTTGAGGCTGGCCTGCCCGTCCGATAACTTCGGGCTCCATGGTGCGAGGAGGTCGCTCGAGGGGTCTGCGTCGGTCTTCCTGATTTGCGGCGGTCAGGGTAGCGCTTCGAGTCCATGTGCGACTGCATTCGGAAAGCTTGCTCCTTCTTTTCAGACTTACTGGCTTCCATTTTCTTAGCATGGTCTTCAGCCTGATCGTTGATGCGAGTGAGTTCTTCAATTTCTTCAAGCGTGTAGTGTTTCTTCAGCAATTGGCAACACAGTGATTCTGACTGGCATCCCTCAATAATGCGCAGTCGTAAGGCATCTTCGGTGTTGAACGCGTCAAACTCACAGTACCGGGCTAGGCGCCGAATGTGAGCGATGAAGTCACACATTGGTTCATCCTTTTCTTGGGAAGCGAGGTTGAACGTGTATCGCTCGTAGTCTACGTTTCGCTTATGGAGGAACTTCCGATCCAGAGCTCCTTTTACATCTTCATATGAGGTGGTGTTGGCCGCCGGCAATTCTTTGATGATCTGTGCGATGTCCTTTCCTATCAGATTTCGCAGAGCTATCAGCTTTTGCTTGGGGTCTTGAACCTAGGACCCCGTCATAAAGTCCTCAAAATCTTCTGCCCAGCTCTTCCATTTGGGCCCCATGCTGTTCCCAGACGTCAACTCTAGAGGCTCCGTCGGGCGTAAGTATGACACCCCTAGCAGCATTGGACGTGGTTGCGGGGCTTGCGGGGTGGACCCTGTGGCTGCTGGGCGTGAGGTGTCAGCTTCAACTGACATCTTGAACACAAGTACAGGCTCAGCTGGCCGTATAAATCTTTATTTTAGCAGAAATTTGCAGGTTTTATGAGGTTTCCGGCACTTGCCTGACTTCAAGATGGCCGCCGTGTTAGGAGCTGCTGGTATCCTATACTCGGTGCCTGTCTTCAAGATGGCTGCCGAGAGGGACACAGGTCCTATCATGCAGGTATGGCAATTGCAGCTTCACTTTTATTTCTTTTATAGGGGCAGCCACTCACCCTCTTGCCACAAAGCTCCAGTCCTCTGATGTGGCGCTCGATTAGCGCGCCCTTCACTGTGCGATTTTGATCATGTTTTTGCGCTCTTTTTCTTCAGCGTTCCGAAAGGGCCGGTCCTCAGCTGCGCGTTCCGCGTCCGACGCGGCAGCAAAAAAGGGGCAGAAACGGTGGGTCGTGGCGATCCCACCCTCGTCGCCAGTGTGCTATTCTGGCCCCCCAAATAAGACACGCACCAGGAGCTTGTGTTTAACACAGCTTTACTCTCTTATACCGTTCCCCGAACTGACTTCCTCCTCCCCGGCTCCTCCTCATCTGCTTCCGCCTGCCCTGTACGCTGACAAGGTCAGGCGGACTATATGACACCCGTGTAAGAATAAAACTAACTTCAAATGTTCTATCTTCAAAAATGTGAACCTCCAATGATATAATACAGGGCTTCATTTTGGCTCCTCTGCTGTTTTCATTATACATCACTGATTTACCACTTTGTTTGGCGAGACCTGGAGGTTTGCCGCAAAAACTTGATTATCAGTGTATTATCCGTTAGGCCTATTGTGACGATATTGTGCTCTTCTCATTAACCTCCAAAAGTCTGAAACATCTGTTATCCAAGTTTAGCACCTATAACTTGGAAAACGAACTGCAAGTCAATTACACAAAAACGAAAGTTGTTACATTTGGAAAGAAAGTTAAAACCCACCGGGGTTTTCGAGAACTACTATGGAACATCTAGACAGCTATGTTTGCTTGGGAGTTACCTTGACTCTAAGCTACCCTGGCTATAAAACGCCCATTCCAGCAAACAATATTCAACAATAATCATGAAAGTCATAGGATGATTTTACAAACTCTATGGAGAAGGAACAATTAATTATCTATCACAGCTCTAACAACAAAGCTTATCCATGTTCGTCAACCACAAGACAATATTCGAATTGGAAAAAAAGTACATGGCTAGTATCAAACGACTTTTAAACTTACAAGCATTTACTCCTCAAAGCAAACTAAGGCTGGAACTAAACTTGAGTCTTCTGGTCTGCTTTCACTACACCATGACGATAAAGTAGATGTGCAAATGTAGCAATACTCTACTTTGAAGGGGTACATTTTAGTGAAATTAAAATGTAATAAAGATAAAAACCATGAACTGAACTAATAATATTGGTGTTGTGATCATACAACACAACCTTCCAGACTGGAGTACTCTTTCACTTTGCATCACTCTGAACAGAATCTGTTCAGGTCCCTTAAGCACAACTACCACAAGGAAGATCTTGGCTCTCTATTAAACTATAAATATAGTGATCTGATGTGATCTAATGTGTAATTCTTAAAGCAACCAAAGACAACTGTATCTTGATTCCAACATTAAGGCACTAAACAATAGGAAATACCTAAAATTCAGGATATTTTGTATTAACTGACATTAATTCAAAAGAACAAGAAGAGAAGAATTGTATAATGTTGTTTTAATTGTAAGTTTTTAGTAACTGAACAATACATTTTTTTCATTCATTTCATTCATTCAAAAGAACATGGCATCCTTGTCTTAAGGGGAATGGCTCTTGTCGTCTATGTGGTTACAAGACCAAATCTATTGAACATATTATCTATATGTAGCCTAATCTACTAAGCTTATGTAAAACATGTCTTCAGAGATTCTTCAAATTGACAAATACCAGGGCCATTAAAGAAGTTATTAACTACTGCTTTACCAACCAATATCCTCCTTTTATCATTGCTTTAATAACATTTCACTTCAATAACATTCACTTATAATTGTTTGGGCTCTTTTTTTTATAAACAATTTTATATACAGAAACTAACAGCAGCAGTCAAGTACAATATAATGCAACATTCATCTAATAGTACCATTTACATGCACAGGGAGACAAGGTGTCATTACACAGTCTTGCAGGCCTTATATTGTTTATATATTTACAGGGAGACATGCTTAATCTATCTGCTCCAGCCATTTGCCCCAGACCTTCCGGTATTTATATTGTTTGGGTTCTTAAGCCTTCGATGTATTCTTTTCGTCTACATAATACTTTTTAACCTGTCCTTTTAATTATGCTTTTTTACTGTGTCCAATCAAATTGATTAATTATATATATATCTTTTTTTTATTATCAGTCTTAAAGATGCTTTTGAATGTTGTATTTATTTTAATCCTCTTTTAATACAATACAACAATACTTACTTTCAACACAGTAATATCCACAGAGAGCGGATGCAGTGATATTACTGTTATCTGAGAGAAGAACACAGATGTTTGGCTGAGAAGAAGCAGCACCACTATCCCGCTATATTCAGAAGCTGAGGCGAAGAAGCACTCATATCTGGTTTCATCTACAGCAGGATCCACAGTAGAAAAACTGCTAACATAACATAATTTGTAGAGCCCATCTTCACTGCTGAGGTAGTCTCCTTGCACTGTTGAAATATACTGGATGTTTAGTGCAACCCTCAGACCTCTAGGAATCTTCTTGATTTAATAATATTCCACTAATGTGTGCAGCTTTTGATTTATTTACCGGTGCTATGAATACTCAGGTTGTATCATATTCTGACTTGGTTTTTGCAATCAAGACCAATGCTATAGTCGTATTCTTAATAAATGATAAGATTTATATTGCTTTCGTATTTGAAAATCCTAAATATCTTGCTGTATTGCCTGTTAGAGGGGGCATTTCATCAGGTGACCCTTGCCCCTGCCTGCAGGGCCGGTCGCTCCACACACCGCGCAGCTCCCTCCTTGAGTGCCGGGACACCTGACCCCTCCGCCGCTTCCTCGCACAGCCGTGTGCCTGGACTGCTGTTCTGACGGTTTTTTTCCTGTCTCCTTTGCCTGTGCCCCTGATCGTGTATTTCGCTGTGTTATTTCCATTTGTTTGTGGTGCTTAAACTTCTGTGCCCCTGATTGTGTTTTTGCTGTGCCCTCTGTGCCCCTGTATTCGCCGTCCTAGTGTCCTTCCCGCCGATTCTCCCCCTCCCCGCCGCTGCTCCCCTGCGGCCCGCCCCTTTTCGCTTCTGCTACCCGCCCTTTGGCCACCCCGCTCCCACCTCCCAGCTGCTCCTCCCTCGCTCCGCCCCCCCCCACTCTCCATTTATGGCAGAGTCCGCACGTACGCGCAGCGGGTGCGCCCTATGCGCGCCGAAGGTGCGCCAAAAGCAAGCCCGTCTGCGCCCGTCCACGCCTAGACCGCGCCCAGCGCCAGGACCCCTGCTCCATGGCGATGCCAGCCCACACGACGGACCTACGACGCCGCCACCCTCATCGCACTCAAACCCGACCGTAACAGAGCCTGCCACCGAGCCACCCCGAGACGCACCCACGGACCCTTCACCTGCCAAGCCTGCAAGTTCACCTGCCACCAGACCTGAACTGCACCCACCAAGCCGAGCACCAACAACAGCCACCTCAAGTGCATCCTGCTCAACACCCCCTCCGTCCAGAGACACGCTATCAAACTTTGGAACCTGCTCGACACAACCACACCAGACGTCGCCTTCCTCACAGAAACCTGGATGAACGCCTCCTCTGCACCCGACATCGCCATCGCCGTCCCGGACGGGTACAAGATCATCAGGAGGGACCACGTCAACCAGACCGGAGGAGGCATCGCCATCGTCCACAAGAACACCATCCGCATCACGACCAACTTCGACGACACCTTCAACGCCGCCGAACACCTGCACTGACGACCCTCAGAGGCACCCTCTCTACAGACCCCCGGGACCACGCACACAATTCAGCGAAGACATCACGGACTTCATCAGCCCGCACGCCCTCCCCTCCGCTGACTACATCCTCCTAGGGGACCTCAACTTCCACCTGGAGAATAACAAGGACCGCAACACCGCCGCCCTGCTGGACAACCTCGCCAACCTCGGACTCAAGCAACTGGTCAACACCCCCACCCACTACGCCGGCCACACGCTTGATCCCGTCTTCTCATCCAGCAAGCACATCACCTTCCGCCACTCCACCGGACTTCACTGGACCGACCACAGCTGCGTCCACTTCAGCTTCAGAAGAACCACGGTCCACCACCACCCGCAACAGGTTCCTCGCCGGAGCAAGATCACCGCCTCCCTCAGCCAGAACTCTCCCGCCAGCACTACGGACCCCAACGAAGCAGCCCGCAACTTCACGCAGTGGTTGACCGCCTGCGCCGATGACCTCGCACCATTGAAGAACCCTTCCAGCAGACCCAGAAGCAAGAAAGCCTCCTGGTTCACCGACGAACTCAAGGACTCCAAGAAGAACTGCCGCTCCCTCGAGAAGTCCTGGCTCATCAACCAGACCACAGACAACATGACCACCCTCAAACAAGCCACCCGCAAGCACCACCAGCTTATCCGCACCACCAAGAAGACATCACTGAAGGAACGACTGGACAACAACGCCCACGACAGCAAGGAACTCTTCAGCATCGTCAAAGAGTTCTCCAACCCCAGCACCGGCAACAACGACTTCAGTCGCTCACAAGGTCTCTGCGACTCTCTCACCTCAATCTTCCACCGTAAGGTCGCCGACATCCACAACAGCTTCGGCGCACCATCCACGCACCCAACCGTAGAACCAACGACCCCCACCGCCACCCTCCGCACCTGGACCACGGTGACCACCGAAGACACAGCCCGCACGATGAACACCATCCACTCCGGATCTCCGACCGACCCCTGCCCCCACCACTTATTCAACAAGGCCGACTCCACCATCGCACCCCAACTCTGGAACATCATCAACACCTCTTTCAACACCGCCACCTTCCCGGAGAGCTGGAAGCATGCCGAGCTCAGCGCCCTACTGAAGAAACCAACAGCGGACCCCACCGACCTCAAGAACTTCCGCCCCATCTCGTTCCTCCCTTTTCCTGCCAAAGTCATCGAGAAGATCGTCAACAGACAACTCTCCGCCTTCCTCGAGATGAACGGATCCCTTGACCCCTCACAGTCCGGTTTCCAAGCTAACCACAGCACCGAGACCGCCCTCATCGCAGCCATAGACGACATCAGAACCCTGCTCGACAACGGGGAAACAGCGGCCCTCATCCTCCTGGACCTCTCTGCAGCGTTCGACACTGTCTGCCACCGCACCCTAGTTCAACGCCTCAGCAACATCGGTATCCAAGAGAAGGCACTGGAGTGGATCATCTCGTTCCTCGCCGGAAGAACACAGAGAGTCCGCCTCCCCCGTTTCGATCCGAGGCCACCGAAGTCATCTGCGGCGTACCGCAAGGATCATCACTCAGCCCCACCCTCTTCAACGTCTACATGGAACCTCTTGCAGCCATCGCACGCCAACACAACCTCAACATCATCTCCTACGCCGACGACACCCAGCTGATCCTCTACCTCACCAGAGACCCCGCCACCGCCAGAACTAGCCTACACGAAGGGATGAAAGACGTCGCCGAGTGGATGAAGAACAGCCGCCTGAAACTGAACTCAGACAAGACGGAAGTCCTCATCCTGGGACCATCGCCCTCCGCCTGGGACGACTCCTGGTGGCCCCCCGCCCTGGGCATCACTCCCAAGCCAACAGACCACGCACGCAACCTGGGCTTCATCCTGGACTCCTCCCTCTCGATGACCAGACAAGTCAATGCCGTCTCCTCATCATGCTTCAACACCCTACGCATGCTCCGCAAGATCTTCCGATGGATCCCGACCGAAACCAGGAAGACGGTCACCCATGCACTCGTCACCAGCCGACTGGACTACGGAAACACCCTCTACGCCGGAACCACAGCCAAGCTACAGAAAAGACTCCAACGCATCCAGAACGCCTCCGCCCGACTCATCCTGGACATCCCCCGACGCAGCCACATCTCCGGCCACCTGAGGGACTTGCACTGGCTCCCCGTCAGCAAGAGAATCACGTTCAGGCTCCTTACCCACGCACACAAGTCTCTCCACGACCTGGGCCCCAAGTACCTCAACGACCGCCTGACCTTCTACACGCCCACCCGCCAGCTACGCTCCATTAGCCTCGCCCGCGCCGCTGTACCACGCATCCGAAGAGCCACCGCCGGAGGAAGATCCTTCTCCTACCTGGCGGCCAAGACATGGAACTCCCTCCCCATCCACCTTCGGCTGACCCAGGACCATCTCGCCTTCAGGAGACAACTCAAGACCTGGCTGTACGAGCAGTAGCGGACCCCTTCCCCCAAGCGCCTTGAGACCCTTCCGGGTGAGTAGCGCGCTATACAAATGTGATGATTGATTGATTGATTGAGGTTACACTTTATTTGGTTAGGTTTATTGCAAGTGGACAATTGTTAATAAGAAACCAAATTTAATACTGAACTCCCCATTCGTGCACTTGAGTTAGCTTTATTTTATTATGCCGCTTGTTTTGTAGTCTGATAGCTTCAATTTAAATATCATATTTATACAAAATGCACACACATGCATTCCTGAATATATAACTATTCAAACAATTCCAATAATATCACTTTGTACTGGGACTAAGCACTCAAAAGGCTGAAGGTGACCTTTCAATGCCTGAACGGAGCTAAGATTGAGATCAGTGTAATGGGTGACTAAGCATGTCTCATTACCCCTCAACTGTGCTCCAGGTCCTGGGTCTTACCTTCTACCACCTTACAGGCGAAGAAGCAAGGAATAGTCTTTGACTCAGAAATGTTTGTTCCATAAGTGAATGCAGTGATGAAATGGACTAATGTCCAATGAATTACCATTCCCTAAAAGTTGAGAGCATTATGTCAGAAGTAGTGGGGTCAGAGGTCCTACTAGTACCCAGGTGGCTCCTACTGCTTATCAAAAATGAACAATCGTGGCCCAGCTACACCGACAAATGGCAGGTTAAGACTAGCGTCAGTGGATGCTAAACGGAATATTGCTAAACATTGGGGGGCGGTGGCCCCACCAGAGGTGTCACAATGGATCGCAGACCTAGACGGGTGTCAGCAAGCACAACATACGGTCTATCAAAGCAGGGGTGCTCGAAGAAATGGGAGAAAATATGGGAGCCCTGGCGCTCATACCGATGCAGGTGATGACTGACACGTAATAGGGATAGGTTGGTGGGTGGGCGGAGGCCGATGTTGTGTGACTAAATGTATGTTTCTTGTAATCGTGTAAAAGAAGGCTTGTAACTTGTATTATGCTGCAATGTATCATATTTGAATAACTCAATGCTGAGCATCTTAATAAAAAGAGTTTTAACAAGCATTTACAATGCAATGGTTTTGCCTTTGGAAAAGTTAAAGCTATTGGCATTGTAAATGACAAAATGTGTATTTATGTGTTGGTTTTGAAAACAGATAAATAAATGGCATTGTCATTTACATTGCCATTAGCTTAATCTCTCGCAAATGTGAGACCTATTGTACCCTACGGACGGACGAGCTCAGCAGACAGCAATTACTACCACACACACACACCCAAAGCCACACACACACACACCCAGAGCCACACACGCACACCCAGAGCTAGCCACACACACCCAGAGCCAGCCACACACACCCACACCCAGAGCCACACACACCTGACTTGTAGGATTGATATTACTTGTTGCATTACAGGTCTGGATGCAATGACAGGAGCAGCAATATACAAGTCGGGGGCACACTATGCTGAACACAGATATTTAGCTTATGTGTTCTTAAGCCACGCCCTTAATTACATTAGCAACGACCCTTTGAAACACCCCTCCACCCCCCAGTTTTTTCATCCCACTTAAAGCCCTGTCTGTAAGTGCTTGCAGGTGACAGGGGTGTGAGGATGGACCTGTCGGTGGAGGGGGGGGGGGGTCTAGGGAGGAGAGAACACAGAACAGGGGGGGTGAGGGGGGGGTCAAGGGAAGACAAACGCTCCAGATGGGGCCCTTTGAAGGGAGAGGGAAGAGACAGAAGGAAGGAATAGAGAGCTCTCAGACAGGGAAGCCTGTAGTTGAACCATCGAGGGTGAGGCCTGCAAACGTCCGAGAGAGAGAGACCCGGAAACCTGGGGAGAGAGAGAGCTCTCGTCTTTTGTTTCATTAAATGTCTTTATACTTCGGTTAACCTGCATCAGTTGTTAAACGTATCTCATGATTTTAAGCTAACAATGGCTGATGTCTGCCTCATAACGTATTGTGGAGATTCTCACCTTATAAATTAACCATGCATTCAAAAATACAAATATTGACTGTCTATTAGAGCTAGATTTGCAACACTTATTCATGGGAACATTGATGCTAGTTTTTTCTTTGAAACGTGAACATTAGCAATGGCAACCGAATAATATTATAGACTTGGCAAAAAAAGCATAACCTTTCTCTACTGTGCAGACTCCAGATGGTGTTAAAACAGGCGCTACAAATCTGTTGCTGTGTTTCGGTTCAAACAGAGCAAACCAGTGGACCACTTTTTTCCGTGTATTTACCCATTTTCTTCTAAAAAAAAATTCTTAGTAATTTGCCGCAAAACACCTTTAACCGCAGGCTTCCAGATTTAAAGTTGGGACAAAATGCAATAACTGACTCTGCGCTATTGAGGCAACTTCTGACAGGCAGGGTACCACAACATTTAACATTCATTAAATATCTTGCCATTTACTGCAGACCGTCAAAGTGGAAGAGCAAAATTCACCAACAGCAGCCCCCAGGCTTGAAACAACTTCAAGATGGCGGCGCTACTGATTTATGCTGGCAGCGCTGCTGTTTCTGTAGGAAGTACTGCGGTCCACAAACTCCAACCACTGCCTACCCCCCTATGTTTTACAACCAACAGCTGCAACAATCACATAATATTGATTGTGCGGACCGCCATTGTGTGCTATGCCGCTGCTTCCCAAGTGGAAAATGTAGGTAACATTTATGGCTGTATATTGGTGCTTGACCCAGTCTAACAGCATATCTATAAAATAACATATAGACAAAGAGTTGTTTCAGGATAAAATGCACAAATATTACAAGTGGTGTCTTATCCATTTTTAAAATCAGTAATCCAATTTCTAATTCTGCCGTAATTGTAGGATAAAACAAGCAGAGGCAGCATGGCCGCTGGAGAGGGAGGGGAGGGGTGGGGGCCCGGGGGAGCGGCAGAGCGCGACGGAGGAGAGCAGAGAGAAGGGGGGAGGCCAGCGGAGCCGAGCAGCTCCTGAAAGCAGCCACGCACAACATAACACGGAGACCACAGGCACAAAGACGACAGCCACGCATGAAAACCGGAGCATACATACTAGGCAAAGACGGAAGATGGAGACGACAGCCACGAGCCAAGCACGACATAACACGGAGACCACAGGCAACAGATGAAGCACAGCTCATCCGTGCAACAGACACCTTCCAAATGACAAAAACATGGCTTGAAAAGAAAAATAAACAAATACCGCCCACCGCCGCATGACGAAAGAAAAGGGGTGGGATGAGTAAAAATCGCCGGAACGCCCACGAATCTGCTCCGGCAATGACGGACAGATCTGTCTTCCAATGGCTAGCCTCCATTTATGGAGCTAGCCAATGGAAGACAGAGGTGGGAGAAAGCTCTATACTTGTAAACAAAAGTTTTCGCCTGCGCGATACTGCTTGCGCAGTAAACGCCAGGCGAAACCTAAAAAAACACCATTCCCTAGGTGGAGCTAAGCAGGCACTCGTCATGTCCCAACTAGACTGCTGCATTATTTATCACTCTGGCCTTCTGAAAATGTTCACTGCAACAAGGACTTCAAAATCAGTCATTCAAAATGTTCCTTAATCTGCCTAATTCGGAATTGATCGAGCCTGCAGGTGATAGCACTTCGCTGGCTACAAGTGGATGCCAGGTTCAAATATGAGATTCTTTACACCATCCATAAAGCCTGTTGTGAAAGGGGCCCAACATATTTGTAGAACTTGGCTCCATGATTTGCGGAAGCCTGAAATGTTTGCTTATCAGATGCGAGCCTAATCAAGCAATGAGATTGTACAAGCAGATAATACACGGAAGGAGATCCCTGATGCCTGAGGCCACGGAATTCCCGCCGCCCCTTTTTGGGAACAGAACTCAATCTCATATGTTTCAGGAAACGCCATAAAATTGAACTATTCAGACTCACTTTCTAAACAAGCCTTTCGAAAATTAGATAAGATCCCTCCTGAACCTCATTGGATGTGTTCTCCTCCTGGAATGCTTTCTCAGATCTCTTTGACCTCTGATGTAAAATGTCACGCATTATAACACTGTAGAATAAATGTTGTGGACTACATAAGGGTGTTCTACCACAACACTTAAAGTTTCTGAATGTCTTGTTACATCGAATGAGAACTGAGGTGCATCCTCTTTCGAAATGGTGTGAAATGTTACACATGAAAATGCAACTCAAATGGCCCCTTAGCTTATATTCTAGATACAATGAGAAACTTCTGTAGAATGCTATACTCACGCTTCCTGAAGAAGGAGCAGAATTAAAACCATGAAATACATAATGGGAAATAATAGTCTAGTCATCTTTAGTGGAGATTATCTTCTGGACACCAAATAGAGTTCTGAAGTGACTTGCAGAAATAAAACTAATATGAATGCTTAGTGTCGACAAGCACAATGTAGGCTCAGCAGAAGAAAAATCCCTGGTGGCTGCTGCTTTCCATAAGGTGTGGCGCAGCGGCCAGGGCGGCTGACTCCGGAACACGGGGACTCACGGTTCGATCCCCGTAGCCGGCGGCAGGTTAGCCCAGCACCATGGGACTCTGGGCAATAGCTCGCTTAATCTTCCAGACAGCCCCCAGTGTCTTGACACCCTCGGGTAATTGTTCACCCTTTACAAATACTGGTGGTATTATTATTATAAGCATAGCGGAACTGCTGCATTGGAGGCTCGGAACAAACGACAATGGGGCATATTCTGAAGGAGTTATCGCAGAGTTATCGGCACTTTATCGCAGCCAAAGTGGCGATAAATGTATCGCCCCATTCACAAGCTGGTGCTAACAGCCGATATCACCAGTTTACCTGTGATAGCAGCCGCAAAAAACATGGCCACAGATGACCCAGCAGCTAACGCTAATGAGAGGCACAGGCGCTTTCCCGTGCAAAAAGCCGCGACAAGACCACTCCACAACATTCTCAACGACCATCAAGTTCGGCGATAAGATCACAAAACAGGCGATAAGGTGCGTTACCAGAAGGAATTTAACACTTGCCCTGACCTGGTTTAAATTTGGACGACAACCTGTACCAGAAATGTGAGCCCAGCCCAGAGCCACACCTGAAGAACAACAGATGCCATGGAGCTACTGATCATGCAGCCCGGAGCCCCAAGGGGGCAAAAACACCCACCGTCACTACAACCACCACCAGGCCCGCCCTCCCCACGGGGCCCAACCCCGGGCACCTCCCCGGACAAAGATATGTTACCTCATACCACAAAATCATGCACAAACCAATTTGCCTGACATCGCACAATGACAACAATCAACATGCATGTGTGTTCAGAAAAAGGAGAATCACTCATTCATATTTGAATCACCAAACAAAACATTTTATTCAATAAAACTGAAAACAACTATTATAAAGAGTCATGGCGGGTGGGATATCACAGTGTTTAATTACGCTGATGATTTACAGATCATCTTCCCTCTTGACTCTCCTGATGCTGTCAACAGCTTCCATTCAGTCATGATCCACATCCAGCAGTGGATGAACCACAATTAACTGAAATTAAATCCCGGAAAAACGGAGTGTCTCCTCCCTGGGAATAGTTTAGTACACTGGGGTCCTCAGTTCTGGCCCATCGAGTTGGGCCCCCCTTCCGCCCCTGTCAGCTCGGTGAAGAGTCTAGGGGCGGTGATTTCCGCATGCATGTTCCAGCTTCGTAAAGTTCGTAAAATAGTCCATCTACTGCCGCATGCGGCACTGGTCCAGGTTGTCATCTCTATGGTACTATCCCGCCTCGACTTTTCGAACTCTTTATACCATGGACTCCCACAATCATTACTCCGCCGTCTTCAAACCGTGCAGAACCAGGCGGCCAGACTTATCCACAAAATGCCAAAGTGGCAGTCTGCGAAACCCCTGCTGCGCAAATTGCATTGGCTGCCAGTTGAACAAAGGGCAGCCTTCAAGATTGGCTGCCTGACTTTAAGTCTTTTCACTGTACCAGCCCTGTTTTCCTCAAAACACTGATTAAGCAGCACCGACCAGCGCACAATCTCCGGTCGGCTCACCTCCACCTGCTGGTCGCCCCCAAAATCAAAACAAACAAGTTTGGTGGCCGCAGATTTGTTCATCTGGCCCCCAAACTATGGAATCCTCTTCCCCTGTCCATTAAGTCTAGCTGCTCTCTACTTAATTTTAGGAAGCTCCTTGAAACCCGTCTCTTCACTCAAACTGGTTAGCCTGCCTCTTCACACTCCACGCACTCTGTACCCTAGTGCCAGGAAACTTATGGTGTCAGTGCGCTCTATAAATGTCACTTAAGATAAGATAAGATAAGGGTCTTCTCAGGACAATCTGTAGGTCACAGCCAGCAAGACAAAATACTAGATAAGAATGTGTGTCCTGCGCTCATCAAAGAACAGAGAGACTGAGCGAAAGAGATAGAGAGAAAGAGAGAGAGAGAGAGAGAGAAAGAAAGGGAGAAAGAGAGAGAGAGAAATAGAGGGGGAGAGAGAGAAAGAAAGAGAGGGAGAGAGATAAAGAGGGAAAGAGGGAAAGAGAGGGAGAGAGATAGAGAGAGAGAAAGCGGGAGAGAGAGGGAGAAAGAGAGAAAGCGAGGGAGAGAGAGAGAGACAGTAAAAAGAAGAGAGGGAGAGAGAGTGCCGACACTGCGGACCCAGGCATCACTGCTCACCTGCAGCCACCAGTGTATCTCCAACCACGTGCCGGTATACACTGCAGTCCACCACAACCCTAACCTGAAACAGAGTCCAGATTTGTGAATGGCAGATTCCATACAATTGCACACGCCATCATCACTTGCTCGCCCCTGCGCACCCAGGCTGCTGCACCCCAGCCCCTCCGCGCCCAGCGGTGACTGCCAGCCCCTGCACACCCAGGCCTCACTGCTCACCTTCCGCCACCAGTGTGTCTCCAAGAGGGCCCACCACATGCCGGGGCAAGCCCGGGCCCGCGAACATGGCACCCTCCACATCATGCAGCCCCGCTCCGTGGGCCACCAGGTCACACACTTGATTCTGGGTCTTGATTTTGCTATGGCAGAGATCATATCAGTGCACACGGCATAATCGCAGGTTGCACACCCGCTCAGCCCTTTAGGTGCCACTAACTCTGTGAACCAAGAGGCAACGCCATGTGCCGCTAGGTCAGCACTGGCCCCTGGCTCAGGCATACACTGCGGTCCATAAACCCTCACCAGTCCAGACTGCCAGAACGGGGCATCATCGCAGGCTGCACACCCGCTCAGCACTTAAAATGCCCCTAACTCAGTGCACCAAAAGTCACCGTCCCGGGTGCCTGTGCCGGCCGCAGTGTATCCGGTGCCACCAAGTCTGTCCCCCGCAAAACATGGACCCTTTAGGATTGAGTCCTGTGGTGCGGATGCCATCATGTCACCTCCGGCACTGGGGAATGTTAAATGGCAGGACCCTAGGCCCTCATGCATGAATAATAACCACACGGATACACCCAGATAGAGAGTGGAAATGGCGTCCAGCACATGCACCTGGCCCTTTTTATTGGCAGGGTCACATGTCTTGTGACACGTGTGCTGGATGGGTGTGGTGTGGGTGTAAACCAGCCGTGAGGGAGTGGCTGTGGCATGCTGACAACTAGACCTGTGATCGGCAGATCACCACAGTGAAGACCTGGGACATGTAGCGTTGTCGTCCCCCCTGTGAGCGTAAGCGGAGTAGGCTGGCCTGGTGTATGCCAGTCCAGCGTAAGGGTGTGAACAATGACCCCGGGGCTCTGGGCGTGGTTCCATCCTGGGCTGGACAAGGAAGTAACTAATGCATGTGTTCCTGTTGTAGTGCCGGCACAACCCGGACCTCAATCGGCAATGTGTCACCCTGTGACCCAAGTCCCACAACATTAGCAACATGGACATAAGGGGGAATCACTGACCCTGCATTCATCCATACTTCCACACTCGAAAGATCAGAGACATCAAACATCTGTGTGAATAAGAATGTGCAATGCACATTCAGTAGATTGTTGTAGCTGGAGCAGTACAAGGGATGTATGACGTAACAACGCGTGTTATACAACGCGTGCTGTTACATCGCAGTCGTTACAACGACTGCATGTTACCACGCTATGCCTTTACAACGCAAGTCTTTACATCGACTTGCGCTAGGTGGCCTGCTAACATTAAAAAAGTGTAATTTACTATTCCAACTCCAGTCCACTTATCAGTAGGGAAGGTGTTGGGATAGTAAACTACACCATTTTTAATGTTAGCACGCCATCTAGCGCAAATCGATGTAAAGACTTGCGTTGTAATGGCATAGCGTTGTTACATGCGGTCGTTGTAACGACCGCGATGTAACAGCATTGCGGTGTAATAACCGCGTTGTTAAGGATGTTTCCCCAGTACAAGACCATGCAAACTCCACTTCACATTGTTGGCCCGTGGAGGGCCAGCCAGAGTCCTTCAGGGAATGACAAGTGCAACAGAAGGGGAAGAGCTCAGACAACAGTCTGATTGCTGTGTCATTGGTGACCAAACAGAACATGGCAGTCCATGTCGAGCTCCAAGGTGAGTGTTGCAGAGTGTATCGGGGGACAGTGTAAGGTGATGATGCAGAGGGTGCAGAACCAAGCAGAAACAGATGAATGCTGCTGCATCCTTCTGACCACTAAGTCAGATTCTTTGCATCTTCGTCCTCTGCTGTTTCATGTGCCTCACATGTGGGTGTTAGTGTTCTGTCTCTAGAACTGTGTGGCAGTGACACCTCAGGGGCTGGAGGTGGAATGTCTGCCGCACTGTGTGGCACTGACACTCCAGGGGGCGGAGATGTGGATGAAGTGGTAGCAGCAGCATCCATCAGCATCAGGCCTTGTGGCAGCAATGCCATGAGGAGGGTCTTTAGGGTGTTGATGAACCCAGCTACCTCTCACTAGTGTGCAGCCGTGGCAGCCGCTCTTTCTGCCTGCGTCCACTCCATGGTCTCCATTAACCTCTGCATGTGTCCCAACTCCTGGGTGACATCGCTGGAGCCACTCTGACTAGGCAGTCATTCTTATCTCTGAATCAGTAATCCAGCCATGTCAGCTATGGTTCATTGGAGAGCATGGAGCGGGCTGTGAGTGTCCGTTAGGGACTGTGAGTAGTCACCGATGGGACCTAGACACCCATGTATGCCGTTGAGTTTGGCTGACATGCGGTCGAACCCCACCTGCGCCTGTTCAGCCAGCTTCTCCTGGCACCCCAACACACAGCGTTGGAAGGCCATCTGTTCTTTGTGGGGGTCCTGGGAAGCAGCCCTGGTGGTGGGTGCTGCCTGCTGTATGGTCTGTGCAGGGGGGGGGTCTCCTCACAGCAATTGGGCTACCCTGCTCCATGAGCAGTTGGAGGCTATCTTGAATCCAGTGGCAAAGTGAGCAAGGGACCCATGCCTGAGCATTCCCTGCCAACTTAGGGGGAACAAAGCAAACACAAGGAGATGAGGGACTAAGCGCTGAAACTTTTCAGACACTCACCCCCTTTGCCACTCCAGTTCAGACCAAGCCATATGGAAATCAGTCTTCAACCTGTGCCTCATGGGAACAGTCCAGACAGAATTGCCAAGCCAGGCAATCCCTGGACCGGAACAAGCATCCTGGGACCACTTTCGGTGTAACACCCCTCATCAGCCAGGATATTTGAATCTAGTGGCAAAGTGAGCATGGGACCTACGTCTGGGAATACCCTGCCAACAAAGCAAACACAAGGAAATGAGGGACAGAGCATTGAAACTTTTCAGACACTGACCCCCAGTTACAGTACTGGGTTGAATTCATAATCATTCTTTAGCTCACTTCACCACACCAGTTCAGACACTGCCATAGGCAAATCAGTCTTCACCCTGAGCCTCATGGGAACAGTCCAGACCGAACTGGCAAGCCAGGTCTTACCTGGACCGGAAACAAGCATCCTGGGACTGGTTTCGTGGTAACACACCTCATCAGCCAGGTTATCTTAAATCCACTGGCAAAGTGAGAAAGCGACCCAGGTCTGCATATACTCTGCCAAATTAGGGCAAACAAAGCAAACACATGGAGATGATGAACGGAGCGCTGAAACTTTTTAGACACTCACCCCCAGTCACAGATCTGGGTTGAATTCCTGATCATTCTTTCGATCACTTCGCCAGCCCAGTTCAGACCCTTCCATATGCAAATCAGTTTTGACCCTGTGCCTCATGGAAACAGTCCAGAATGAACTGCCAAGCCAGGTATTCCCTGGACAGGAAACAAGCATCCTGGGACCAGTTTTGGGGTAACACCCCTCATCAGCGAGGCTAGCTTGGATCCAGTGGCAAAGTGAGCAAGGGACCCACGTCTGGGAATACCCTGCCAACTTAGGGCGAACACAGCAAACACAAGGAGATGATGGACGGAATGCTGAAACTTTTCAGACACTCACCCCCAGTCACAGATCTGGGTTGAATTCATCATCATCATTCTTTAGCTCACTTCGCTACATCAGTTCAGACCCAGCCATATGCAAATCAGTCTTGACTCTGTGCCTCATGGGAACAGTCCAGACTGAACTGCCAAGCCAGGTCTTCCCTGGGCCGGAAACAAGCATCCTAGGACTGGTTTTGTGGTAACACCCCTCATCAGCCAGGTTATCATGAATTCAGTGGCAAAGTGAGCAAGGGACCCACATCTGGGTATACCCTGCCAACTTAGGGCGAACACAGCAAACACGAGGAGATGATAGATGGAGTGCTGAAACTTTTCTGACACTCATCCCCAGTCACAGATCTGGGTTGAATTCGTCATCATCGTTCTGTAGCTCACTGCGCCACACCACTTCAGAGCCAGCTTTATGAAAATCAGTCTTGACCATGTGCCTCATGGGAACAGTCAAGACCGAACTGCCAAGCCAGGTCTACCGTGGACCGGAAACAAGCATCCTGGGACTGGTTTCGTGGTAACACACCTCATCAGCCAGGCTACCTTGAATCCACTGGCAAAGTGAGCAAGCGACCCACGTCTGCATATACCCTGCCAAATTAGGGCAAACAAAGCAAACACATGGAGATGATGAACAGAGCGCTGAAAGTTTTTAGACACTCACCACTTCCCCACCCCAGTTCAGCCCCAGCCATATGCAAATCAGTCTTGAACCTGTGCCTCATGGGAACAGTCCAGACCAAACTGCCAATCCAGGTCTTCATTGGACCGGAAACAAGCATCCTGGGACTGGTTTCAGGGTAACACCCCTCATCAGCCAGGCTATCTTTAATTCCGTGGCAAAGTAAGCATGGGACCAGTTTCTGAGGTAACAGCTCTCATCACCCAGGCTATCTTGAATCCAGTGACAAAGTGAGCAAAGGACCCACGTCTGGGTATACCCTGCCAACTTAGGGCGAACAAAGCAAACACAAGGAGATGACGGACGGAGCTCTGAAACTTTTCAGACACTTACTCCCAGTCACAGATCTGGGTTGAATTCATGATCATTCTTTCGATCACTTCGCCAGCCCAGTTCAGACCCTCCCATATGCAAATCAGTTTTGACCCTGCCAACAAAGAGATGATGGAAGGAGCGCTGAAACTTTTCAGACACTCACCCCCAGGCACAGATCTGGGTTGAATTCATCATCGTTCTTTAGCTGGCTTCGCCACACCAGTTCAGACCCAGCCATATGCAAATCAGTCTTGACCCTGTGCCTCATGGGAACAGTCCAGACCGTACTGCCAAGCCAGGTCTTCCCTGGACCGCAAACAAGCATCCTGGGACTGGTTTTGTGGTAACACCCCTCATCAGCCAGGCTATCTTGAATCCAGTGGCAAAGTGAGCAAGGGATCCACGTCTGGGTATACCCTGCCATCTTAGGGCAAACAAAGCAAACACAAGGAGATGACGGATGAAGTGCTGAAACTTTTCAGACACTCACCCCCAGTCACAGATCTGGGTTGAATTCATCATCATTCCTTAGCTTTCTTCGCCTCCCCAGTTCAGACCCAGCCATATGCTAATCAGTCTTGACCCTGTGCCTCATGGGAACAGTCTAGACCGAACTGCCAAGCCAGGTCTTCTCTAGAACGGAAACTAGCATCCTGGAACCAGTTTCTGAGGTAACAGCTCTCATCACCCAGGCTATCTTGAATCCAGTGACAAAGTGAGCAAAGGACCCACGTCTGGGTATACCCTGCCAACTTAGGGCGAACAAAGCAAACACAAGGAGATGACGGACGGAGCTCTGAAACTTTTCAGACACTCACCCCCAGTCACAGATCTGGGTTGAATTCATGATCATTCTTTCGATCACTTCGCCAGCCCAGTTCAGACCCTCCCATATGCAAATCAGTTTTGACCCTGTGCCTCATGGAAACAGTCCAGAATGAACTGCCAAGCCAGGTATTCCCTGGACAGGAAACAAGCATCCTGGGACCAGTTTCGGTGTAACACCCCTCATCAGCGAGGCTAGCTTGGATCCAGTGGCAAAGTGAGCAAGGGACCCACGTCTGGGAATACCCTGCCAACTTAGGGCAAACACAGCAAACACAAGGAGATGATGGACGGAATGCTGAAACTTTTCAGACACTCACCCCCAGTCACAGATCTGGGTTGAATTCATCATCATCATTCTTTAGCTCACTTCGCCACACCAGTTCAGACCCAGCCATATGCAAATCAGTCTTGACTCTGTGCCTCATGGGAACAGTCCAGACTGAACTGCCAAGCCAGGTCTTCCCTGGGCCGGAAACAAGCATCCTAGGACTGGTTTTGTGGTAACACCCCTCATCAGCCAGGTTATCATGAATTCAGTGGCAAAGTGAGCAAGGGACCCACGTCTGGGTATACCCTGCCAACTTAGGGCGAACACAGCAAACACGAGGAGATGATAGATGGAGTGCTGAAACTTTTCTGACACTCATCCCCAGTCACAGATCTGGGTTGAATTCATCATTGTTCTTTAGCTGACTTCGCCACACCAGTTCATTCCCAGCCATATGCAAATCAGTCTTGACCCTGTGCCTCATGGGAACAGTCCAGACCGAACAGCCAAGCCAGGTCTACCGTGGACCGGAAACAAGCATCCTGGGACTGGTTTCGTGGTAACACACTTCATCAGCCAGGCTACCTTGAATCCACTGGCAAAGTGAGCAAGCGACCCACGTCTGCATATACCCTGCCAAATTAGGGCAAACAAAGCAAACACATGGAGATGATGAACAGAGCGCTGAAAGTTTTTAGACACTCACCACTTCCCCACCCCAGTTCAGCCCCAGCCATATGCAAATCAGTCTTGAACCTGTGCCTCATGGGAACAGTCCAGACCAAACTGCCAATCCAGGTCTTCATTGGACCGGAAACAAGCATCCTGGGACCGGTTTCAGGGTAACACCCCTCATCAGCCAGGCTATCTTTAATTCCGTGGCAAAGTAAGCATGGGACCCACGTCCGGGCATACCTTGCCAACTAAGGGGGAACAAAGCAAACACAAGGAGACGATGGACGGAGCACTGAAACTTTTCAGACACTCACCCCCAGTCACAGATCTGGGTTGAATTCATCATTGTTCTTTAGCTGACTTCGCCACACCAGTTCATTCCCAGCCATATGCAAATCAGTCTTGACCCTGTGCCTCATGGGAACAGTCCAGACCGAACTGCCAAGCCAGGTCTACCGTGGACCGGAAACAAGCATCCTGGGACTGGTTTCGTGGTAACACACCTCATCAGCCAGGCTACCTTGAATCCACTGGCAAAGTGAGCAAGCGAGCCACGTATGCATATACCCTGCCAAATTAGGGCAAACAAAGCAAACACATGGAGATGATGAACAGAGCGCTGAAACTTTTTAGACACTCACCACTTCCCCACCCCAGTTCAGCCCCAGCCATATGCAAATCAGTCTTGAACCTGTGCCTCATGGGAACAGTCCAGACCAAACTGCCAATCCAGGTCTTCATTGGACCGGAAACAAGCATCCTGGGACCGGTTTCAGGGTAACACCCCTCATCAGCCAGGCTATCTTTAATTCCGTGGCAAAGTAAGCATGGGACCAGTTTCTGAGGTAACAGCTCTCATCACCCAGGCTATCTTGAATCCAGTGACAAAGTGAGCAAAGGACCCACGTCTGGGTATACCCTGCCAACTTAGGGCGAACAAAGCAAACACAAGGAGATGACGGACGGAGCTCTGAAACTTTTCAGACACTTACTCCCAGTCACAGATCTGGGTTGAATTCATGATCATTCTTTCGATCACTTCGCCAGCCCAGTTCAGACCCTCCCATATGCAAATCAGTTTTGACCCTGCCAACAAAGAGATGATGGAAGGAGCGCTGAAACTTTTCAGACACTCACCCCCAGGCACAGATCTGGGTTGAATTCATCATCGTTTTTTAGCTGGCTTCGCCACACCAGTTCAGACCCAGCCATATGCAAATCAGTCTTGACCCTGTGCCTCATGGGAACAGTCCAGACCGTACTGCCAAGCCAGGTCTTCCCTGGACCGCAAACAAGCATCCTGGGACTGGTTTTGTGGTAACACCCCTCATCAGCCAGGCTATCTTGAATCCAGTGGCAAAGTGAGCAAGGGATCCACGTCTGGGTATACCCTGCCATCTTAGGGCAAACAAAGCAAACACAAGGAGATGACGGATGAAGTGCTGAAACTTTTCAGACACTCACCCCCAGTCACAGATCTGGGTTGAATTCATCATCATTCCTTAGCTTTCTTCGCCTCCCCAGTTCAGACCCAGCCATATGCTAATCAGTCTTGACCCTGTGCCTCATGGGAACAGTCTAGACCGAACTGCCAAGCCAGGTCTTCTCTAGAACGGAAACTAGCATCCTGGAACCAGTTTCTGAGGTAACAGCTCTCATCACCCAGGCTATCTTGAATCCAGTGACAAAGTGAGCAAAGGACCCACGTCTGGGTATACCCTGCCAACTTAGGGCGAACAAAGCAAACACAAGGAGATGACGGACGGAGCTCTGAAACTTTTCAGACACTCACCCCCAGTCACAGATCTGGGTTGAATTCATGATCATTCTTTCGATCACTTCGCCAGCCCAGTTCAGACCCTCCCATATGCAAATCAGTTTTGACCCTGTGCCTCATCGAAACAGTCCAGAATGAACTGCCAAGCCAGGTATTCCCTGGACAGGAAACAAGCATCCTGGGACCAGTTTCGGTGTAACACCCCTCATCAGCGAGGCTAGCTTGGATCCAGTGGCAAAGTGAGCAAGGGACCCACGTCTGGGAATACCCTGCCAACTTAGGGCAAACACAGCAAACACAAGGAGATGATGGACGGAATGCTGAAACTTTTCAGACACTCACCCCCAGTCACAGATCTGGGTTGAATTCATCATCATCATTCTTTAGCTCACTTCGCCACACCAGTTCAGACCCAGCCATATGCAAATCAGTCTTGACTCTGTGCCTCATGGGAACAGTCCAGACTGAACTGCCAAGCCAGGTCTTCCCTGGGCCGGAAACAAGCATCCTAGGACTGGTTTTGTGGTAACACCCCTCATCAGCCAGGTTATCATGAATTCAGTGGCAAAGTGAGCAAGGGACCCACGTCTGGGTATACCCTGCCAACTTAGGGCGAACACAGCAAACACGAGGAGATGATAGATGGAGTGCTGAAACTTTTCTGACACTCATCCCCAGTCACAGATCTGGGTTGAATTCATCATTGTTCTTTAGCTGACTTCGCCACACCAGTTCATTCCCAGCCATATGCAAATCAGTCTTGACCCTGTGCCTCATGGGAACAGTCCAGACCGAACAGCCAAGCCAGGTCTACCGTGGACCGGAAACAAGCATCCTGGGACTGGTTTCGTGGTAACACACTTCATCAGCCAGGCTACCTTGAATCCACTGGCAAAGTGAGCAAGCGACCCACGTCTGCATATACCCTGCCAAATTAGGGCAAACAAAGCAAACACATGGAGATGATGAACAGAGCGCTGAAAGTTTTTAGACACTCACCACTTCCCCACCCCAGTTCAGCCCCAGCCATATGCAAATCAGTCTTGAACCTGTGCCTCATGGGAACAGTCCAGACCAAACTGCCAATCCAGGTCTTCATTGGACCGGAAACAAGCATCCTGGGACCGGTTTCAGGGTAACACCCCTCATCAGCCAGGCTATCTTTAATTCCGTGGCAAAGTAAGCATGGGACCCACGTCCGGGCATACCTTGCCAACTAAGGGGGAACAAAGCAAACACAAGGAGACGATGGACGGAGCACTGAAACTTTTCAGACACTCACCCCCAGTCACAGATCTGGGTTGAATTCATCATTGTTCTTTAGCTGACTTCGCCACACCAGTTCATTCCCAGCCATATGCAAATCAGTCTTGACCCTGTGCCTCATGGGAACAGTCCAGACCGAACTGCCAAGCCAGGTCTACCGTGGACCGGAAACAAGCATCCTGGGACTGGTTTCGTGGTAACACACCTCATCAGCCAGGCTACCTTGAATCCACTGGCAAAGTGAGCAAGCGAGCCACGTCTGCATATACCCTGCCAAATTAGGGAAAACAAAGCAAACACATGGAGATGATGAACAGAGCGCTGAAACTTTTTAGACACTCACCACTTCCCCACCCCAGTTCAGCCCCAGCCATATGCAAATCAGTCTTGAACCTGTGCCTCATGGGAACAGTCCAGACCAAACTGCCAATCCAGGTCTTCATTGGACCGGAAACAAGCATCCTGGGACCGGTTTCAGGGTAACACCCCTCATCAGCCAGGCTATCTTTAATTCCGTGGCAAAGTAAGCATGGGACCCACGTCTGGGCATACCTTGCCAACTTAGGGGAAACAAAGCAAACACAAGGAGACGATGGACGGAGCGCTGAAACTTTTCAGACACTCACCCCCAGTCACAGATCTGGGTTGAATTCATCATCGTTCTTTAGCTGACTTTGCCACACCAGTTCATTCCCAGCCATATGCAAATCAGTCTTGACCCTGTGCCTCATGGGAACAGTCCAGACCGAACTGCCAAGCCAGGTCTTCCCTGGACCGGAAACAAGCATCCTGGGACTGGTTTTGTGGTAACACCCCTCATCAGCCAGGCTATCTTGAATCCAGTGGCAAAGTGAGCAAGGGACCCATGTTAGGATTCCTTTGTTGTTTCCCTGTCTCCTTGTCCTGTCTCTGTGTCTATGCATGTTGTAGTCCCTGGATTGTGTCTGGCCCTTTAAAATGAACTGGAAGCCTGAGTCAGGTGCTTGGTTTCTATTTGTGTCCCTGTTTCCCCTCCCTGTACCTTGCCTGTTTGATTGCTGCCCTGTTTTTCTTCACGTCTGTGGATTTCCTGGCTGCTGTAACTCTCGTTTTGGGTGCCTGGTTATTGCGGTGCTTTGCGCCGTTCATTTGGCGGTGTTTGGGATACGGGACTTTTTTGTGGTACTGCACGGACGTGTTAGTCCGAAAAATGCCTTGATGAACTTTTGAACACTAAATACAAGGAAGACGAGAAAACGCGCGCCCGCGCGTTTCTTATCGGGTGCATTTCTGGGATTTTGGTAACCTCTCCGCATTGTTATGTGGTTTTCGGGTTGAATCACGGACATTCAGGAGAATAGCGTTTTTTAGGTTTTTTCTCCCCCCGCGAATTGGCGGAAGAGTGGCCACTATTGTTCAGATTAGGTGTATTTTATTGCCTCTGAGGGTTTTTGTGCTTGAAGCTTTTTCCCTCATCTACAAAAAGGAGGAGAGAGACGCTTAATATCCAGTGGAGTATTGGATGCTTAGGTTCCAGGAGAACACGGCTCCATAACCTGGTAAGAGGTTGTTTCACAATGTCATTTGGGATTTGTGTATGCATGCATGTATGGGCACAGAGACTTTGACCCCTTTAGTATGGTATAGTTTTATGTGGCTTCTCTGTTGTGTTTTATAGGTGCTGTGATACAACACATATCCATTTGGACGTCCCTATAGGAGCCGAAGGGGTGCTGTGTTTTCTTTTTCTCTCTCTCCCCCACCTTCTCCTGGTGCTCGTGTGGCAAGTTCACTGGTATATCTACTGTGGTTGCTGCAGGGGCATTGGGGGAGGACTGGGACTGTCGACGTTCCTGCAGTGTTGGGTCTTGTGTACAGGAGTGCAAATAGTGACCACCCACGTCTGGGTATACACTGCCAGCAAGCAAACACAAGGAGATGATGGACGGAGCGCTGAAACTTTTCAGACACTCACCCCCTGTCACAGATCTGGGTTCAATTCATCATCATCGTTCTTTAGCTCACTTCGCCACACCAATTCAGACCCAGCCATATGCAAATCATTCTTGACCCTGTGCGTCATGGGAACAGTCCAGACCAAGCTGTCAAGCCAGGTCCTCCCTGGACCGGAAACAAGCATCCTGGGACTGGTTTTGGGGTAACACCCCTCACAGCCAGGCTATCTTGAATCCAGTGGCAAAGTGAGCAAGGGACCTATGTCTGGGTATACCCTGCCAACCTAGGGTGAACAAACAAACACAAGGAGATGATGGACGGAGCGCTGAAACTTTTTAGACACTCACCGCCTGCCACAGATCTGGGTTAAATTCATCATCACCATTCTTTAGCTCAATTCACCACACCAGTTCAGACCCAGCCATATGAGAATCATTCTTTACCCTGTGCCTCATGGGAACAGTCCAGACCAAACTGTCAAGCCAGGTCTTCCCTGGACCGGAAACAAGCATCCTGGGACTGGTTTTGAGGTAGCACCCCTCATCAGCCAAGCTATCTTGAATCCAGTGGCAAAGTGAGAAAGGGATCCACCTGTGGGTATACCCTGCCGACTTAGGGCAAACAAAGCAAATACAAGGAGATGATGGTCCGAGTGCTGAAACTTTTTTCAGATGCTCACTCTCAGTCATAGACCTGGGTTGAATTCATCATGTTTGTTTCGCTCACTTCGCCACCACAGTTCAGACTCAGCCATAAGCAAATCAGTCTCACACCCGTGCCTTATGTTGATGAAAAGCAGCGAGACTCCCAAGACTTTCGATGCCGCTTGGTGCAAACCACATCTAATTCACCTTAAGATTAGCGATCAAAATAACGAGGCAGGCGCTGGATATTGGAAGGCGAAGAACAGGTTTATTTCTCCAGAGGAGAACACATCACATCAGACTCCGGGGCTATCGTCAGGAGGTGATCTAACTGCATCTCTGTGGCATGGCCTTTTATATGCTTTTGAGTCAGTTTATTACATAGTCAAACATTCCTGGCATCAGTTTATTGCATAGTCAAACATCCTTGGAATCCCCGCCTCAAGCTAGCTCCCACACAGACCCAGCAGGAATCTTCCCTCCACCCAGATCTAACAGATGATTGCTATCTCGCAGCTGGGCATTCTGACAGGATCTAAAACACGTGGGATCGGTCAGATCTAAGGGGTCGTGTCACTGATTAAATTCTGGCCCCTTTGTTGGTGAAGCAAGTTCTGTCGTATGTGGGTAATAAACTATGTCCACAGGGGTCGGTTAGTGCCTGGGACCGGATTGAGTGGCCAGGTGCAGGGAAGGAGGTTATCAAAGGGGCCTGCCCGTGCACAGAGGATGAAAGGACAAGTGGGTTTGCTGCGGGAAGTGACTCCGGGGCATTGTCATGCTGACAAGGTTTTACGACCATGGTACAAGTGTTCAGGTTTAGCCAGAGCGCGGGGGATGATAGGGAGGTCGGGGTGACTCGCAGGTGACCAGCAGAGCATGAAATGGCCACGATGCCTAAAATGGTTGCCGCTTACGCGCTCGCAGAGGTCTTCGCTAAGCAAGATGGCGCCGGCAATGTTCATATTTGTCGTTTTATTTTCTACAGTCCTCCCTTTGAACATAGTCCCGCCAGCTTGCTAGTCTATTTCAATGTCCATAATGTCCTGTATCTCTCTATCGCTTATTACTCTCATCTTCGTGAGCTCAGTGTCCATAGTCTTATGGTGCAAGTAGTTCAGGCAAATAGAACACAAAAGTGGTATACAATGTATCCCCAAACAACAACCACATATTATTAATATTGGAACCAAGAGGATCATCATTATTTTCCAGCCCCATTCTTTCAAAATCCCCCAAAACCAGCTTCCAAGTGTCCAAGTCTCTGACTCCTGATGGATTTCTGACGCCAGCCTGTGGAGGTGTTCAATTGCCTTGAAAACAGAGGGTGAGTTGTCAGGGACGTAAGTACAGCAACTGGCTCCGATGATGCGGCATGCTCCTCCACGATCCGCTAGTACCACATCTAGAACAATGCGGTTCTGTAAAGCCACCAGGCGGACTGCCTGGAGCTCAGCTGTGTTGTTGGTGAGGATGCCAGCAGTGACGTTCAAGGCTGTTTCAACTGCTTGAGTTAGGTGCCGGATAGCTCGGCTGTATGCCATCGGACCCCATAGCGGGACGAGTCCTTTTGCCGCGTCGAGGAACTGTGATGTGGCGGAGTCTGCTTGTTCTGTGTCTTTGGAACGCCTTTATCTGTGATGGTCTGCAGGAGCTGTGTAGGTTGGAGGCAGAACAAAAGCGATGTAGCACGTGCCCCCCAGCCTTTTGGGAGCCAGGTGTAGGCTTTGGTACCACAGATGAAGTACATGTTGGGTGATGCAACAAATGAAGGGGGGTCGGCAGTGTTCAGAGTCTTCGTTATTTGGCAAGAGCTGTGACCCACGATCTTAGTTCCATGGCCTTCGATGCAGAAAAGGCCTGAGACGTTCACCACAGATAGGGCCACTGTCAGAGTTGCGGCAGTTCATTTCTTTAGATAGGAAAAGGTAGGTCTGGCGGGGTTGTTGTACCCTTGCATTTCAAATCGTTCTTTGGCGGGAATGTTCATTGGAAAGGTTGCGTTTGAAGTCAGAGGGCAGAAGGGAGCGGATGTTCTTCCCGTTTTGTTCAGCCAGAACTCATTGTAAAATTGTTTGATTGTCCCATCGGATGTGGCGTTGTCTTTGTAGCTCTCTTGCAGGAGCATTAACCAGGCGAGGCAAGATTTGCTGCAGTTCGTTTCTTTAGATAGGAAAGGGTAGGTCTGGCGGGGTTGTTGTACACTTGCATTTCAAATCGTTCTTTGGCGGGAATGTTCATTGGAAAGATTGCGTTTGAAGTCAGAGGGCAGAAGGGAGCGGATGTTATTCCTGTTTTGTTCAGCCAGAACTCATTGTAAAATTGTTTGATTGTCCCATCGGATGTGGCGTTGTCTTTGTAGCTCTCTTGCAGGAGCATTAACCAGGCGAGGCAAGATACATGAACAGAAAAGGGTGAAGGGATGAAAGGAATGGAATGTTCAGTGGCATGAGGTAGCAACCCACAGATCCAACAGTTAGTGGCATTTGCGGCAAGATTGTGTGGGTGCAATAATTGTACGAAATAATTATTCCAGAATTCTTTACGTCGTTCTCGGAGGCGTGGTGACAATGACACCAGATAGTGTTCTTTCTTGGTGGTGGGTTGCATGGTAGGTGACATTGTTCTGTATGCAGGAGCACTCTCTTCAATGATCCAGACAGTGACCATTAGCAAGAGACTGGCTGCTACAAGTGCTATTGTCTTTGTGCTGTGCAATTTGGCAGTTTTGGAGTCTTTTCGGCGGTTCTTCGGTCTTCCGGGTTCTTCCATCACCTTCAAGGAGCTCGATGACTCGCAGGACCACATACTTTCGTCTAGCGTTTCTCCTGGTAGTATTTGAAGTGTTAGCTACAGATCTGAGACTTTTGGCTCAGTTAGTGGCCTGCTTGTCGAAGCACCCTCCTTTCATCTACCTCAAGTTGTACCCTTCCTTGGATGGTACTGTGGGGTCGGGAAACTCTGCCAATTCAAGTGTCTCTGTTTGTGGGTAGCAACTCAGGGCTGGTCGATCCGTCGTCAGGAGCTCTTCTTGGACGTCCACTTCCTCGCAGGTTGTCAGTGTTGGGGAGATCTTCTTACAGTGTTGTGCGTGCAGCCAATTTTAATTTCCTTCCACTCGGAGGGCAGTTCGGGTGGTGATCAAGACTTGCCTGGGGCCCGTCCACCTGGGTTCCAGACTCTTCGGCCTCTGAAAATTTTGCGTCAGCACGAAGTCCCCAGGCTTGATATCGTGTCCTGGGCCCCTGGATACGTCTGGTATGGCTTGCTGCACCTGTTGGTGGATAAGTGTTAGTTTGTTCGTTAATTTGTACAAATAGTCAGACATTAGTATGTCCGGGACTTCATTAATGGAGGTTGGCTTTGGTGCCGCCCAAATGTTCATAGGCCTGCCGAAGACTACTTCGTAAGGGGTCAGTCGGTGTTTGGTTGGGGTGGAGCGCATTGACAGTAATGCCAGTGGGAGGGCGTCAGGCCATTTCAACCCAGTCGTGGCGACTATTTTTGCTAGCTTCAGTTTAAGCGTGGCGTTGTGTCTTCCTACCAGGCCCGCTGACTGGGGGTGGAAAACGGCATGGAACTTTTGCTTTACCCCCAACCCTTTCAGTATGCACTGTATAACTTATGCTACGAAGTGGGGGCCATTGTCGCTCCATAAAATTCTACAAAGGCCATATTGGGGAAAGAACTCTTTCAGAAATACCTTCGCAGTAGCTAAGGCGGTGTTGTCACGGGTGGGGTAGGCCTCCACCCATTTGCTAAAGGCGCACACGATCACTAGTATGTATTTTAGACCTTGGCACTTCTCTAGCTGGATGTAATCCATCTGGAGGACTTCGAAGGGGTGATCAGGGACTCCAAACCCTCCCAGTGGTACTACGGTCCCTTTCCCTGGGTTGTGTTGCAGGCATACTATGCATTGCTGTACTAGGCGTTTTACTGATTCTGCTATCTTACTGTTATGCCATACTCTGGTGATCAGTTCGGTCATGGGGGCAGATCCTATGTGTGCTGGTAAATGTGCTATGGTCAATATGGGGAACAGATAGGCATTAGGTAGCAGCCATTTGTTTCCGTCTTTTGTCCTCCAGCAGTCTTCCTCGTCTTTCAGTCCCACCCGAGCCCATTTAGTCAGTTTGTCCCGTGTGCCTGTCGTTTGTATGTCCCTTACAGTCGTTCTAGCATCAGTCCATTGTTCTGCTTGTGACCTGGTAACCTATATTCGTGTCGTAGTTCTGTCCTGGGCTGTGGTTCGGGCAGTAATGTCAGCTAATGCGTTTCCCTGTCCAATGAGGTCGGTCACTTTCTTATGTGCCTGGCATTTAATCACTGCTAGCTGCTTGGGTAGGAGGACTGCTTCTGTCAATGCGGAGACTAGATCTCCATGTAGGATGGGTGTGCCGTGTGAAGTCAGGAACCCTCTTTCTCTCCACAGGAGCCCAAAATGGTGAACCATCCGAAGGCGTACTGGCTGTCGGTGTATATGTTTACTGTCGTACCAGCTACTAAAATACATGCTTGTGTGAGGGCAATGAGCTCTGCTGCTTGGGCGGATCGTTGGGCAATGTGGGCTGTCTTTAGGATGGTTTGGGCTGTGGTGAAGGCAATTGCAGCTGAGGTGGTGCCATCGGGAAGTTTGATGCACAAGCCGTCTACCCATAGTTCCCTATCTGGTTCTGAAAAGGCAGTGTCTCTGAGATCCACTCTACTCTTTGTTTGTTCGTCAGTGAGGGTCACACAATCGTGCAGTGGAGTCACACCAGGGTCATTTTTCGGGTAGAGGTAACAATGTGGCTGGATTGAGAGTGGTGCATCGCTTCAGGGTGATGTGTGGTGCTAGCAGGTCAACTCGTAACCTGTGAGTCGTGCGCTAGTCAAGTGTTGTGTCATATAGCTCCTGTATATCTTTATAATGTGTTAAGTTAGCATAGGCTCATTAAATGTTTAAACGCCATTTTTCCTTTTGCTGCTTCTGCACACGACACTTAATTGTTGATTTAGCTTTCAACCTAGTAGTTCGTTGTGGTTTACATGAGAATAATATGTTATTACTCTGATATCAGCTTTGCTTAATAAACTATGTCTGCACATAGAGTGCTGAAGCCTCAGGAACAACACGATACAGAATTGTTATGAGGTCTGATCTTCGCGCCTTTATAGACATAACATAAGTGCAGCTTCTGCCAACTTTGGGCTTGAGGCGGGTTTTTATATTGCTTTGCTTGAGGCACAATAACACACTTGATGCTGTTCGCATGCAGAGAGAGCTGGTGTATGCTGGTGTGATCCCTTCATACTAGGACACTGAGGTATGGGCCCGCCCTAATTCAACCCAAAGAGACCTTCTTAGCTATTAATATAATATGCGAGTTAGGGAGGGTGATAAATAAGTGTTGTTATACCCTTATTGATTTACAGCATGGTAACATGCTGTCACCATTCGCTTTCTATGGACTAGTAACTATGCTTGTAGCTTTGTTGCTGATAATATGTTTACTTGTATTATCTAAGATACTGCGCCTGAGAAGACGGCATTAGTAAATAAACATTTCAAATGCTCACGAGTTCTTCTTTACTCCATGTTCTGGTTTGTAATGATTGTATAACGAAAGAGTGCTCATGTGTTCCACGTAACCTGAGGTATTGTAAGCTCATGTTCTGGTTTGTCTAAACATTGGAAGTTTATTATGACCAATGAGACACTGTAGCTAGCTCGGTAAGGGGTTTGTTGGGTACTAAGGTGAGTTTTGGGTCACCCTAATTCGCTGAGGTTCCAATCCGCAGTGCACAGTTCTGTGGGAGAACAGAAACCCTGCTACATGGCGCCCAACGTTATCGGTGGTCTTATATCATGACACTCGAGTAGTATTTCATTCCTGCCTTAACCCCTTCACTGTCGTTTCCGGTAAACGGTGGTGTCGGTGAAACCTACCTGTTTTTTGAAATAGGTCTTTATTCAAGCTCGATTCTTTCTAAACGGTTTCCTTGAATTACTACCCAGTTGTGCTACAAAGTTGACTTTGTTTTTCAGTGGTTCCGGTGGAATCATGGCTGTGGCTGTGGCCATTGCGCAGCATAGGTGCATTGCGGTGCGCACCCATCTACAGACATACCAGGTCCCGTTGGAGGGCATGGCTGTGATTTTAGTGGTGTGTGCAGATCCGGCGTACCCGTTTGAACTGTTTTATTCATGGGTAACGTTTCCGGCAGTGGACGCAAATTCTGGTGTGTTCCACTCCTACACACCCTCCCCTGTACCGGCTGAATATACACCGTACAGGGCACTGGAGATACCTATTGATCATTGGCAGCATCGCGTTTGGTTTGATGGCGCCCTCCCCCACTCTTTATCTGCTGCGAGGTTAGGTCCTTTACCCATTCCAGGTACGAATTGGCCTACTTTGGGTGGCTTTACCCCGCACCCGAATCACGGGGCTTGTACCCTTGCGGAAGTTCGAAGGCTACACGTAGTCTCAATTGCCGTGATTCGTGCCTTAGTGCAATACATAGGTCGACATCTCCCGGGAGGTCCCCAGGGGGGTGCGGCCGTTCAAACCGAACGTGGCGGTTTAAGGCTCAATCCAGTTATGGTCAATTCGGTTTTTGGTCAGCGTCCTGTTGATAACGATGACTTCCCTTTCTGGCTTGCCGAGAAATTTGACCAACTGGAGGCTGTGTTTCCGTATTCAACTCCTGCTGATAAACATAGAATGTTGACGATCACTCTACCGAAGGATTTAACTCCTGAGCTCGTTGACTGTGAAAGCTGGGGAAAGACTTTTGCGTCCGTTTATACGAGGTGTTTCGGCACACCGTCTATGTCCGCACTGCCTGAGATCGTTAAGCGTGTTCAGGATGATCACGGACCGGAGGCAGCGGTTGAATTGGGTATGCGCCTGTGCGGTTCTTTTGAGATTGTAAGCAATCTCATTCTCTCCAATATTAAAGGAGATGCAGTGAACTTTCAGGTGTCGAATGCTTTGTCTGCTCTGCCCGATGCCGATAAACCCCGACAGTTAGCGAAGATAGTTGTGGCCGCAGCCTCAACCTCAATATCCCATTCGGCGTGAAGCAAAAACGTCCGTCGCGGAAATCCTTGAACAATTAGAATATCAAGGAGTTATTGAAACTTGTGTGTCACCAATGAATAATCCTCTTTTTACTGTGACCAAGCCTGACGGATCATATCGTTTGGTATTGGATTACCGGCATTTGAACTCGCATTGCCGTAACTGTGCAGTACAGAATACTCACGGCTCTGCCCTTGTGGATAGTCTCGTGCGAAAGCGTTTCAAGACAACGCTTGACATATCCAACGGTTTTTATGCCCACAGATTGGACAGCTTTAGCTCCCAATGGACCAGTTTTACGTGCGCTGGGGTCCAAAACAATTCCGGCGTCTCCCAATGGGCTATAAGAATAGTCCTGGTATATTTACCGCTCGCATTGTCTCTATTCTGGAGGCACTCGACCCAGATGCTTGTTCGTATGTGGATGACATATATCTCACAGACGACGATATTTGGGAGCATCTGTGTCGTGTAAATTCTGTTATTTGTAACTTTGCTGACATGGGTTACAAATTTAACTTTGCAAAATCGCACATTGCTGAACACACAGTGTTGTTTTTGGGCTATGAGCTCAACAATGAAGGTAGAGGTTTGGCTCCTCACTTCTTAGAGAAGTGCGCACAGTTGCGCGCTCCTACTACACTGAAAAAATTACAGTCCTTGCTGGGTTTCTTAAATTTCGGACGAACATACATTCCGGAATATGCCCAGCGTATCAAGCCATTGTATGCTTTGATACAACCAACTTTTTCGAAATCATGCTGGCTGCCTGAGCATTCAGCCATTTTGCAATCCTTGCAGGCTGATTTGCTCGCTTCTAAATTCTTACTGACTCGTGACAACCATACCAACCTGGTGATAAGAATAATACCAGGGACAGTGGGTTTCACGTACCTCACTTTTAATGAAGGAGACACAGTACCTATTGCTTACAAGTCACACTTGTACACTTCGGCTGAGATGCGGTTTCCCACTGTGGAAAAGGTTTTAACAGCTGTACAGATGGCTATTCTTAAAGAACGGGCTCTGTCACAAGGGAAACGCATGTTGGTTGTAACACCCTGTCCTCACTTGGAGGCAGTCACGAAAGCCAGTGTACCAAATTCAAAGGCTTTGCACCCTCGGTGGATTCAGTGGGCTGCGTCCTTGGCGTCCACGGATGTCACGTTTATTTTTGACGCCTCGTTGCGGTCGCAGGAGTACTTGCAGTATGAGTTTGTTCACCCTGCTCCTCTAGCTATGCGACCTTTGGAGGACTTCCATTGCATCATTTACACTGATGGTTCGGCGCAGGTTGCGCATGGCTCTAAACATGCCTACATTTCCGCATGCGCCATTGTGGTCGGTGCTATGTTGAACGATGAGTTCATATCCAGGGAAGTGCGCCCGTTGCCGCTTGAAGATTGCACCGCACAATTAGCAGAGCTTTGTGCTCTTTTACTTGCGTTGGAGTACGCAGATCCTAGTGTTACCACTCTTATTGTAAGTGATTCTTTCTACTGTGTCCAGTCTTACAATGAAAACTTGTTCTTTTGGATTCAGAATGACTTTCGTGATTCCAAGGGTAGCACAATAAAACATAAATTGATCTGGGTTCGAGTGGCAGAGCTTAAGGCTTCGTTGCCGCTCGTTTTTGTAATTCATACTCTTGGCCATCAGCGTGTGGGAGTCCACGCTGTCGGTAACTCGCTTGCTGATGAAGCAGCGAAATCAGCGGTGTCTACATACTTAGTTGCAGCAGTTACACGGTCCAAAAGTAAGATTGATAGTGACATCTTGGCAGCTGTTGCTGCCACTGAGAAGGGAGGTAAACATCCTTCGGGATTCCCTTCGAAGTACACATACCACTTAAGTCCCGAAAAGGTTCCTTTTGTGAAAATACCGGATGTTGGTGAACGTTTGATTCCCAACTCGGATCGCAGAGCTGACTTGATTACAGCCGCTCATGAAGGTGTGGCGTCTGCGCATGCGGGCGTCTCAGCCACTGTAACTCAATTACAACAACGTTTCTGGTGGCGGGGACTGTACAAACAGACGCGTGATTATGTCCTTCTATGTGACATATGTCAGCAGATTAAACCTTTGACTGCTGCGCGTCCGCCACAGACTCAGTTGTACATTTCTAATTAACCACTTGGTTGTGTTTACTTAGATCACTGCGGTCCCTTTTCATCTGATACTGCGTATAAGTACATCTTAGTTGCAGTTGATTCATGCACACGCTTTGTGTGGGTCTGGCCCCATCGCAGAGCTGATTCACGGACTGTCATTAAGGAGATTTGCGCATCTTTGTCGGGATTTTTGCCTGTGGTATCTTCCATTCGGATCAGGGTCCGGCTTTCGCCTCTAAGGCGTATAAGGATGCCATGCATTCGATGGGGGTCCAAGTCAAGTTTTCGTCTCCCTACAGACCTGAGGGTAACAGTGTAGTGGAACGAATGAACCGTGATTTAAAGCAATCTTTGACAGCTCGAGTTATAGGCACTGGCAGAAACTGGCTAGCTCACCTCTATGGCGTGCAGCGTGCTCTTAATAATCTCCCTAGAAGGTCTCTGGGTGGGCGGACCCCATACGAAATGCTCTTTGGCATCAAGATGTACGTCCCTGACCTTGACGGTCTAGACTGTGTGGTTCGCGCCACTTCCTTTGACGCAGATGAACATTGCAATGTTTTACAGAATGTACAAAAGACCAGAGACGGTCTTGCAAAGGAACATTTGCCCTCCACGTCGGATGTTGCGTTGCAGATCCCGGTAGTCGGCTGGCTACCACAAGTTGGAGAACTGGTTTGAGAGAAGATCGATAACAAGAAAGAATTTGGTCCGTCCTATCGAGCTCCGGTTCCAGTCCTTGGAGTGAAGGGCACAAGAACAGTCATTTTACCACCGCTTCCTGGTCGTAAGGAAAACAGGTTTATTTCAATTGACAATGTCAAGATACACAGAGTGGCCGATTCTTCTTAGTATGACACCAGCAGTTTCCTGCCCTTCCATTGTAAGAAATTCAGTTGGGCCCACTGCTTTTAATCATGAATCAGAAGTGGCCATTGAATTACCTGCGATTTCCAGTCCTTTGTTGAGTACTTTGCCAGGTGCGGATCAAAATGAAATAGACTATGCATATCCCACTGATTTGTCCATGCCTGACCTGCAAGCACGTTTAGCCACGGAATCCAGATTTTCATTTGACTCTGTTTCCATGGCCTTGAAGAAACCCTCTCGTTTTGCAGTTTATGCTACCTTATTCAAAAAACATTTTTTGATTCCCCCTTGGACATATATCTGGCTGGTGCTTTTTTCGATATATCTTTTTATGTCAATTGGTTTTGTGTTTTATTTTTTCCGATTGGTAAATGGACACTATGTCGAGGAAAGAACATGCATTCGCCATCTCAATGTAACTTTGGCTCCCCTTTCCTCATCACATTCTGCACACAGACTGAAAAGAGACTTGACATTTGTTAACATCACTGCTTGGCCTGTCCTTGATGGGATCGTGTGGGATGCCGTTCGATTTCAAATTCATGGCCCTACGGAAGTTGTTAATGTCCCTAACGTGCTTAGAGTTAATATGGGGGATGTGGTGAAACAGAACATACGTTCTGATGATTGGGATGTTCAGGCCGTAGAGTCTTTATTTTCTGATTTGAAATATTATGCTGCCTTTGATGCTGAAGATTTATATTTAGAATCTGCTAATTATGGTGATTTATTTTGCTTTCAACATTTTGGCAATCACTTCTTACATAAAACAACATCCAGAAGGAATACTGTGAATTATACACAATGGGAGCATTGCCCAGCTCCTTTACAAGGCAGTTCAAGTACTTTTTTGAAAAAGTACACATATTTTACTGACTTCAATCAGTCTAATCCCGAGTCCTTTTATTTTAAAATGACGCAGAAGCCTATGTCCAAGGTTAGACTTACCGATACCAAACTATTGTATTCGAAGTCCTTTCTAGATCAGCTGGCTATTGGCGGTTATGAAGTCTGGAAGGAAATAATTGACCTAAAATCAGTTTGGGGTTCTAAGGTCTGGCAGGTACAAGGCGCTGAGGCTTTGCACCGTGCATGTCTCATCCCTAATCAGATTTTGTTTTTGAATTCTACTATTTCGCAAACGACATGCTTTGGATTGGCTACTGCTAAAAAACTTAAATTTTCCTTCTATCCCCGAGTTAGAGGAATATTCAGGCTGGAGTAATCATACTCAATTTTCGATTAGAGAATTACAGACCCTGTTGCTGAATTCTTCCTTTAACATCTCCAGTATGGACCCAAAAGGTTGGCTGGTGTGGCACAAGAGTGCTGATTCTTGCCAGCGCCGTTTTCTGGGTTTGTCTGACGGCTTTGCTCAGGTTAAACCAGATTCACGTTTTGAAAATGAGCATTCTGTCACAACTTACTCTGTGGGTAAATTATGTCAAACCTGGCTGAAACATTCTAAATTATCTGCAGTTAAATTACATCTTGCAAAACTAAATGATGATGTAGATTTAAATGATTTCATAAAAGGCCCGGCTAGTGGTAGGTCAAAAAGATGGATATATGCTGTGTACAATGAAATTTGGAAAACATCGCAGATTGAGGCTGCAACACGACTTAGGGCTATAGATCAGGCAAATCTAGAGAAAGTCCTTGCAGTGGTAGATAATAGTATTAACATGCTTTCTTCACGCATTTACACTTTAGATAACATTGTGTCTTCTGTAGTGGATATTGTGCATGATGAGGTATCTGTTTTGTACCATGGTCAGAATCAATTACGTTCTATCATGCAGTTTGCGTGGACCCTGCAAACGCTTAAATCTGGCAAGGTGCCATGGGGATACATGAACGTGTCCTCTCTCTTTGCACCCTTTAATTTGACTGACAAACAACGCTTGCTTTCTATGCGTGATGCTTCTTTTTCTATGTTACATATTGAGAAATTGGAATCCTTGCCTTTTTCTGTGGCAGAAGCCTCAGCTGCAACGTGGCTTATCCACGGTCTCTTAACATTACCTTTTGCTTTGTATAAATTTACTAACTGTATGAAATATGTTGCCATAGGTCGCTATGAGCCTTTGGGTAGTGGTTTTCTCCATGAAGTATGGTCCCTTCCTTTCACTTATAGATGTTTGAGGGACGGCCAAGAAGTTTATCTAAATGGGGAGGAATGTACAGAAACTCCAGATCATTCGTTAATGTGTAGACACATACAATTACACGGTTCTTGCAATCAGGACCGACCGAACTTGGCCTGTGTTTTAAAAGGCACTCCTGTACCAGTAATTACCCCGACTTTTACCTTGTTAGGGAATGGAAGTTATTTACTTTTGAATAATGAAGATTGTTGCGGGTTAATTAAAGGTGTAGCTTATGTGGTAACACTAAGTGTCGTTTGCTGCAGAAATGTCCTGTACCCACCCACACATGAAATAAGGGAGGTTTCCATTTGGCCGCGCATACCAACCTTGAAGGCAGAGTTCAACGGCATGACTAGACTGAGGGCTCTATTGTCCCAGAAAGAAGTGGCCTTGAGTTCGGCTCGGGAAACTTTCGTGCTTCATATAGCTAACACCCGGACCGAGGTTCAGGCCCTTTTAAATACTGATTTACCGTTGCATTTTGGCGAAATGATACATTCTATCTTTAACGCGTCCTCGACATCTGGGCTAGCGCATTTTTTTAAGTCAGTTAGCAGCGGCCTTGTGACTTCATTAAAAAAAATATTTGGAGTAATCCCTAGTTTCTTTCATTCTATTTTCTCGAGTCCGTTTGGTGGATTCCCGGTTTTACTGGCACTAGCGGCAGGCGTCCTAGTTGTTCTCTGCTTCCTTAAATATGGATGCCCCACATGTGGAAGAAGCGGCCCAGCCTCTGCTGCCGCTGTTTCGCAACCGAATGCTTGAATATTTTGGCACGCTGCCGCTTGCGATTTTAAGCACGGCATATGGATTATCGTTTCGATTTTCCTACTTCACCTGTGTCCAGCCTGTGTTTCACTGCCTGAGCTGTGATTTTGATTGGGCCATTGATTTGTGTCTCTGCGGGCCGGTTTCTCCTGGCGTCGATTTTAATCAGCTGATGAGTCCTATCACTACTCACGAGTTGGTTTGTTCTGACGAAAGGATTATGGCAATAGCAGCGGTGCATGGACTAATGGGTCCCTGGGATATATTCACGGCAGCGCAGGATTTCTTGGAACTGAGCTTTCTGGAGAACCCACCGAGTTGTCCTCTGATGGTAATAGAGGCTCCTATACTTGGAGAACACGTATGTTCTTTTCCACTTTTGAATTGGATGGCTGAACTGTTTTCTGATGAAGACGGTGATTTCATGCTGGAGGCTGTTGCTGCATATTTTGCTTATACGGTCTTGTCCTGAGAACTTTTCTATTGTTTCTTTCCGGACATTTGACTTTCGGCTTGCATATTTTGCGATTTTTCGTACATTTATCACTTTCCCAGACCTATTGGCTTGAGCAAAATGTTAAATTTTTTTACAGTTCATTCATGGCTCACAGTTCTTGAACTCTGCTTTCATGAAGTTGCCCTTATCTTATCTAATCTTATCCGTCCTCGGATCATGGGGGGGTGTCATATAGCTCCTGTATATCTTTATAATGTGTTAAGTTAGCATAGGCTCATTAAATGTTGAAACACCATTTTTCCTTTTGCTGCTTCTGCACACGACACTTAATTGTTGATTTAGCTTTCAACCTAGTAGTTCGTTGTGGTTTACATGAGAATAATATGTTATTACTCTGATATCAGCTTTGCTTAATAAACTATGTCTGCACATAGAGTGCTGAAGCCTCAGGAACAACACGATACAGAATTGTTATGAGGTCTGATCTTCGCGCCTTTATAGACATAACATAAGTGCAGCTTCTGCCAACTTTGGGCTTGAGGCGGGTTTTTATATTGCTTTGCTTGAGGCACAATAACACACTTGATGCTGTTCGCATGCAGAGAGAGCTGGTGTATGCTGGTGTGATCCCTTCATACTAGGACACTGAGGTATGGGCCCGCCCTAATTCAACCCAAAGAGACCTTCTTAGCTATTAATATAATATGCGAGTTAGGGAGGGTGATAAATAAGTGTTGTTATACCCTTATTGATTTACAGCATGGTAACATGCTGTCACCATTCGCTTTCTATGGACTAGTAACTGTGCTTGTAGCTTTGTTGCTGATAATATGTTTACTTGTATTATCTAAGATACTGCGCCTGAGAAGACGGCATTAGTAAATAAACATTTCAAATGCTCACGAGTTCTTCTTTACTCCATGTTCTGGTTTGTAATGATTGTATAACGAAAGAGTGCTCATGTGTTCCACGTAACCTGAGGTATTGTAAGCTCATGTTCTGGTTTGTCTAAACATTGGGAGTTTATTATGACCAATGAGACACTGTAGCTAGCTCGGTAAGGGGTTTGTTTGGTACTAAGGTGAGTTTTGGGTCACCCTAATTCGCTGAGGTTCCAATCCTCTGTGCACAGTTCTGTGGGAGAACAGAAACCCTGCTACAGTTGGGTTTTGGTCTGGTTTAGTAGTAGTCGACTGCATGGGGTACTAACACAGTGATTGGATTGGAGAGCACTATTCCTTTGCTCTGGCGTATGGATACTGCTACAGCTGCCACAGCGCGCAAGCACTCTGGGAACGCTCTAGCTACTGGGTCGAGGGTGGCAGAGAAATATGCACAAGGGCGATGTTTGTGACCAGTTGATTGCGCTAAGACGGACAATGCACATCCCTCCCTTTCATGTGTGTAAAGGAAGAATGGTTTGGAGTAGTCCGAGGTTCCTAGAACAGGTGCTGAACAAAGGGCATCTCGCAATTCTTTGAATGCTGACTGGCATTCGGGTGTCCAGGGGAAAGGTAAGGGGGTGTCTTTGGCTAGGAGGGAGAGAAGGGGTTTGACAATGAGGCTAAAGTTCGGCAACCATTGTCGGCAGAATGAGGTGAGGCCTATCAGAGAGCGGACTTGCTTCTGATTCTTGGGAACGGGAGTGTCTAGAATTGCCTGGATCCTGTTGGGTGTGAGTTTCCTTCCTTCTTTCGATAAGAGGTGACCTAAATATGTTACCTGTGGTTTTCAGAACTACAATTTCTTTCGAGAAACTTTGTGGCCATTTTATGCAAGGAAGCGTAGGAGTTGGATGGTGGCTTGATGGCTAGTGGAGTGGTGTCTGCTGCTAGGAGGATATCGTCTACATACTATATCAACACTACCCCGTCTGGTAATTGAACGGCACCTAACTGTCTTCTGAGTGCCTGGCTATAGATGCTCAGGCTCTCGGTGTACCCCTGGGGTGCTCGACAAAATCTATATGAGCGGGATCTTAGAGTGAATCCGAAAAGATAGCGACTGTCTTGGTGAATGGGTATGGAGAAGAAGGCATTCTTGAGATCGATAACGGTGAAAGTGGTAGCAGTTGACGGAATTAGGGTCAGGATGGTGGTGATGTCAGAAACTACTGGGTACTGTGGTACTACTATTTTGTTTATCTCCCGCAGGTCGATGATGAAGCGGTAGGCTTTTCCATCTCCCTTTCCCTGTCTCTTCATGATCGGTAAAATAGGACTATTACAAACATTGCTCACTACCTCTTCTACCACTCCTGCCTCTACTAGTGACTGTATGATTTCGGTCAAGGCTTTCTCGCCCTCTGGCGATATCTTATACTGGGGTATTTTCGGTAAGGTTGCGTCTTGTCGTATTGTCACGTGTACTGGGTCAATCATCATTCATCCTACGTCTGAGTCAGCCCTAGCCCACAGATGCGAGGGCAAAGTGTCTAGTAGGGATATTTCTGTCTCAGAAATGGAATACATGTGTTGGGATGGATTATCTCTCAGGTGCTGATGATTGTCATATTAGATGACTCGTACTCCGTCTGGCGAACATCTGATAGTCGCACGGAAATGCTTCAGTAGATCGAGACCCATAATGGCATCTGTAGTGTTGGAGGAGAGAAGGAACGTTGTGTCGATAACATTGTTTTCAAGTTTGAAGGGGATCGGTCAGGACAAAGGGTTGGTGGAGGGCGTACCGTCAAATCCTATTGAGGTTATATGTGAGCCAGACAAGGGTGCCCTTGGAATCAGTCGTTTGGATAGCGCACTACGTGTTGCTCCTGTGTCTACCAAAAATGGCGACTTTGTGCCCAGGACCTTTGCGGTAACATAAGGGCCTTGCTGATCAACATAGAGCTCGACTGGATCCCTCCCTTGCCCCTGGCCGTCCTATGCAAAGTCATACATGTTGTCGTAATCTGTCTGTTGACACTGGTTCAGTCTAGGGCGGTCCAATGCGTTCACTCTTCCTGGCCTTCCTTCACTAGCTTCACTTGCGTACTCTCTCCCACGTCCTCTTCCTCTCTGGTCATTTGTTATTTCCCTTATTACCCTGCCCCTACCAACTCCTGATAAGGCTGGGCATTGGGATTTCCAGTGTCCGTATTCTTTGCAAAATGCGCATTGATCCTGTCCTAAGTCCTGGCGCCGTACATATGGTGTCAATGAGTCTTTTCTAGGAGGCTGAACTCTAGGGACATTCTGTTGGTATCCTCCTTTATATTGTTCTCTTCCTCTATTTACCCCTCGGAGCTGCGCTATCATTACGCTTTCTTTCAAATCTTTCTTCTTCTTTTCTGTAGCCCTAACAATTTCATTTTTCTTGTGTTCATAGTACTGGGCCATCTAGAGGATGGCCGCTGGTTTAGAGGCTGCCCAGCTGCTTTCGCTGGTCTGCAATTTTTGTGATACTTCCGATAGCAGTCCCTTAACATAATTCTGGACAAACAAGTGGTGTCCAGCTGCGGTGGATATGTCTTGTCCGCTGTAATCGGAGAACACTGTTTCGAATCTGGAGAAATACTCCGAGACATCCTCTTGTGGTTTCTGGCGGCATGCTGTTACAATGGACCAATCAATCTTTTTCTCCGGGATCATAGTTTTTACTTTCTGTACTATCTTGTCGGGGAGATCTAAAATGGCCTTTACTGGTTTTTGTCCGGGGTTTCGCTGTTTATCTAAGACACCGAGTTGTTCCCAGGTATGGTGAGCAGCTCTGTGTGGTCTACTTTCCTAATTTGTTTCCACACATCCGCTGGCAGACATAGCCCAAAGAATAAGTCGATATCGGCGAGTGTTATGATGGTTGATCCCAGAGCGGTGCCTAATTCTGTGTAAAATGCGGTGGGATTCTTACGTAAATCCGGTAAAGATTTACGGAACGTTAGGATGTCTTGTCTGTCCCATGGATGATACACCCAATTGGAGACCACCCTTCCTTTCGCATCCTGGTGGTTTATGTCATCATTGTTCCCTTGTCCTCTAGGGGGGACCCAATAAGGGGCAGCTTCTTTTATTGGAATCATGGTATCCGGTTTTTCTATTGGGGGCCTTGTCATTGTAGATGTCTTATCCTTAACTTGTTCTATGAGATGGCGGAATACCTCTAGTGTGTACGAGAAGAGTTCCGCTATATCACAATTATTTTTATCTCCTTTGTCTATCTTTCTATAAAGAGCCATTAGTCGCTCGGGCCCTACCTCTCTGTACTTTTCCTCGTAAGCAGTGAGTGTGTGATAACAGAGGCGTACAATGAAGTGTCGCTTATGGTTTTCAACATAGGAGTTGCATATGTCGGTTATATAAACACAGAAAAACCCTATGCACACACAAAGTATTAATGTACACGTAGGTGGTGGTACACGCAATAATGAACAAATAACGTTACAGAGAAACAGTCAATATTCAAAAGAGAAAAAGAAGGTGACGTAAGGTAAATCCTTGGTTCTTTAATTTCTGTATGCTTTACAACAGCCAGCCGACATGTGTTTCATCGGGTATGTTTAAGTGAAGATCATGCTTAAAAAAGAGAGGTGATAATCGATATTGACTGGTAATTCTCTCGTACACAGCATTGATTTCTACCAATTGAATCAGATGACCCCAAATGAAATCGTCCTGATGAAGGTGTAGCTATATTTATGGGCTGATACACCGAAACGCGTCGACGCCTTTTTGTTTCTTCATGAATTCAAGCCTCTAGGACTCTGGATATTTTGCACACTGTAATACCGGGGTTCCTAGTATATTACTGTGTAGGCTGTTGAATCATTTTATCTGTGATAATATTTGATATTTTTTCCTGTATGTGGGGTTTTCTTCTGTCCTTTGTCTATCTTTTTCTCTATAGCGAAAGTATGTTGATAATTTAGAAATTGTGTATTCTTTTATGTATTGCGTCGTCCAGTTGAATTTGAAAAGATTCAATTGTTTTTTAATTTTTGAAATCTTGTCATTTAGAGTGTTATTTTACTGTATGTTTTCAGTACAATTGTATTTCTACTGAAATTTTAACTATGATGCATTTTTAATAAAAAAACTGTGAACATCACAAACTAGTCCGTGACCAGATTACTTAATATTATTTAGGGTATATACACCCGTTATTAGTATTAAAGTATCCCTACACATTAACCTCTCCAGGGATTTTTCTTTGACTTTACATTGCTTCTTTTTGCCACAGACCAAAGTTGTCAAGCATGGCTGGCGTAGCTTTCTTTTTGTGGAGTGATATTTCTAAGATTTCTATTTTAGCGAGATCAAAAGATCCCGCCAGTGGCCACTGATTTACCCGGTCCTTTCTTGTGTATTTGTGCCATAGTTTGCTATAAGCAATGATGGCTACTCCATATTTAACATACATGTCCTTGTTAGGGGTGCCTTCCGACGGTGCTGGATGACTGACCTCTAACAAACGGTCCGGTCCAAAACAATCAAACAATTTTGAGAAGACAGGCATGACGTACAAGCGGTCAATATAAATATCTCAATAGGTCGTGGACAAAGGTCCGCACTACCTGCCCTTCGCTGCCTGCAAAGAGGGAATATTCCTATTCTACGTTGTTTGCAAGCAGGGAATGTCTCAATTACTACCAATAACTTCAAAGAACGGAATACTAGTATTCGAGCAAACAATTTCAAAACAATCAGACAATCAATTTTGTTGTATATCACGACCTTGCCCGGACCGTTACGGACAGTTTCTTCGTCGTCCCCTTCCAGCGCCCGTTTGTTCTCTCACTCCAGAGGGCGGTGTTCCTGTAACGTCCCAGTCAGGACCGCAGGTCACTCAAGAGAGGTCCGTCCAGAACCAGTGAAGTTCAGTTGATCGGCCGCCAGACGAGGGTCTCTATCAGGCAGGTGCACTTCCCGATCGTTTAGATGTTCATTCCGTCGTTAGGACCTCTCTCACCGGACCCACGTGTTGCTGATGGGCCCCGACGTTGGTGCGCCAATTGATGAAAAGCAGCGAGACTCCCAAGACTTTCGATGCCACTTGCTGCAAACCACCTCTAATTCACCTTAAGATTAGCGATCAAAATAACGAGGCAAGCGCTGGGTATTGGAAGGCAAAGAACAGGTTTATTTCTCCAGAGGAGAACACATCGCATCAGAAACCGGGGCTATCGTCAGGTGGTGCTCTAACTGCATCTCTGTGGCATGGCTTTTTATATGCTTTTGAGTCAGTTTATTACATGGTCAAACATTCCTGGCATCAGTTTATTGCATAGTCAAACATCCTTGGAATCCCCGCCTCAAGCTCTAGTTCCCACACAGACCCAGCAGCAATCTTCCCTCCACCCAGATCTAACAGATGATCGCTATCTCGCAGCTGGGCATTCCGACAGGATCTAAAACACGTGGGATCGGTCAGATTTAAGGGGTGGTGTCAATGATTAAATTCTGGCCCCATTGTTGGTGAAGCAAGTTCTGTCGTATGTGGGTAATACACTATGTCCACAGGGGTCGGTTAGTGCCTGGGACCGGATTGAGTGGCCAGGTGCAGGGAAGGAGGTTATCAAAGGGGCCTGCCCGTGCGCGGAGGATGAAAGGACAAGTGGGTTTGGTGCGGGAAGTGACTCTGGGGCATTGTCATGCTGACAAGGTTTTACGACCTGGTACAAGTGTTCAGATTTAGCCAGAGCGCGGGGAATGATAGCGAGGCCGGGGTGACTCGCAGGTGACCAGCAGAGCATGAAATGGCCGCGATGTCTAAAATGGTTGCCGCTTAACCCCTTCACTGCGGCGGCTATTCCGCCGCAGTGCTAAGGGGGCGGGGCGGCCACGCGGCGGCCGCATGCTGGTGACGGAACCGCTCCGTCACCAGCGTCGGTTGAGCTATGCTGGTGACGGAGCGGTTCCGTCATGGCCCGCCCGCTCAATAGAACCCTCAGCGCAGGCGCGGAATTCGCGCCGCGCATGAGCGTTCTATCGAGCGGGGCGGGCCATGACGGAACCGCTCCGTCATCATCACAGCGCACCCGCAGCTGATGACGGAGCGGTTCCGTTATCAGCATGCAAGGGTTTAAGCCCTCGCAGAGGCCTTCGCTAAGCAAGATGGCACCGGCAATGTACATATTTGTCGTTTTATTTTCTACAATGGGAACAATCCAGAATGAACTGCCAAGCCACGTCTTCCCTGGACCGGAAAAAAGCATCCTGGGACCGGTTTTGGGGTAACATCCCTCACCAGCCAGGCTATCTTGAATCCAGTGGCAAATAGAGCATGGGATCGAAGTCTGGACATACCCTGCCAACTTAGGGGGAACAAAGCAAAGACAAGATGATGGACGGAGTGATGAAACTTTTCAGACATTCACCCTCAGTCACAGACCTGGGTTGAATTCATCATCATCCTTTAGCTCACATCGCCTCCCCAGTTCAGACCCAGCCATATGCAAATCAGTCTTGACCCTGTGCCTCATAAGAACAGTCCAGACCGAATTGCCAAGCCAGGTCTTTCCTGGACCGGAAACAAGCATCCTGGGACAGGTTTCTGAGGTAACAGCTCTCATCAGCCAGGCTATCTTGAATCCAGTGGAAAATTGAGCATGGGACCGAAGTCTGGGCATACCCTGTCAACTTAGGGGGAACAAAGCAAACACAAGAAGATGATGGACGGAACGCTGAAACTTTTCAGCCACTCACCCCCAGTCACAGATCTGCGTTGAATTCATCATCGTTCGTACGCTCACTTTGCCAGCCCAGTTTAGACCCAGCCATATGCAAATCAGTCTTGACATTGTGCCTCATGGGAACAGTCCAGGCTGAACTGCCAAGCCAGGTCTTCCCTGGACCACACTCAAGCATCCTGGAACTGGTTTTGTGGTGAAACCCCTCATTAGCCAGGCTATCTTGATTCCTGTGGCAAAGCCACGTCTGGGTATACAATGCCAACTTAGGGCAAACACAGCAAACACAAGGAGATGAGGGATAGAGTGTTGAACCTATTCAGACTCTCACCCCCAGTCATAGATCTGGGTTGAATTCATCATCATCGTTCTTTAGCTCACATCGACAAACCAGTTCAGAGCCAGCCTTATTAAAATCAGTCTTGAACATGTGCCTCATGGGAACAGTCCAGACCGAACTGTCAAGCCAGGTTCTCCGTGGATCGGAAACAAGCATCCTGGGACTGGTATTGTGGTAACACCCCTCATCAGCCAGGCTATCTTGAATCCAGTGGCAAAGTTAGCAAGGGACCACGTCTGCATATACCCTGCCAAAATAGGGCAAACAAAGCAAACACATGGGGATGATGAACGGAGCGCTGAAACTTTTAAGACACTCACTCGCTTCCCCACCCCAGTTCAGCCCCGGCCATATGCAAATCCGTCTTGAACCAGTGCATCATGGGAACAGTCCAGACCAAACTGCCAAGCCAGGTCTTCCCTGGACCAGAAATAAGCATCCTGGGACCGGTTTCGGGGTAACTCCCCTCATCAGTCATGCGATCTTCAATTCCGTGGCAAAGTAAGCATGGGACCCACATCTGGGCATACTTTGCCAACTTAGGGGGAACAAAACAAACACAAGGAGATGATGGATAGAGCACTGAAACTTTTCAGACACTCACCCCCCAGTTACAGATCTGGGATGGATTCATCATCGTTCTTTAGTTCACTTTGCCACAACAGTTCAGACCCAGCCATATGCAAATCAGTCTTGACCCTTAGCCTCATGGGTACAGTCCAGACCGAACTGCCAAGCCAGGTCTTCCCCGGACCGTAAACAAGCATCCTGGGAATGGTTTCCTGGTAACACCCCTCATCAGCCAGGCTATCTTGAATCCAGTGGCAAAGTGAGCAAGGGACTCACATCTGGGAATACCCTGCCAACTTAGGGCGAACAAAGTAAACACAAGGCGATGACAGACGGAGCGCTCAAACTTTTCAGACATTCACACCCTGTCACAGATCTGGCTTGAATTCATCATCAACGTTCTTTAGCTCACTTCACCACACCAGTTCAGACCCAGCCATATGCAAATCATTCTTGACTCTGTGCCTCATGGGAACAGTCGGGACAAACACAGTCAAGCAGGTCTTCCCTGGACCCGAAACAAGCATCCTGGGACTGGTTCCGTGGTAATACCCCATATCAGCCAGGCTATCTTGAATCTAGTGGCAAAGTGAGCAAGGGACCCACGTCTGGGTGTAGTCTGCCAACGAAGCAAACACAAGGAGATGATGGACGGAGCACTGAACATTTTCAGACCCTCACCCCCCTGCCACAGATCTGGGTTGAATTCATCATAATCGTTCTTTTACTCACTTCCCCACACCAGTTCAGACCCAGCCATATGCAAACCATTCTTGACCCTGTGTCTCATGGGAACAGTACATACCAAACAGTCAAGTCAGGTCTTCCCTGGACCGGAAACAAGCATCCTGGAACTGGTATAAAGGTAATACCCCTCATCTGCCAGACTATCTTGAATCCAGTGGCAAAGTGAGCAAGGGACTCACATCTGGGAACACCCTGCCAACTTAGGGCAAACAAAGTAAACACAAGGCGATGACAGACGGAGCGCTCAAACTTTTCAGACATTCACACCCTGTCACAGATCAGGCTTGAATTCATCATCAACGTTCTTTAGCTCACTTCACCACACCAGTTCAGACCCAGCCATATGCAAATCATTCTTGACTCTGTGCCTCATGGGAACAGTCGGGACAAACACAGTCAAGCAGGTCTTCCCTGGACCAGAAACAAGCATCCTGGGACTGGTTCCGTGGTAATACACCATATCAGCCAGGCTATCTTGAATCTAGTGGCAAAGTGAGCAAGGGACCCACGTCTGGGTGTAGTCTGCCAACGAAGCAAACACAAGGAGATGATGGACGGAGCACTGAACATTTTCAGACCCTCACCCCCCTGCCACAGATCTGGGTTGAATTCATCATAATCGTTCTTTTACTCACTTCACCACACCAGTTCAGACCCAGCCATATGTAAACCATTCTTGACCCTGTGTCTCATGGGAACAGTACATACCAAACTGTCAAGTCAGGTCTTCCCTGGACCGGAAACAAGCATCCTGGAACTGGTATAAAGGTAATACCCCTCATCTGCCAGACTATCTTGAATCCAGTGGCAAAGTGAGCAAGGGACCCACGTCTGGGAATACCCTGCCAACTTAGGGCGAACAAAGCAAACACAAGGAGATGATGGACAGAGCGCTGAAACTTTTCAGATGCTTACTCCCAGTCATATATCTGGGTTGAATTCATCATCGTTGTTTCGCTCACTTCGCCACACCAGTTCAGACCCAGTCATATGCAAATCATTATTAACCCTGTGCCTCATGGAACAGTCCATACCAAACTGTCAAGCCAGGTCTTCCCTGCCCGGAACCAAGCATCATGGGACTGGTTTTTGGGGTAACACCCTGTAGGAGAGTAGGATCTGCTTACTATGGTTACCCCCACTTTTTGCTAGTGTTTCACTGTTTTTCTACTTTAGTCTGGCTGGGGCCCTGCTAACCAGGAACCCAGCCTAGCTGCTTCCTCTCTTAATTGATTGCATGTACTTTAGGTACACTCCAAATTGGTTATTGGGTTACCCTTGTGAGTCCCTAGTATATGGTACCTTAGGTATCAAGGGCATGGGTACCCCAGGGGCCTACCAGGGGCTGAAGCATGTATTATGCCACCCCTGGGAAGCCTTCCAAAATGGCACCACAGGTCTGCTACTGCAGCCTGGGTAAGGTGGTGCATGCACCCCGTACTAAGATATAGGTTACTTATATCTACCTTATATCACTGACACATCTAAAGATAAGTCACCCCTTTGGCAGGCCTTATCAATCCTGAAGGCAGAGTGCTTGGTTTTGTGTGAGAGGGTGCCCATGCATGAGCAGGACCCCTCTGCAGCTTTCGGAATCTATTTCCGGAGGCTGTTCTGTTATGCAGCCAGACCATATACTCTTAAGTGCATTATAACCTTGCAGTAAATGCTAACTTTGGAATGGCTGCATGGAAACATGTCGTATTTGGTGTCAAACACTTTGGAATCCTACCCCTCCCCCGCCAGTCCTGGTGGGGGGTAGAATTCCACCCTTCTAGAGGGAGAAGACATGTACATACTTACTTAATCGGTAATAGTTAAAAGAGCCCTGGCATCACAAAATGGATGCCACCGACACAGGTCTGACCTCCTGCTGCTGGATGAAACTCTGGCAAGGGAGGCCTGGACAATAGGTTTCCTGTCACAGGGAGGTGTAACCACCTCCCAGGCAGGCTTTAGTGTATTGGGGTTGGGTGGGTGCATTCATAGAATGCTTTTCCGACAGTGCTGGGGTCACACTTGGTGTCCCTGTGCATACCCCAGTTAAAACAGGTTGCAGGGGCACTGAGCCCCTGCTCTGGCGCGAAACTGGACAAAGGGAAAGGGGTGTAACCACCCCCCTCCCAGGGTCCTCCCATAGGTGGGACCCTAGAGTAAGTCTAACCCCTAAACTTAGTATAAGTATAGGAACCCAGTCCTTAGGACTTTAAATTACACCTGGACGAAACTCTGCAACATATATCCTGGAACTTCGACATTCTACATCAACTAGAAGACGGAAGAATCTCCCTTGGGGTCAAGGAGTGACTTCCCTGTTCAAACAGACACCAAAAAATCCTCTTGCCGGTCTGCATTTCCAAGGCTCCTGCCGGATTTGCGACACAGGACACGGACTTCCAGACATCTCAGAAGCCGACACGAGATCCCAGCAAAGCTGAGACCCGCAGCCATCACGAGAGACGTGGGACCGGAACTCCTTGACACTGTGCACATTTGCTAGTGCACCGACTTCCCAAGCTTTCCCGAAGTTTTGCAGTGGGCTACTCGTAGTCCAAGCCCCGAGCCCCATCTGCACCGACGATTGTGAGCCTACACTCCACGAGTGTTCCGTGGGCTCGCTTCTAGCATTTCTGCTCGAGGCCCCTTCGTAATCCCTGGTCCGTCGACTGGTGGGTCCCCACGAAGGTAACTCTTCTGTTCCTTGGTCTTTCCTGGTTGCTCCAGACGTGCCCTGATTCCCCTCCAAAGGGTGAGTCCCTCAGACCTTGCTGCTCTGCACCGAAGCCAATCTTTGTTTTCTGCGTGGGTTGCTGTTGCCAAGGCTTGTTGGGTCCAATCCGGATACCGACACCGCAGCACTTGACAACCTACGTCAGACAGCTCCAATCCAGCACCTGGTTGTCGTCGATGCCTCCTGGTCCTCGTGGCTGAAGAGTCAGGCTTCACCTTCTGCACCTGAAATCACCCGACATCGGTTGGCATCTTCTTATCACCTTCCTAGTCACTGGATAGTGACCCAGACTCTGTCCCCTCTGCTTTCAGGTTCTTCAGATCTCTGATCCACCCTTGGATCCATCCAGACACTTTCCACTTGGTCCCCTGCATCATTTTTACGCAGCTCGCCATAGAAAACGACAACGAAACCCGACACGAAAAGACACCTATGCACCCGGCTTCCCTGGGTGAGGTAACTCCAGTACTCGGTGCTCCCGTGGGTATTGACTCTAGAACTGCCTAGTTCTAAAGGGGTTTGCTCCAAGTCCACTTCTAAGTGTCCCTATTCTTTAAAATTCTAATCGCAACTTTCTCCATAGAAGTCAATGGTGATTTGCGGCTGTGTTTAGACACTGCACGCGTCCCCCGTGGGTCCTGTGTCACTACCTTGGATGGTTCCTGATTGCCCCAGCGGTTCTACAGGCTTTGGGCCTGGTTTCTATGTCTATTGTGGTTCTTATACCACTTTCTTAGAGCATGGTTTATACACCCCTAGGGCTAACCATATATAATTGTGCTAATTTACTGTGTGCTAAATAAGTTTACTGAATGTACTTTTGCCTCTAGCCTCTTAAAGAGACTAGAGGGATGTGTTTAGAATAAATACATATATTTTATATATATACCTGGTATGGCTCTCCTTTCATTTGGTCATTCATGAGATTATATACTGGTAAAACAAGGTGCTTTACATTCATTCAAGACTGAGCCTGGAGGCTGCTCTCCACAGCTACCACTAGGATAGCTTTCTATATAGGTTGTGTTTAAATCTACCATCAATAAGGGTCGTTTTGACTGGTGCAAGGTGCCCACTAGAATAGTGGACAGCATATGCCAGGCCAACTTCTCACACACCCCTCATCAGCCAGGCTATCTTGAACCCAGTGCCTAAGTGAGCAAGGGACCCACGTCTGGGCATACCCTGCCAACAAAGCAAACACAAGCAGATGATGGGCAGAGCGTTGAAACTATTCAGACACTCACAGATCTGGATTGAATTCATCATCGTTTTTTAGCTCACTCAAAATCAGGCCCTTAGTTTCTCTCTGAAAACCTTGAGGGATCTACACATGTGACACCTTGCTAAATTTGGAATTGTGTCTACTTTTCTGAAATCTGTAGCTTTCCTGGATCACAAATGGGTTTCACACTGATATCCAGCACAAATTGGAAGTAGGATGAAACATATAGATTAGGAAAAACGGTCTTCCCCTTTGAAAAATGCCAAAACTGTGGTAAAAAAATGTTTTTATTCACCTGTGCCAAGTTCATGAAAGCTGGGAGGATGGTGAATTTAGCACAGCAAACCGTTTGTTTTTGCCATTTTTAGGAGAAAGAAACCAGACACTTATCTGGAGCACTTTTTTCCTATTTTTCACAAATAACTTAGAATTTAGCTGTAGTTTGCCTATTTGCTCAGTCCCCTTGGGGGGAATATATTAGGCCTGGGCGGCAAATTCTGTTCTGCTCGTGGCATTTGGGTAATTTCGCGTTCCGCGGAGAACGCGGGGTTGCCAAAAATTCCACGATCGGCGGCTATATGGAATTTTTTTCTTGTTCGCGCATTCAAAATGTGAGTTCGCGAGATATTTCTCTCCAAGCACGCAAACAGCGTTCGTGAACAGGAAAAAAGCATTGCGAACGGGCAGAACAAGCATTTCCACGTGTTTGTGGAGATTTTTTACTGTTTGGCAGAGCTTTGAGTAGCGCGACTACGCAAATTCCTCCCACCCCAGAATATACACACCCTGACCTGGGTACCTGTAGAATCCCCAGGATACTGGAATAAAAGACACAAATTTGGCGTGGATACCTTATGAGAACAAAATGTTATGACGGCTTAAGCGCAAACTACACCTAACAGCCCAAAAAAGTTTAGCGCTGGGGTGGGAGGAAGCCCAGCAGTTAAGGGGTTAATAGCGTTGGACTAAGTCTATGAGAGACTCAAATAGTCCAATTTTCCTACCTAATGACACTTTCATTTCTTGATTAAAGCATCAACAGGGGTCAGCAGGAGATGCACAGCCAACCTTGCTGGTTTGGGTTGTGCTCAAGAACCACTGCTGCCCTGTTGTATGGGGGTCAGAGAGAGCGTTTCTTCTGCTATGATCTATGGGACATCAGCAGGACAAGCACCACTGATCTGCTCTCTGTGGGTCAGCAGAAAAGGCACTGCTGTGCTTGTGATTGGTGTCTGAGCAGTAATGTATTTCATTGATATTAGAGTATGTGGGTATATGTAGAATGTTTTCTTAGTGATTTCTACAGTCAAGCCCTTTTTCTCTAGAACATTCAAAACACTATTCAATCTGTCATCATGTTTTATTTCTTATCGCCCATGACCAAGATACCATCTTGAAAAAATACTACCCCTAGTATATCACCAAGTAGCTCCGTCATAAGCCTCTGAAAGTTTACAGCAGCAAATGCCAGTCCAAAAGGCATACAATGGAACTGAAAACAGCCAAAAGTTGCGCAAATAACTCTGTTAAATGTCTGTTCACAAGGTGTAAAGAAATTTGGTGATACACCGAGGATATATCTAGGGGAGAAACCCATTTGCTGTGTCTGGCCATTGAAAGCATTTCATCTATTCTAGGTAATGGAAATGGATCTACAACAATGCTGAGATCAACACATCTCATCATTGGGCCACCTGGCGATAACCACGAGAAATACACTCTAATGTTTCAGTTGGTTCCATGGTGTGAGTGTCTTGTAATTTTTAAAGTTTACCCTTAACTTAATCCCTAACAATAATGGAAATAGTGTTAAGTTTTGTGTATTTTAGAAACAGCATCAGCTTTAACTCTGATTTGATGTGTAAATCCTTTCAATGTGCCTAACTTACCATTAAATACACTAGAAACCCCTTTAGAACCCATACTTTAGCATGTTCACTGTCATACTCAATCAAAACTAATTCTGGGCTGTTACGAGTCTAAAATGATATCCAAAGCCCTCTAATATTCCCATCGCAAAACTGATAGTCCATCTGCAGCAAAATATAACTCACAAATAGCCTGCCTTTTTTTAATTTAAATACACGTTGTCTAAAACCAAGCATATCGATTTTATTTCCAGTGCAGCTCTCTGGCCTAATGTCAGTCGGGACCAAATGAGAGTCTATGACTTGTACGGAGAAGGAAAACAATTCTCCACCATGCTACGTAATCTACATAACCTAATATCAAGGAAATGCATGACTCCAGACTGCAGAACAGGCACTGCTCTATGGAGTTCCGGATAAGAGCTGCTGCTGTCCTGCTAGTTCGGGCACTGCTCTTTAGGGTATGCTGATTAATGAATGAATGAACAACTTGTAAAGAGCGAACAAATGCCAAAGAGCTGATGAAGCAGGGTTACTGTATTTTGGGGTGACAAAAAGCAACTTGTAAAGAGCGAACAAATGCCAAAGAGCTGATGAAGCAGGGCTACTGTATTTTGGGGTGACAAAAAGCAACTTGTAAAGAGCGAACAAATGCCCAAGAGCTGATGAAGCAGGGTTACTGTATTTTGGGGTGACAAAAAGCACCAATGTCCCCCTCGATGTAGAAGATGAGCAGAAGAGGCGCTGCTGTCCAGCTCTATGGGGTCTTTCGAAGAAGATGAATTGTTGTTTAACTGAGCCTGGCCCCTTGCAGAGGAGCTACTTCAACCCGAGCGGAGTACTTGCATGAGAGACACTATTTACAGGAGTTTGGTAGAGTTTAAAACACCACCCTGTGTGTGTGAGGCTCAGTATAGACGAACTAATGTATATCGAACTCTGCAAACGAAACTGTTGTGCTTGGGGTTCTGTGGAGCAGGAACCGCTGCCCCAGTTTATCCGAAAAGTAGGCGCGCTGGTCGAAAAGACACTTTTGTTTTTCGGGACACTGGAAGAGACACCTCGGTGTCGTTGTATGGGGGTCTCTGATGCACATCTTGGCTCCCCTCGGCTCCACGGGGCTGGAGGTTGCGCTGCCTGGCTCCCTCCCTCCTTCCAGGGTCCAGCGCTCGCGGCCGCCGCCGGACGAGCAGGATGAGGAAGAGGAATGCAGCAGCAGGGACTGGGATCATGAGCACGTCAGCGGGAGGAGGCCGCCCCCAGGTGCCTGGTCCGGAGACAGGACTCAGCCCTTCCCCCACCCGTTCCTCAGGGGTCAAAGGGGAAAGAAGTCCCGGCCAGCGGCAGCCCCCTCCCCACCCTGCTCCCTCCGCCCCAATTGATCGCTCCTGCTGTCCATGCGCCGGAGCTGCGGAGGGGGAAAGAGTCCCCAGGGGAGCCCGAGAGAGAGGCCAGCAGAGCACAGGCTGGAGCTGGGGGAGCTGGATGTGTCGGGCAGGGCATGCGAACAGGAGCCCGGTAAATGGCGGACCTCAGGCGACAAGCGTGCGGCCGAACCTTCGGGGTGTGCCTTCTGCTGTCAGGTGAGTGCTGGCAGCAAAGTTTGCAGTTGGGGGTGGAGGGCAAAAGGCAGAGAGTACCGGGCCGTGCATGCTTCAGGTTCGTGACCGGAAATACCCAAGTAAACGTATCCTCCGATACAGCCCCCTGACGTCGCGCTGGCGGCCGACAATGTGAAACCAGGTGCAGGCGCTTCAGAGCGTGTCCCCGACTCCCCGCGCCGACCCACCCCCGTGCAACGCAGCTACAAACACAGGGCATGTGCGCCCATGACTATCCCAGATACCCAGCCCTGTGCAGCCACCCTCATATAATGCATACAACTCCCGAGCAATCACCAGATAATATAGGTACCGGGCACAAGCCAGGGAATGCGTCCTCGTGCCGAGGACCGAGAACCCATGCATCCCCGCGAGAATGGAGATCCCATGCAATGCAGATCTTTTGCAAGCTCCAGCAGATAACAGGAATCCCGTGCAACTCCAGAGATAGGGAACCCACCACCGCCAGTACCTCGTGCACAATCCGTGTAGCGTGCGTCTCCTGCAGCCACGGGAAATGTGCTTTCCATTCCGACCTCCTGGACGGAGCATCCTACGGCGGAGACCCTGATGGCTGTGTCCAAGGAGGCACTCCATCCTGGGCTTAAACCACGAGCAAGGGTTCTCCGCCAAGAGCCTTCCTAATAACCCCCTTGCTGTCCAGTGCTTGTGGTGCTCGCTGCCCCTACCCCCTCGGCTCCTCAGTATACTCGTCTGCACCGGATCCCGCGCAGTCTCCTACCCTCTTCTTCCAGGAAAGAAGATATTCCACACTGTAGGATAACTCGAAAAAACCCAAACATCCGGAGCATCTTAGGGTCTCGTTGAAATGTCTGGAAGTGGCCCGGGCTGGTCCGTGCATCTGTTTTTAATTTCAAGGCCCTCGTGGGCGCATTATACATCTTAGCCCAGCTCCAGTCATTTGATTGCTTCTGAATTTGCTCTTCGGGTTTATTCTTACTCACCAGTGACAGTTTTTAGAGTTATTTTCTGCACTGTAATGTAATCCAGGAATGCATTAATCTTATTTTCGTGGTATGCTTGTTTTGATCCAGCAGTAGACGCATGTCAGTGTGTGGTTGAACTGTTTCTAGCGATGGCAATGCTTTGTCGCTTAAAGTACCACTGTCATGCGTGGTTTGGTACTCCTAGTCGAAACCTCCAGATCCTACCTCGGCTTTAAACCCATCTTATGGCCCTTCAATGTAAGCGTTTCTACCACAAATTGAAAACTTGGTTGTATTTTCAGACCATCCCACTGTAAACAGCATGCTTGTTACCCTCTCTTTTAAAGTGTTGAAGTAGTTTGAGGGCTCGTGTACCCAACTTCTCCCATCTCACCCCTTACAGTGTTCACGTTTAGGTAGTTTGAAAAGCTTGGCATTGCCTCTTCCACGTTGGTTGGCGGTAGCTTGGTTTGAGCCATGTGATGGGAGCACATGCCCCTACCCAAAGGCTGTGGCTGCATTTCACCGAATCAGCGATGTTACTTTTTTTTATTATTATATTACTTTGGGGCTGTGTTGCGGTCATCCTTTCGGTCACTTAGTCTGTAGAGCTCGTGCGTTTGAGATCTGCAAGTAGTTACAAATGAAGCATGTGTTGCTGCAAAGGGAGTGTGCAACTAGAATATGACTGATTGGTTGATGCTCGGACTACTTTCTGTTGCCCCATGTTCAGTCGGAGATGTGTTGTGTCTAACTTTAAAGAGATCTGGCTAGTTTGTGAATAAGGAATGTTGAAGACCTGTTAGTGTTATGCTACCTTTAACAATTATCGCTGGGGCGCCAAGAGAAAGATTTGAACCCTGTGTTCGCTATGTAAATTAGGAGATGGGTCTGTGCCAATGTAACAACTCGTGTCCATGTGTTTCGAATGCATTTTAATAAGGCAGTGTATCTCGCCTCCCACAGCCTGTTTTTAGAGTCTGTTGAGAAACAAACGAGGGAACACTATGCTCTTGGTCTAAACAATAAATGTGATACTCTATAATAATTAAAAAAAAAACACTTTTTCGTGATTCCTTGCATTGTGCAGCTAGTGGTGTTGTACAGTTATGGACAGATTTATAATGCGATGCATTGAACTGATGATTATTGTCACAGAAGTATGTGTGCATAATGCACCTCAGTGTCTTCGGGAGACTGGTGAAAGAGTTGTGATTCTTAAATGCACGGAAAAACATGTAGCCCGAGGCTCCGTGTGAAACGATTTGGTTAGTAAGTATTTTTGGAATGGGTTCGAGCACAGTGGTTACGTTTCCGGCTGTTGAACCAATAGTCTATTCCCGATGAGTGATCTTTGCTTGCCAACTCGAATTTTGCGATTCTGCCGGGGTTGTTGCATGGTATAAAGTCGGATATCCATAACAATTGTTAATAGTATGGGAATACATACAAGCTAAGCTATACACTAAATTCTGACTGGAGGGTACCACTTCTATTGGAATGAGTATCATTTCTACTCACTGCGAGCCAGCCATGTGGCTTCCGAAACGGAGCCTGAGAGATGTGTATTGGGCAATTAAACCTCCCCCTCCCATTGGACTGTAAGCAGCCCATTAGTTACGCATTTCTGAAAACGAGGGCAATACACAAGTTGGAAGGAAGGCTGGCTAATCCCTACGCTCCCCACAGGCCCCGATGCAGTGGCCGCCCGGCTTGCGCTTTCGGAAAGTCCTGCTTGGGGTGTAAACAGTGCCCAGTGAGACTGAAATGGAGCCAGCAGCCCGCCGCCCCTCCCAAGAGGGCAAAGTAACCACGAGGGAATTACTGCAAAATATCTTAAAACACTAAAACGGCCACATAAACGGACCTCTTCACAAACGCAGGCTCCTGCTAATGATTTCTTGTAAAATCAGCCTTTTATGACTTTCCCTGTTCTACATCTTTTTGACAAGCTTGTAAAATTAGCAAGCGGCTTCTACGATGTGCCTCACCCCCACGATGGTCATAGAACGCATTCAGTTCTCATCTGTAGTTAACAAAAAAAATATACATATTTTTTGCAATCACCTTTCCTCATTGGCAGGAAGTTTTGTCATTTATTCTTAAAGGCCAGTTTTCAACCCTGGCAGTTGCAGCTGGTTGAAAATGTGATATTTCCACCGTGTGGCTTTTATGGGGCTATTATGGCTTTGTGAATGGGCGTTTATTGCTGTGTGTAGTATCTGAAAAGGAGGGCTTGGGTGGGACATCGAAGCCATAAGAAAAGCGCCCCTAGTCTCCCATTTGTGCTGCGTCCATTGAGTCTTTGAGGTTCCCCACAAAATGACCTAAGCTCCACTGAGCCACCCACTTCAAGTGGATGGGATGGGGGTGCACTTCTCCTTAGAATGTGTAAAGTTTATGTCTGAATCAGTGATAGTAAAATAAATCACGGAGATGACTAACATATCGAAGGTTCAGAGAGAGCAGCAGGAGCACAGTGATTTAACTCACCTTTTGCACCATTGCCAAGCAAGGTGCTGACTCTGACTGGTTTTGGCCCACTGAACCATCTTCATGTTTTTTTTTAGCCTGAACAACCATATTAATAAGTAATACAAATGGAGTTCTGGCTGTCTGTCTTGATTCCTACTGTATCTGTCCCCTCTTGCTCATTTGCAAGAGTTACTATTCTGTTTCTAAATACTTAAGTTGATTAAATCTAATGTGTAAGATCGTGCTTCGTCTCATTGTGATAAACGATATGCGTGTATCAAGACGCACACAGGTGTTCAAGTCTGACCTTCAGCCAGGGCCTTAAAAGACTTGGCCTTCACCCTAGCACCCTGCATCATATCTCTCCCGTTGACATCCACTTTATATCAGCTCATTCTCCTGTGCATGGTCAAACCCTTTTGTTCTGCACCAAACCTTATGGCCATCGTGTTAGTCCTTGTTCACCATCCTCCTCTATCGCGTTGACATGGGCCATACCCTGCTTACAGGCTTATCAGACTCCACCTTCAACCCCATAAAGTAGCATTGCACTCAGAATTTCACTAATTAAATACCAAATAGAAATGTTATTTAGTCAGACAGCATTGTGGTTCAACAAATAGCAGATCTGATCACAAAAAGATAGATAACCTCTCTGAACAAAACAAAATAGCAAAACTAAGAGTGAGATCCTGGAAAAACAGAATAGTCGTTAGTACAACGGCAAGAGACCTCAAAGAAAGACTTCAGTGTACACCCTGAGATTCTGGAACCAGCTCTCCATTGGTATCTCTCTGGCCTATTCTTTCCAGAGAGGAAACTGCTGCAGAACACATCTGATTAGGCAGTCCAACCACTTTCCAGCATCTACCAAAACCCACAGGCATGCCCATGAAGCTGTCCAAAAGTATCCAAAGCATAACCTCAATGCACCCAATCGCTGGCTGCTCAGGTCTTTTTTCAGACTCTGGTGGCCAACCTCCACAGTATCTTCTAAGGTGTGAGAAGTGGCTCTAAACCCCCACCCTACCCCGCTGTCCTCCTTCACCCAACAATGCCAAGGACCATTACAGAACACTTTGACTCCCACACCTGTCCATTACACTTCATGGCCATCCCTGAACTTTGGATATATTTCAATATTTGTACAACACCAGCAGCCCTATATATTGACTAAGACATATTCTCTCTCCACACCTCCCGAAAAGACTTAGGATTTGATCTCCTCATCAACAAATCTGTCACATCTCATCCTATTACACCTGTCCCATGCTTATTTTAATCATCTTATTGTTTAAGTTGAGGCCCACTTCATAGATCATATAATTGTTAGGTATTGCCAACCTGGCCCAATTCAAACAGTCTTTGACAATCTTAGCTCCATGGCGGAGCATCAAAATTCACTTCTGCCATTTTTTGTGATTTAACTTGAAGCTTATTAAATCAGAACATCCTATTTTCACAAATTCTGTCAGACATTCGGTCTCTCTTTGACACTCTTACCTTACCCACACACCTACACAATAACCCTGTCAATTGTGTTCTCATCTTAAGTACTCAACCACTCTACACCAATATTAAGTTGTTCACCCTCCGGTTACAACCAACTCATCTTCCCCTCCAAGTTTGCCCTCTGCACCCACCATCTGGTGTTAAATCTATTTCAAGGTGAGCCTCTTACTAAACATGCCCCTGGCTATATTCACCAAGTTCAAACAGATGTCATCCACCTGTCTTAACTCACAATTCTTCCATTGCTTTAATCGCAGCCTTCACGCCACAGTGAAAACACACTCACCCATTTCTCACCATCAGCATCTGCCACACCTAATATCGACACTTTGATCTTCTACCAAATTAAAATAAAATTGCAAGTTCACACTCTTGATAAAAATGACTCCACATGTACCCATCACCACACTGCCTGTGCTGTTCTTCACTCTCTTTAAAGCGTTTACCTGCTTAATGTAGAGGTAAGCACTGTATAAATATTGTAAATATATAGAGTAGAGAAGCACCCCCTACTTATACACAAGGAAGTACTGTGATTTAAAGTGATTGGTTCCCAGAGCAGCCCCATGTATTTGAATTATGTTGCAGACAACTTGAATTGTATGAATTATGTTGCAGACAACTTGAATGGTAACTTGTGCGTTGTTCTTATGATTGACAGCTAAACACACTTGTTCTTCTCTTCCCTAGGAGTGTGCTGTTTTAATGAGCTGTTTTTTGTGAAAGAGCCTCAGGATGTTACTGTTCCAAGGAAGGATACTGTGGTTTTAGACTGCCAGGCCCATGGAGAAGCTCCTGTTACTATAACGTGGCTGAAAAATGGACAGAAAGTTTTGGAGAATGAGCGAATCTACAGTTTGTCCAATGGCTCCTTGTATATCCGTGAGGTGGAAGGCAAGCGAGGCGAGCATTCCGACGAAGGGTACTACCAGTGTCTGGCGTTGAATAAGTATGGTGCTCTACTGAGTCAAAAAGCTCACCTCGTACTAGCAAGTAAGTCCAGGTTTCTTGCTTCCTTCCGAAAATGGTCTCTGGAATGCCAAATCGGCTCTGGGCCTAGATTCACGTTTATTTACATGCTGCACTAAGTGTTTCCTGTTTCCTTCAAATGTGTCCCCTCATCCATTTAACCTTACAAAGGGCAAAAGCTTCAGTATAGCTTCAGGTCTCAGTTTTTCACAGAATACCTATGCCCAGATTCAACTCGTGTTTTTTGTAAAATGAAAAAAAAACGTTTTTGAAAAAGCACAGCGTGAGCAAAGGTTGCCAGAAAAATACATTTATAGCATGCCTAAATAATTCGTTCTTTAAGTTTATTGTTTGAGGGTTGTAGTGTTGGAGTGTGTCATTGTATTCTCACTAATGCTACAGAAAAAGCAGTGCAGCCTACCCTGCAAATAGTCACTAATATCCCACACAGCATGTTTAGACTCTAAAGGCAAGTTGTAAGCCCTTTAAAATACACAAAGCAAAACGTTAGGCCTCTGCTGTTTTTTATATAACATGTTTAAAGCATAAGACTAGATCCTACTTGGGAGCTGAAAAAAAAATCGGCTTTCCTCAAAGATAATTCAAAAAATCAAATAAAGGTTAAATCTAGCCTACACAATTTACGGTATTACTCTTTTGTTTACTTGCACAACCTCCCAGTGCCCTTCTTTTTCTGCTTTCACTCACTTTGATCCCACGGTAAAAGGGAGGAGCCTAGAGAACCATTTTCTCTCTGTGAAGGGTGACAACATCATCCGAGACCAGGACTTCCTATTTTATTTTGCCTGTAGTAGCTCATAATAGATCCTGGAGCATCTCCTGGTCTTTGAACCGGACAAGCACACCACATTCTACCAAATATAATATGCCAGAGAAGGGCCTTCAGAGCCAAAGCTCAATACAAGTCGTGAGCTATAAATGCAATTACAGTTACATTTTGTAGCACTCACACCGAGTTAGAAATATTTTTTAAAGTGAATCTTCAACCTCAAATGGACCCCAAGAAGGTGAACTTGTCTGGGGTTCAGTTTGTAGTAGAACCATATGTTCTGCAGTATGATTCCATTGCAGTTTTTGCCATCATAAGTCAAGCCCAACACACAGTTACATTTCCCAAGAGCTGTCAAGAACGCAGTGTAACTAATAAAAAAAATACTTGCTTCCAGGCCGGACTGTTTCTGTTGTTCTATCTGGTTAGGGTGTCTGGCACTGTTTTTCTTCGAGATATGGTCACTTTCTTTTGGGCTGCATTGTACTTGTGTTAAACATATCAATGTTGTGAAACTGTGTTGCGCGTGTCTGTGTTAGGTCTTCCTACTTTGATTGTCCATGGATTCTTTGAGCATCTCATTCATGTTTATTTTAAGAGTTTTATTTAGCGCTGGCTAGACCCGGAGGTATCAGAGCGCTTTACATGAGGTTCCACAAAATTACAAGATTCCATCAGTTCCAATTTACATCAGTTGCTAGACAAACAATTACAAGAGCATAGAAAACGAGATAAGTGAAGTGTAGAGGGGAAGGGGTTAAGGGGGTAAGGGTAGAGGGGTGGGAGGAGATACGGCAGAAAGACGAAAGAAAGTCTGCCCAAAGTCCGGCTGGGTAGGTGACGGTCGAGGGGGAAGTCCCAAAACCCATCTCCTCTGTAGCTATCAGATAGCTCCACTGGGCTTTGGCCAAATAACTAGGTCTCAATGGGAAACATTTAAGGAATATGGAGGGCAAAATAAATGGAGCGTAGAGGGGAGGAAACAGGGAAGGTGAGAAAAGGAGGATGGGGGAAGAGACAACAAGGAGAGATGAAATGAAATCTGTCTAAAGGCCGACTGGGTAGGTGACAACCAAGGAGGGAGTCCACGGCCCATTTCCCCTATAGCTAAATCAGGTATCTCCATCGGGCATCAGACAAAATAGTTCACTCTCAATACATTGAGAGAGGAGAGAAGGAGAGACATAAATAGAGGGATGATGCGGGAAGAGACGACAGGAGAGACGAAAGGAAGTCTGGCTAAAGAACGACTGGGTAGGTGACGTCCAAGGAGGGAATCCCCGACCTGTCTCCTCTATAGCTAAACCAGGTAGCTCCATCGGGCATCAGACAAAATAGCTAGATCTCAAATGACGAGGGAAAATTCACAGGTAAACAGGGTGGGGACTAGGGCCAGGACAGGTGAGGGCAGAGGTCAGTAGCAGGAAAGTATAGAGGAGTAGAGCGGGGAGTGGTAGGGGGTAGGTAGTTCGGTAAAAGTTCCCATGGATCTGCAAAAAGCAGGTCCCTTCCTTCTCAGGCGCCATTTTGAGGTTAAAACGCCTGGTGAGATTTTCGCCAGAAACCTTGTGTTGCTACGACCGACCGGTTGGACCGGCGGCCACAGCGTCAGACGCTGCCGACCATCCGATGTCCGGCATGCACAACTAGAAATGAGAAGTGTACCTTCCTGTGTCTTATTAATCTTTGGGCTTGTTTGGGCCATGCTGGTTAGAGAAACATACGGGAAGGAGCAGCACTGTGATAAAGTAAGAGGCCGGAAACTGGGACTTGAGTGTGCTGGGTCTCTCAACTTCAATCCACTGGGCACTTCCCAGAGGCTTAAATAGATCCTGCAGTGGCTGCAGGACGCTGCGTGATGAAGTCACAGCGCAGACCCGCAGAGCTCTGCTCCCTCGCGAGGGAGTGGCTGCACCCATTGGGTAATGCTTCTCCCTTCCTATGAGAGGTAGGGCTAAGCAAACAGCACATTGGTCTCTAGGGTCTTTCTAGAGCCACTTAGGTGAGAAATATACTTTTAGCTTGATAGACTTCTCAGTCAATAAACTTGTAATTTTCAGATGGTAGATTTCCTGTAACTCGGCAGTCCGGTATAAGGTCACACCCTGAGGTGGGATTCAGAAAGACTATTACATCGAAAAAGTAGTCTGACCCAGTGCTTGAAATGGAAAAATATAAGTGTAGGTACTCTGTACAAAAGTACCTGCTTGTTTCTGAGGAGGGCCGATACTCTCCAATTCAAAAGTATAGCATTTCTCTTGAGACGTGCCGGTCCTTGTCCTCTCGAAATAAAAAAGTGCCTGAACCCGGTACCAGACAGTACTAGCCCATTTAAAGCACTGGTCTGACCCCAGATGATTCAGTCAGGTGGTCCGAAGTTTTGGATTCTAAAGGAAAATGCCTAACTTTGATTAGCAGATCTTTATATTCTAATGGTTTCTACATTTTCTTCCAAAAATAAATACATGTTAGAAATACATAAATTAGCTTTACATACAGCAACACTTGAAAGTCTGAGTCTCTTAACTAGTTATCCATATTTGTACGTCTAGGACTATTTCAATACAACATTATCTGTCTATTGTTTTCCATATACATGTATTCCCTTCTATGTAGTTATGTATCTATATATTTATTATTTACTCCCATTATAAGAGGGGAAAACCCTTCAACTTTCTCCAGTTCGATACTCATCCACCTTATTGTATATCTGTGATCTCTAATAACCCTATTAGACTCTTCTCTCCTCGAACTTATCTAAAACCTAATTTTACTCCTATGAGCTCCTCATTAACCCTCTATAGATTATTTCCCTACTCCTCCTTTGACTCATCCTAAACCTCATTTTACAACTATGATCTCCCAAATAACACTTTCTAGATTCTTCCTTCCTCTATCCCCCTTTATCCTATTCCATCACCTAACAAACTAACATGTCCACTGCTCCAATTAATGACTTATTTTTCTCATACCAATCCACTTTTTGTTCAGGAGTAGTATGCTACTTTCCAAAAATCACTTCTTTGCCTTGTATGGCGTAGTAAGCTTATAAATATAATTACAGTGCAGTACTCTCCAAATAATGCTCAAGGAGTATTATAGAGTAATCAAAAGACAACAATTGTACTGTAAACACAGGGTAAAGATGGAAACATAGGTCTTTGGGGGTGGGGGGTGTGTATCTGCCACCACATTGTCCTTTACACTTATGTGCTGCTCATTTTGAACCATGTGAGCTCAGCAGTCAGGCTTTCAACAAACATTGCTTTAAGAGGCGCTTCTCATGCAGGTTAAGTTATACTTTGAGCCCAGAATAGGCCACCCTGAAGTAGTCCTTTCCTGATTCACATTGTGGATGTTTAGTTGCCTCACTTCCTCAGCTCTATCTATGCACAGAAGAGGTCCCCTATAGTTCCTTGGTGGATTAGGTTTCAGTGGAGTAGAAACTTTAACCACGTCTTTCAGACGAAAGCGTCTCTTGACGACTATCTCCAGTGGCAGGATTTTTGCAGCAGTTGTGTGACGGAACCACGCATGCTGGTTCAACGTGTTCATAACCACGCAAGTCTTCACGTATATGCCTTTTACCAGGCATGCCTTTACAACAAAATATGTGTTTTTTTAAGCATGTATGGCAAAGACATATGCATGGTTAAAACTTACCTATATACCTCAACCTCTGCCCCAATACCTAAAAGCCCTCAGGGCAAAAATCTACTCTGAACCCACTGTAATAAGTCCATGTAGTCGAGGTGTCGTATAAAAGATGAATGCTTTATTGATACAGTTCTTAGTTGCAGGTAAGTATCAAGCATAGAGAAGTACATAACCAAATGTAGAATAGGTCTACAGATTAGAGCGAGCCACAGTCACAGAGCCCCACTAGGAGCAGCCTCCTTGCTGCTCAACCCATCCTCTCAACTGATACTCCACACACAGGCATTCCAGCTTATGACTTATAAATGTCGAAGGGCGACTTGGAGACTCTGCAACTAGGAATATTGTGCCATGAAGTAGAAGTATGTTTGAATCATACAGATAGGCTCCAAGTCCTATTCCTTGGGCATACCCAGGGCTTTAATGGGCCGGGTCTCATCGGTGCTGAGCACCTGCAGTTTTTTAAGGGGGCCTCGAAACGGGTCTCTATCGGGCTCTGTTTTGTGCCCTGGCACAGGCGGTCCGTTTGTCTCCTGACTGCAGTGACAGCAGGCGCATCGTTGTGCACTTCTCACTAGTGGAAAAGTCATGGCATGACGTCAAGCCAGGTGAGCATTGTAGGGGAAGGGAAATCTTTTAACAAGAGTAATTTTCTCTCTGGATTTCCCTTTTCTTTTTGAAACTCAGGAGCAGCAACATTGTCCTTGTGTCACCAGGGCTTTGAGTGGAAGCTTTTTCAGTATTCTAAACAAGCCATTGTTGCTGCTGATTTCTTATGCAACTAACAACCATTGACAAAGTCAATAGTCCTGACTTGTTGTAGGTATGATGTTACTTGTTGTATTGTATATCTGGATGCAATGACAGAAACAGCAAAATACAAGTCGCGTGGCACACTATGCTAAATAAGCACACATTTTTAGCTTATGTGTTTTAGGCCACGCCCTAATTACATTAGCCACGCCCCTTTGAGACACTCTTCCCCCCCCCCCCCTGTTTTCCTCCCACTTAAAGCCCTGGACATACCATATAGTTTTAAAGAAAGTTTTCATATCAGCACCTGTAAAATTCTTACTGGCAGGTCATCATTCTGTAGATACTGGGAAGCCGCGGGTACAGCTGGGCTCGGGAGTGGGGGGGAGGGGCATATGCTGAAGACAGTAGGCTTAGAAATGAGCTCGACTAACATTGACATGTCTTTGGAGCAGTGGTTCGTTTTGTCGTTTCCGAAATTGAAGAGAAGACATTTTTTCAGGAATTATTTAAAATAGAGGGGGAAGGGAGTTCAGGGCACACATCTGTGATGGGGCTAATATATTCAGTGGCGCTCGGTGTGTGTGCCTGTTTCCAGGAGGCAAACATAAAATGTCAAATCCCCTGGCTTTAACTGGCACACACACACGGCTAATAACGCCTTCAAAGCATGTTTTTGTTGCATCACTTTGTAGCCGGAGTCAATGGAAGTAGCTTCTTTATTGGCCTAATTATTTAGTTTGAAAGTATTCGATGTAAATTGTTGTGAACCCAAAATGACTTTGTCTCGCGGCTCAGAGGAAGGCAGAAGCTATACATACTAAACAGCGGAAGAATAAGCATTAAATGGCCATTCTTTCCTCCCACAGACGCACAAAGCTCCCCCGGTCGGCGCTAGCAGCAGGGTGCGAGGATGTGCTTTTTATGCGGCCTGCGCGGAGCTCTGGGCCGAGATTAGCGCTCGCCTCAGAAGTGTAACGCGCCGCGCGCTGCTGGTGCAAGCCACGCACTTTCATGTGCGCCACAGTCCGGGGCCTGGACACACAGGGAGATAAGGCCTCGCTTTCTAAAGTTAGGAACTGGGAGCCCAGGGTTACCCTCCAGGCAAGAATTCCTTTATTCGTGTGTAAATGAAGAATCCGCCGGGGTCAAAGGTCAGAAACTGGCCGGGGTGAGGTTTACCCTCGTGATAAAGAGCAGGCGACCTTCCCCCATTCATTGGCCAGGCCTTTCAGGGGCTCCTCTGCTGGGTTAGCGATTGTTTCTCCGGAATGCTAGGTTCGCATGTGCCCAGCCAGGCCCTTTCTGCCGTGTCGCTATGGGGCCTTATCTCCTGTGTATCTCCGAGCAGGCATTGAGGGACAGGGCTCCCTCCAGGGGCCCCAGGCCTGGCAGTCCTGCTGCTCGGCAATGCAACAAAAGCATTTTGGACGGTCGTAGTCTCTGTTCCGGAGGGAGATTGCCACTTATTTTTTTATTTAACCTTGGATTACACATTTGAGATGTTAAGATTATTGTATTACTTGTTTCATTCTTACAGTGCCGGGCGGGACCCAACCAAAATGCCCCTCCCCCTTTTATGTTTTTCACTTTAAAAGCGCCTTCTCTTGGGTGTTCCCAAATGCCAGTACGGAAGGTTAAGTGGGTAGGTTTAAAACAGCCTGGCTCTAGAAGTGGATTGTTTCAGTTCGAAAGTGATAAGGGATTTTTGTTCTCCAGGTTTATCTCTTCCTGTGGGTGGAGGGAGTTGGTAGTGGAAAGGGCGATACTGTCTATGCGAAACTGTTGTGTGGCTCCATGTGGGGTTAAAATGCTGATAAGTGACGATCTAAAAGTTTTTTTCCCCAAAGTGTAATACTCGGCCTAGTCCCTGCTCGAGGGTGATGTGAAGGGGATACTATCAACTGGAGTTAGAGGATGTCTTGTTTATCTTTATTTCCACATTATAAAGCTATATATTGGCTGTCTTATTGTATACGCAAAGTAGTTTTTAGTGTTCATTGATGCAGATGTTTCAGTCCTGGAAAATGTCGCATTCTTGATTGTGTCTTTGTGATTTGGAGGAACATGCATTCGAGAATGTATGCCTTGACACAATTACTTGCCCTAGTACACCATTATCAAGCTGGCTTAGTGTTGTAGTGTGGATCCCTTGCTGGGATAATGTAAGGAGAAATCAGTAGGGATTCGCCAGCAGAGTTGAGAATTATAGGGTACAAGAGATAGGAACAGGTTCAGGTTAATCGGTGTAGGAACAGTCCTGTTAGGTAACAAATACACTTTTGTATGTATTGAAACGGAGGGCAATTAAAGTTTCTCATAATGGGTATCTCCGTGGACCTGGGGTTTATATAATGCCATACAATACTAAAGATAAAAGTAAAAGTAAAGTCCACATTTGTAAAGCGCACAATCACCCGTAAGGGTCTCTAGGCGCTGGGGGGCCGTCGGGAAGATTAAGCGAGCTATTGCCCAGAGTCACATGGTGCTGGCTGACCTGCCGCCGGAGCCGGGGATCGAACCGTGGTCCCCAGATTCCAGCGTCAGTCGCCCTGGCCGCGGCGCCACATTTAAAGTTTGATAGGATATTAGCAATAATATTGCCAATTTATGTGAAACATACCACACACTGAACTGGCCATTGCCACGTAATTGGTAGTTTTTGTAACGTAACTCGATGTTCTCTCTCTTCTTTTTTTAAAAAACTTTTTGTGAAGGATGAAGGCGGAATATGCCATACTGAGCATTTGATCATGTGATCTTCAGGTTGCAAGCTGTGCTCTCCATGTGTCATAGAATCACTCAAAATATTAAATACAGTACCAGGTGTAGAAATGTAATTTAAATTGAGTGATAGAAACACCTACATAGTGAGTGCTGCAGGCACCAGCTGTCGCAGACTAGGCCTCTATACTGGAAGCAGGACATTTACTTCAGTTAGAGAAGCCTGTCTCAATACCTGCGTGGTGGGGGTCCTTGGTGTACCTGAATAAGCAAATTACTTGAGCTCATTCATTTTTAATTAATAGCAGAAACATTACGATAGACAATTACCTGTTACTGTAAAAATGAAAGGGTTCCTTAATATGGCAAATTGTTTCTATTGCTTGAGAGACCTTTGTTTTTGAAGATGTGAGCAGGGGACCAGTGTGGCTTGTGTCTGTTTCTGACGTATATGGCCCGAATTGGTGTGTATCCGTAAGTCCCGTACCCCTGTGATATATAAGTGAGTTGTATCAGTGTAAAACCTGTGTCGCTCGAATCTGTGCTGGGTGTGTGTGGCCCATATTGGTGTTGGATCTGTGTGGCTTGTATCAATGTTGGGTCTCTGTAGCCCATTTCTGTGTGAGGCATGTGGCTTGTATCTGTAGGATATCTGTGTGGCCCATACCAGTTTGGAGCTTGCGTGCTCTGTATTGGTGTAGGTTGGGCCTGTTATTCTTGTATCGGTTTGGGTCCTATGCTGTTGTGATTGTCTTATGGCCTGTCTGGCCTATATCTTCGGGGGAACGTGTGGCCTGCATTTGTTGGGGGTGTCTATGTGGCCCATATCTTTGCTGTTGAGGTCAGTGTGATCTTCATTATTGGTGGGAACGGTATTGTTGGTTGGACCAATGTGGCCTGAATCAGTATGTGAACAGTGTTCCCTGTGTCAGACGGTGAGACCAATGTGATTGAAATCTGTGGGAGGACCAGTGTGCTATCAGTTGGATACCAGAAATGCCTATGTTGCTGAGTAAACCAGCATGGTCAAAATTGCTTCAGGTTTGTTTGCCTGGTATTGTTGCTTGACCAGCTTGGTGACAAATCATGTGGTGCTAGCATGGATGGTATTTGTGCTAGTTCTAGCATGGCTAGGATTATTGTGGCTGATATTAGCATAGCTGGTGTAGCGGGCAACCAGACTAGCTTGTGCCAGTTGAAAGAACAGTGGGGCCTTTGTCAGTTGAGGAGGACCTGCAGGAGTCTTTCAGGTGGGGCACTGGTATGAACTGTATTGATTGAGGAGACCAATGTGGTCTATTAGTGTGTGAGAGAGTGGACCACTGTCGCTGTTAGGAGTGGGGACCAATGTGACTGTGTCAGTAGAGGACTAGCATTTCTGCACAGTACCAGTATATCTTGGATTTATGGTGCAGACTAGTGTATTGTTTATTAATTAACTGTGATATCAATTTGGCTTGTATTTGTGTGGTAGGGTGCTGTGTGTGGGCTATAAAAATGGTAGGACAAGTGTGGCCCGTGTTACTATATTGTTTTAGGGTGAAAAGGCAGTGAATATCAGTTTCATGCATTGTGAAAGTTGGATTCTCAGATGGGCCATAGAAAGGTCGTCCGCATTGCCATCATGCCCACAGCAACGCAGAGTTTCTTTACAGTGGGGGTACAGACGGAGTTGGTTAGAAAGAGGGAGGTATGGGTGATATAGCTCTTTCATATGGAAATAAAGCCATAACCCCCCTTTTCCTTTGCACTCACTGCTAAGATTAGTAAACTTCACCAAGTAGATGCTCTGAAGATAAAGGCATCATAATTCCGCTTGTGTTCAGTTTTGTACACACAGTGAGTTTTGGTGGCATCTGTGTGTAGAAGAATACATCCTACTTGAAGCTGCTACTTATTGCACACGTGACACTATGATTAAGAAAAACATAAATGTTTGTAAGTGTTGTGTGCCAGACCCATTAAGAGTGAGCTAAGCTACACCAACAAGGTTAATTGAGCTAAAGACAGAGAATGCGTATGATTTTGACCTCACTCAGTTTAAAGCACCGGTAAGGTTCAACTAACTTTTAAAAACATTCTTTATTAGTTTTAGTACACTGAGAAGATATGTATATTTAAATATAGCAACATACGGAATCACATACAACCCAGAAATACCTCCAGTGCCATTTCTGTCTCTGAACCCTCTAGTCCCGTTCAGAACTGCAACAATCATGTACATGTATGCACACTTGTGAGTCATGAATGCAATGATATTCCTTTGTTACACTGTATCCGTCAGACTTTATATCAAGACGGTTTCACATCCAACAGATCTATACCACAGAATTAATTACATTATCTTCGACTGTGTAGAAGGGAGCAACATTCCTGCCTATCATCTGAGCTTTCAAAAGAATATTTTTAACCAATTCCTACACAAGGCTTCTAAAATCAGCATTCACTGAGACTCCCAATATGCTCCCAAAAATATTATGTTAATATTTAATTTATACTTTTATCAAACATTGTGCCTAGTCTTCCTTCTGGCTGGTCTATACTGTATTTCTTCTGCACTGCCAGGACATGAAAAGCATGTACAACTCCATAACATAACCTTCCAGTCATGTACTATCTGACCCCTTGTTGTGTGGAAATTATATGACCTCTGATCTTAAGGTGAAATGTCTCCCACAGTTCTTGTTGGGTTCATCTTTGATGCAGCTTTCATCTCTACTCTGTTATGTCAGTTTATTTCCAGCAGTTGAAACCTTATAGGGCCCGGATCCCCCAGCATGCTCCACGCCCGCCCACAACCCACCAGTCAATTAACGCTTGAGATAAGGTGGGTGTAAAAAAGGCCATGTTTAATATCAACACACATAAACATGACATTGCATAATTATATCAAACGTTACTAAATTCATATTCTGAACAAAAATCTTGAACTTCAAATTAGCATAAATCATCTTTAAAAATCAGAATATCATTATCCTCTCTTCTTTCCCCCAGCACCAAGGGGCCCTCTGGCTCGGCTCTCCCCAGGTAGCGATGCCCACGCGAGGTGCAACCCACCTGCGCCCTAGAGTGATGGGCCCCAGCCCTCGAGACCTTGTCCGCCATTTCCAGGGCACCACCACTCGTCCACCAGGTTGCCCAGGATCCCAGGAGGCTCGTACCTGTCGCCCTAGCCTCCCCAACCGGTGGTCTCCATCCCCCTGTGGAGAGCTTACCTTCTCTCCCCTCAGTGCTGGCCTAGGGAGTGCTCAAGGTGGACTCCCGTCTATTTGGTCCATCTATATCAGTGTTCCAATGTCTCTTTTCCGCAACTCACCCCTCCAAACTACATAACTAAGGGACGGGTGGGTGGGAGTTAAAAGAAATAGGCTAACGAGCCCGGGGGCGATGTCCAGCAGGTGCGAGCAGGTCACGACGCAGGCGAGGAAAGAGGCCGAACTGAATGGGATAGTGACCTAAATAGGTCACGGCCTCTGACCCCGCCTACGCCGGAAGTGCGTCACCGCCTGACCCGGAAGGACTTATTCCAGTCCGGCCGGCCTCCCATAGGGTGGTCGGCCGGCTACCCTCAACCAATGGCGTGCGTGGGCCGGGGGGCCGGCCCCTAAAGGCGGGCTCGTCTAGCCTCGCCCTTGTTATTGGTCTGCTTTAATACCCATTTCCCTTATCTTGTCTTTGTAGGGAACCAAAATGACGAAATTACAAAGAATTTACTTAAAAGTTGTTTGGCGTTTTTGTTACGTGGAACCATGTTTGTTATGCGATTTATCAATGTAATTCTTGATGCTCTCTACCGTTTTGCTCACTTCATTAGTCCCCTTTGTTGTAAAACTACTCTGTTTTGTTGCATCGCAGAAAATAACGAAATATAGTTATCAAGTAGGTGGGAATGAGCCCTGTAAGGATCTTTGCCAGGCTGAAGTGTCCATGATGCTTGCATTGATGTATACCATGGTGCAAACACTGTTGAATATCTATGCTTGAAGCTATTCCCTTAATATTCTCCACTATATTTCCAAGCACCACAAAACAAAGTGCATACTGCCACCCCTTGAGCCACTGTAGCATACAAGCTGCAATATATAGTCCAGGCGACAAACAGTTTTCACTGATCCACTAAGCAGATTAATAATTTCACTGCTGATGTATGGGTCCTATTTAAATAATACTTCAGTTTTACTCTGTAGGCTAACGGCTAGAATTTGTTTTTGCTGGAAAAGCTAGACTACTCCAAGATTGTCTCCATTGTTTATTTGGTCTGGCCCAGATCAAACTTTGAGTAGGTCTTTCCTCTTTCCAAAGTTCCTGGGATATATTGAAAATGTTTGTCTCCATTCCCTTCCACTTTACCCCACCTTTAACCCTCCCCCCAATGAGGCCCCTAATGCGGCCTGCTCTCCGCCTTGGTGAGAAATAACTCCAGAGTGTGTCACCCTACCTACTAAGCACCTTGGGATCCACAAAACTACCTCAGCCCCTCCAAATGGTTCTGTCCCACCTTGTTGATTTCATTGCAGGAAGCATTGACTTACTCAGGACCATTGAAGGAGTCCACTCCCAAGGGCCTTTCTGGCAGCACACGAAAACAGGACAACACCTACCAAAATAATCTTCAAGGCCCCATCATGCAAAGCTCTGTGTTGTGGCCACGGCCTGCCTAACAACCTCTTTAACCACTTGAAGATATCTAATCACATCAATAGACGGCAATGGGGGCATCAACACAAACAATGTGCATAAAGGCAAGATTTAAAATTGATGTATGTTTTTGGTACAGGGAACCAGTGATTTTGAGGTGTTCGCTAGCTACCTACCATCTTGGTGGCGCTTCGCCATAATTGTTATTAACGATTCCTGTCCAATGCCACCATCAGGAGTCAAGCACGAGTGCACACAAACACACTGCAGAGGTGTGTATGAGCAGACACTTTACCCAATAACAAAAATTAAGGAGTACCTCCATTGAAAATATCTAATAACACTATCACATATTGTTTTACAAAGTCATTTTATTTGAATTTTAGTATCTCTCCAAATATTATTTTCTAAAATGAAACTTTTAAAAAGGATTCACACTTAACACAAGTCCATGAGATGCCATTTTATTAGTTCCAAAAATAGTCACCCCAAAAAGTCATATCCATTATTGCCCAGGTTTTTATTCCCATCATTGGAGTCCAAATTGACTCATTTATTCATCTTTGTTGTTTGAGAGTGAGCCAAACTATTCTTCCTGAGTCGTAATTTGATAACACGATCCATCAACAAAGCTTTAAGATTCATAAACAATTTCAAAATCTTCATCAGCTTTTTCAACTCGGGACCCAAAGAGTCGCACAATTATCAGTAAGAGTCATGGAACCCGAAGTCAAATATCTGCCAAGCAGCCAACATGTGTTTCACAGCGTGCTGCTGCTTCTCCAGGGCTCACGTATTATCCCCTCAATTCATGATCTCCTTCTGGATATACATATCTATTCCATATTATTTATGAACTCCTTTCCTTCAATCACAAAAGTTATGTTTACTCTACCTCATGTCTCGCAGTCGTTTCCTCAAGCAATACAGCAAGACCATACAATTATAGTTCCAAAGTGCAGGTGTATGTTAGACACAGTTCAGCAAAGCAAAATACGGTACTTGGCAGAAAGGTTTGTAAATGCACGTCTTCACAGTTCTAACCAAAAAAGCTATAGGTAACATGACCATTAAAAATACAGTGGACAGATAAAAGCCAATGATCTATTGTGTTTTTTCCGCGTTGTTACTTTGTAGTATATAGAGCTAAGATGAAGCTCTCAGCGTTGTCTCAAAAGAGCAACCTTTCTCTTTTTCATGTCACACAAACGCTTGCATTTTTTGCAGGTACCAAAGAGGCGCATTATTTTAAGATGTTACTGTTAGTTGAGGGGTTGTTAAACCATCCGGGTGACCTGCCAAGGGTCCACCACCCTCTATTGCAGGCACTTTATGGCAGAGCCCAGCACTAAAGCAGAGGGTGCCTCGCCCCCAGCCATTGTCCCTTTTCTGCATGGCTTAGTCCAGGGATTGTTAACGGGGCATTCACCGTGCCCTCTTTTGTCCGCCTCCTCTGATTATCCAAAGAAAGGGATTTCACTTGTTTGCCGGAGATTTGCTGTCACGTCTTCACAAGTTTAACAGCTGGGCTATTGATGGAGATCAGGACAATCTAAAATCGGGACAAAAGAGTAGCTGCAGAAACCTAAATTATTTTTTCACAAATACCTCCCTTGAAACTAAATGTATTTTTTTAAAGTTAGTGTTAGCGAAGCTCTAGTGAATACTAGGTGAATTTGTAACTTCTGTATTTCTGCTTCCTGAAACGCAGAGGTAGTTCCAGCCATAGGCAATTTGGGAATTTCCCAAATTTCTATTGAGGCCACTGCTTACTTAGGCGGAATGTGGCCTCCCATGAGGACCCCGATACTTACCATCAACTTTATTTGACCTTTTCTGCTCTGCTGTATTTAAAATTATATACCAGAACTGTAGGAAGCTTGCACAAATTCCTAGAAGCCACTTATGAAATATTCGAATATATCTTAGCATGAGACATATTGAATGAGTCACTGATATGTTGTACTTTTACGAGGATTGTGTTAAATGATTCTGCATATTTTTCATTGTGATGCTAATTTACTTCATAGTAAACTCTTGCTTTAAGGGGCCGCCTTCCTTGATTATAAAGTTTTCTGGGGTCCGAGTTCTTGAGCATTGTCGACACGTGAGAGTGGGGGCCCTGGTTATGTTGTTTTGGGTGTTCCCGAAATGCGCATTTGAAACTCCCTGGGGGAGTTTTTCTGCTGGTTTACTTCAGATCCTGAAAGTTCACCGCATCTGGAATGCAGATCGGTTGTCTCTGCCCTCTATAGTCGTGGGTTTGATTTGTTCCCATTCACGGCTTAAACTGTTTATTGCTCGCGCGCGGGTTAGAGGTCCATGTCTGTGTTTGTGAACGGACAACATGTACGTGAATTTGAATATATATATATTCAAATTTCTAAGTGGCATTGGTTGTTTTATACTTGTTTGAAATAACGGAACACGCCTGATCGCATATGTGCTAGCTTGTGGACTTTTAAAAAATAATCGCCAGCATGGAATGGACGGAAACACCATTCATGAATCTGTTTTTGTAATGATTTGCGTGTACTGCGTGCTAAAGTGCGCACTGGGTGTATTCAGCGTGGA